>NW_024096780.1:3472500-4055448 GCF_016545835.1 Crotalus tigris | reverse complement strand
CTACAGCTTGTTTTGGACTTCTGTTCGAATATATAACATGTCATTCAAAGGAGACCTGAGCATTAAAAAAAAAAAAAAAAAACACTGCTCAAGGGGAATGTGATGGGTACATATCAACTCTTGTCCTTTCCCTGGTTCAGTGTACTGTACAATTTACAGCTCCTTTTACAGCTTCTGCACACCATTAGTTATATCTTACATGGCCTTCAGAAACGTTATTGCAAGCATGCACTACCCATTTTTTTTTAACAATGTAGCACTGTCCTGATTCTTCTTCTTTCACTTATTAGAGCGTAGCTTTAGGATCGAAACTTCTGCTTTGCATGTATCCTCTTGTTTCCAACTCCTATTGTTATTCTATTAATTTAATTGGACTGCAGAATGCTTTTTTAATTGTTTTCTTAGGAAAACATCAGCTTGGCAGCCAGTGTAAATAGGCTGTTAGGCTGTTGCAAGTAAAGTTAATGTGTATTATTAATGCAAAGTATCAAAGGGAAAGTATCAAAAAAATAACTGGGGAAATGTGATTTGAAGCAATTTTCCCATTTTATAAGAAAACCAGGGTTTTGGATTCAAAGACGTGCAGATATGTAGAGCAAATTACAGAATTTATATCTTAATGTTTAAAAGTAACAACAGTTATTAAGAGATTGCCTAGAAACAAAATGCTATTTACAATAAAGTATGCCTTTAGTTCTTGGTAGAAGACTTTACATTTGTTACACAAGCAACACTTGAGATAAAAAAAAAACTAGTCACTTTTCCTTATTAGTAGTTTCCCTTGTTTAAATTTTTTTCACAGGACATCTGTTCTGATAAAGAAGCAACATCCTTCTTCCAGGTCAGTGGATGGCAACATCCAATCTGCAAATCACTTTTTGCAGGACTTGTGGATCTAATTAAATTAGCCTAACATTTAATCTTGAACAGTCAAAATGCCTGAGTACATAGGTTGAGCATGGAAAGTCATTGGCAAGAACAATGCCAATTGCAGGAAATTATGCTGTAAGTTTCTAAGATCCAAGAATGTTACAAGGCTTAAAAAGCTGTATGTGGACTTAATTAAATAGTTCTGATCTAAGGTCCTAGCTTCTTAAATGACTCCAGTTTCCTAAAAAAAAAAAATTCTAGCTTTTTAATGCTTGGATCTTGATTTTTTGTTTTTTAGCCATAGTTATAGCTGAAAGGTCTTTCAGCTGTTGTAGCTGAAAGAAAAAGGGTTAATTTTATGTCCGTTTACTAGAAAGCATCTTAAATCCTATTTAAGATACAGCCTAATAAGTAACCAGTTCTTTGTTTTGAACACAATGAAAAGGTATGTAATCAGAATTGCAGAATCAGAATCAGTGTATAAGGAAGAAGTGAGTTGGGTTGATACTCATTTCCAATTTCTGAGGATATTTAGATATTTTTTTAAAACTCTGAAACATCCTACTCTTGATACTTTAGTAATACTAAAAGTTTTCATTGTCTCCAAAGGAAAAACTTTTGATTTTTTTAATGTGTGAAGGCTTGCCTTTTGCAAAAGCAAGTGCTCAGGTTTCCCAGAATAACCATTCAGATAATTTCTATAGACATGAGGTCATTGCTGAATATAACATATAATCTTAATTAAATGACGCTAGGTATATATGAGGTTGTCTCAAACTGAATGAGATCATGTGTTGGTTTAGCAAGTCAGCAAATCAAACTGACAGTGGCTCTTCATGGTTTCAAATAAAAATATTTTCTGATTTTATCTGAAAATGTCCAGGACTACACTTGAGAATTTTTGCATTCAAAAAGATGCACTTTCCTCTCTCCAACTATAAATGATCACTTCAGATATGACTGTTCAAATACATCTACATAGATGTACTATATAACCAAACAGTCTTACATTATCATATCTAACAATATATTATTATTGGAGACCCCCATTGCTCGAAGGCTGTGGATAAGAGTAATTTAATTTAAGACAATCTTCCGAAATGTATATAATATATAAGGTTTTGACCACGTATTCTGGAATGTCCTGCTGAACCACAAAAAACAGTTAAGAAGCCATTTGAGGCTTTGGTGGCACAGTGGTTAGAATGTAGTATTACAGGCTAACTCTGCATTCCCTCTGCCAGCAGTTCGATCCTGACTGGCTCAAAGTTGACTCAGCCTTCCATTCTTCCGAGGTCAGTAAAATGAGGACCCACATTATTGGGGTCAGTATGCTGACTCTGTAAACCGCTTAGAGAGGACTGTAAAGCACTGTGAAACAGTATATAAGTCTCAGTGCTATTGTTGTTTAGGCCCTGGCATTGGCTCCAGCCTTTCCAGTGTGTTGCTTTGCAGAAGATAGATTATAATTCCCACTTTCCCAGGGCATTATTCTAAAAATTTGGAGAAGTGCAGTACGTTGGGGAAAGTTACATCACACTATTAAAAGGGAACTTAATCCACCCTTAGGAAACCCAGGAAATCATCTGCCTACTTTATCATTTTATTCAGCCATTTAGAGTCCTATCTGATACAGCAATTAGCCTGGAATCCGAGGCTCCTGTATACTACTAGGAGGAAGTACAGTGAATCACTTCTACTTCAATCATCTGTTTTCACTTTAACATGAAAACAAGAAATGCAAGCTTACTGTGCTGCAACTCCACAAGGAAGTTAATTATTATACTAACAGAAAAATAATATAATTGCCCTTAGTAATAGAAAATTAGAATATTGTCTTCATACTGATAAATCTTGTTGCCAAAGTACTTAGATAACAGCACTCAATTTCATTATTTAACATCCCACTGTCATGTAGCTGCTTAAAAGGTAGCAGCCTTTTAGTCTGTCATACTGTTTTCTATTTGTGTGCATTATCAACTTTTTCCTCCTTTTTCTTCTCTCTTTCTCTCTCTACCTAATTGGTTCTTCTATAGAGTGAAAGTAGCAGCAGTAGCAATATCTCCACCATGCTGGTGACACACGATTATACGGCAGTGAAGGAGGATGAGATTAATGTCTACCAAGGAGAAGTCGTGCAAATTTTAGCCAGCAACCAACAGAACATGTTTTTGGTGTTCCGAGCCGCCACTGACCAGTGTCCTGCAGCCGAGGGCTGGATCCCCGGCTATGTCCTGGGACACACCAGTGCAGTCACTATTGATAACTCTGATGGAACAATGAAGTAGGTGTAATGCATGCTTCGTTGATGACTTTGTTAGTTTGCAATAGCAACGGAGTCCTGTAGTAGCTTAGTGATATAAACTTTCCTAGGCGGGATCCAGGTCTCTGATATATAAAATGGGCTCCTATTTATTTTTACAATACAAATAAAAACTACAAAATAAGTATTTTAATAAAATAAATATTTTACTTACAAAGGCTGATTTAATGACGGATAATATTTAACATTCTTTCTCTGAAGTCATGATAAAACATACATTGTTCTCAAGATATTTCTTGTCCTATCCACTGTGAATCAGCTAGGGGTCAAAAGTTATAACATTTTGGAAAACTCCAATTGAAAGCTTCAGTGGCTGCTGAGATTAACTATTTTCTTTCTTTCTTTCTTTCTTTCTTTCTTTCTTTCTTTCTTTCTTTCTTTCTTTCTTTTTTCTATATCTATCTATCTATCCTTTATTATTTTTTACAAATAACTCAAGGCATTGAACGTATCCAACACCTTCTCTCCTCTTGTTTTCTCCACAATAAGAACCCTGTGCATGAGTTGGACTGAGAGAGAGTGACTGACCCAAGATCACCCACTGGCTTTCATGGCTAAGATGGGACTTGAACATACAGCATCTTGCTTTCTAGCCTGGTGCCTAAACCTTTGGACCAAACTAGCTCTCTGAGCATGTTTTATAATCTCTAATTTGTTACCACCAAGTAACATCTCTTTTACCTCCAAATTGCTGGATATGGTTAACATATCTCAAAAATCTATGCCCATCGTAATATAGTCAGGGACACTGTATCCCTTAGCTACCTCACAAATCGTCAAAAAAACCAAAAGCGTAGCTGCAGTTTACTAACTTGCAAACTGCCCTTATTTTACAATGATGTTAGAAATCATATATTTCATAAAGTGACAATTAGAAGTACCTCATAATCTCATTAAATCTTTCTCTTCTCACTGTCATTTGAAGTGGGCTTCTCTTTTCTTCCCAGGTTTCTTTTCCTCTAGGTTGATTTAAAACATTTTTTTTTCCCCAATCAAAGCCATCCATAGAAAGGTAATCACAATCTGTTATGTTCTGGTTTCAGGAAGTCGTCATCTTGGCACACAGCACTCCGCCTAAGGAAAAAATCTGAGAAAAAAGACAAAGACGGCAAAAGGGAAGGCAAATTAGAAAATGGTTACCGTAAATCGAGAGATGGACTCGCCAATAAGGTTTCCGTGAAGGTATTTCTTCCTGACATTACATTTGTAAATACTTATACTTGAAAAATGTTAAAAACTTTTAATTTATAAAACCTGGGATACATTTTGCCAATATTTCCTGGAAAAAAAATAGTAAAAGGATACAAATCCAGACTAACATTCCTTTATTGCACAATGAAAAAATTGATAATTCCATTCTCAACATACAAAAGGAAATCTCAGTTTCAACTGATTATCAAGAGCATTCATCGTGATAACAAAAAAAATAAAAATAAAAACAGGCACAGTTTTAATAATATAGCTAGGTTTGTAACTCATTTTATGAGGGATAGCTATATCCACCTGCATGAAAATCTTATAGGCTGGAGCAACTAAAATTATTATTGTGAGTACTGTACCATTGTGCTGTCTAAATTAATTTAGCATGAACTCTAAGATTAGTTAAATCTTTTTGATGTTTTGGGTATAATTCAATTCCCATATGGGGTGAAAGAAGCTGAGTCTCTTAAAGGTGTTCATTCTGACCGATTAGGTGTCTGAAGTGAGATTGGTAATATTGTAATACTGATCTGGTAAGCCACAATTAATCTTTTAAGAATTAATTAATTAAGAATTTATAACTTCAAATGTCATCTCTTGACTTTGATTCCATGAAAATTCCTCCACTTGTTTTTAATGTACAATTTAGTGAATTTGGGATGATTGGTGCCACATTCCTTCTCTGCTCTGGGGTTCATTTTTTATTTGTCTTTGTTTCTTCAAAATAATGTAATCCCAATAACCCAGGGACATCTCTAAAGTATTATCACTAACCTTTTTTTCTTTCCTTCTTTTTCTCTCCTAATTTTTTTTATATGTATCTAAATTAATGTGAGCATGTGAGATATGGGGAGATAGTCACTTTGTTAATATTTACTGAAATAAGCAATAACCTGTTTTAAAGAATTTATAGTGGTTTATAAACATAGTCCCTTAATATTGCATCATATCTGTGAAGTATCAATCTCTGCATTCAGTGATACTTAATATATATTAATAAACGGGCTTTAACACATTGTAACTCTCTGCCCACAGCAGTTCTGGAGGGCCGGTATAAAAAAGTTCCATGTGAGCTGAGCTGTGCCCTTATGGACAAGCGGGCATTGAAACTACAGCTCATATCCTGTTGTATTGCCCCCCTCTAAAGGGCTCACAGACTCAAAACAACTTACCTGATTAAATATATTGGAAACTCTGATCATTTTATGTAAAACTACTATTGTCAGATCAGTACGATTCAGTTTCTCTGAACATAGCTAAGATTTTTTACAGTCTCTGTAAAATTAGGCAGACTTTGGTCACCTACTGATTTCACCATTAAATGTAATACATTACTATGCCCTGGGTCTGTTCAGTTCTGTTCAGTTTTGCTTTATTTAAATTTTTAACTTTTTTGCTGGTCCATGATTGTATTAAAGATTGAATTGAATATTAATAAATCTGTTACTTTAATAGGTGAAGAATTTCCTAGGGCTAAAACTCCAGACTTTCTTTAGTTCGGTTTATTATATCCATACCACCCAAATCCCCGTCTTTCAGTTCCTCCGTTCCTCTAGAATATAAACTGAGAAAGTACCCAATCAAACATAATTTGTAAAAGGTTATCTTGCAACTGCACATATATTTGAGTTTGTAACGATACCTTGGAGAAATTTTCAGTTGGATTCATGATCAAATAGGATGTGTTAAGGATGTGTCCTCAGCTGTCTTGATACTCATGGCATAGATAGCATAATTTGAATAGCTAACCAAACATTAGTTCGTTAGGTTGAGGTGTTGTCAGACACAAGAAATCGGGAGTCAGGGTTGGATCCAAAATTAGTACAAGTTTATTCCATGTTTCCTTTAAACATGCATCTGAATTACTAATGGTCAAGGAAAATTGGTGGTACATAGGTTAACAGAAAGGCTCAGCCTACTATTTCCTGCATAAGTTTTGTTTTTGATTCTTGGCTTGCTATAATTTTAAACTTTTTTGTTCTTAAGGACGGACATTCTGTGAAAATTTCTGTAATGCTAATTCTATTCTTTTCCTTTTCAGCTTCTCAACCCCAACTATATTTATGATGGTAAGTTAAGATTTATAAAATTGTAGTTTCACGAGAAAAATATTTTTGAAATAGTCTTAGAAGTTACTATTAGAGGAAGAATTCATCACTAAAAGACTATAAAAATGTCATTGATATCTATTAAACCATCAGACAAGTAGCAAAGTGATATAACCCTTTTAAACTAGTTTATTTATTCTATTAAGGATGTGCAGATCACCCAAAATCTTCTCCATGTCATACACATGTATTCATTTAGTATGCAGCTTTGCATGTTGCATTTTTTTTAAAAAATCAATTATTTCAAATTAATTAACAAAAGAAAAAGAATACATGCAGAACTATTAACAAAAAAAAAAGAGAAGACAACAACCAAACTAGTTCTTATGCAAAAAGTCTACATTTCTTTGGTATGCAATTACTTAGTTCCCCAATATTTCAGGCTTTGCGGACCGGTGGGGGCAGAGGATGGTTTGCACAAGTGGCCGGCAAGGGCGTGCTCATGCACACAGTTCCATTTGTGCAAGAAGCATGCACGTATGCCTGCTACTTGCACAAATGGAACACATGCACACACACATGCTGCTCGTGCAAGTGAGGGTGTGCTTGCGTGTGCTCGCCGGTCATTTCCACAGCTCAGTTGCAAGCCCTGAATGGCCCACTAGTGGGCCATGACCCACAGGTTGGGTCATTAAGTAATTAAGTAATTACTTAATTAAGTAGTTAAGGCAGATAAAATTCTAATAAATAAATGAAAAATAAATAAACATGACCATGTGCCACTTTCCTAAATATATAACTTTTTGTACACATCTTTTTCATATATCTCTTGAAATGAGTATACCATATAAGAGTGTATATTAGCAACCACATAGATTATTTTTTCCATGATGATCTGTTTCTAACCTGGTCTTTCAGGTACTCTTATTACCTCTGTAACTAAGTCCATCCACCTTGGTACTGGTCATCCTTTTCTTCTTGTTGTTTCCACCTTTCCTGACATAACAGTTTTCTCCAGATTGGTATCCCTTCACATAAGCTGTTGAAAGTAGGATAATTTGAGCCTGGTCAATTGTGTCTCAAGCAAGAGCTCTGGATTCATTTGTTTTATGGTCCATTTCTTAGTTTTCTAGATTATCCATGGTATTCTCAATAATTCCCTATCTTACCCAAATTCAACAGTGCTAATACTCTTCCTAACCTGTTCTCCAAAGCCCAACTTTTGCTTCCATAGAGTGTCATAGAGAATGCCACTCCTTGCACAATTCTGGTCTTTATAGGTGTAGACACATCACAGCACATTAATCTTTTCCAAGCATTCACAGCTGCTCTACCAAGTGCTAGTCTGTAATATATTTCTTGACTGCTTGTTCCTTTACTATTGATGGTTGATTCTAAAAGGCAGAAATTATCCACATTAATATCTTCATTGTCAATGTTATATTTTCTATCCATATGGTTTCCTTGGTAAAAAGATAGGTGTGGTTTATCATTGCTTACTCCCAACCATATGAGCTGATGCCTTTTCCATTATTGTTAAAGTGACTGGCCTTTGCCATCTTCCAATCTTGCGGATGCCCAGTATAGAGGTCTTCTTGTTTTAGCTGGAAATTAGGATGATGTTAGGCAATCCTGCTGGAAAAATATATTCTCCAGGCATACATTTCTGTTATTCTTGGCTCACCCCTCCATGAACACCACCTCCAGGGGGAAGGGAAAATGGAATGGATTGCTTCAAGTAGGAGTTTGAGGAAAATATTTTAAAATGCTTCCGTATTTTTATCTGCATCAGAAAAATCTCTGTTATACTTCTACACCAGCAATATAGTCTCACTTCTTTATATGATATTCATGTATTGATGCATAAATTACCTTAAAGACTCTCAATCTAGTTTATTTAGTTTTGTTATGCTGCAGTTCTGTTTTATGGAGTCTTGCTTGTCAAGATTCAATACACATTTTGCTTCTTATTGTATCCTACTGTCCTATAATCACACTTACTTTCTTGCTTGAAAAAATATCAAAGGCAGGATAATATCGAAGCATATATCTTTTGGCCTCTTTGGATTTTATGCTCACACTTATATTTTTCCATTCAGAACTTCAGACTTCTACATTCCCCCTTTGCCCACACCCTGTTTAGAGAAATGCATTTCCAAGCCTAGGGACAATCTCAAATCACTGTACAGTCTTCCACCGGTATATTATTTCTTGGTGAGAAAAGTGTGCAACCTACTGCGAATTAAATATGTAAACTATGCAGTATTCTGGAGAAGAAAGCATACATGCATTCAAAGTGATGTGTATATTCAGTGATCGGTGAATAGAAAGGTGGGGTATAAATGTCTGTGTAAACACGTTGTTTAAAATCATATTTTGTTTCAGTTGTGATGCAGAGGTAATATGTGCATCATCTCAAAATTGTATGAATATAATGTTATCAACAAGACAGTGGCCTGTCTTCGTCTTTAACGGCAACTATTTCCTTTTTCACAGTTCCCCCAGAATTTGTAATACCATTAAGTGAGATGACGTGTGAGACAGGAGAGACTGTCATTCTTAAATGCAAGATCTGTGGTCGTCCAAAAGCTTCAATCACTTGGAAAGGTCCTGATCATAACATATTGAGCAATGACAGCCATTACAGCATCTCTTGCAGGTACTGGGCTTCTCTTCACCGCGACTTGTACCATATTGGAAGGAGATTGTTTCATAAACTGCTTGTAGGTCCAGTGAGTACCCAGACATTTGTCAATATCATGGGCTGTTCAAACCATTTTTTTATTACAAAGAAAAGAAGAATGTAAGTGACTTTCAGCCTCACTAAACAGACTAGTACGTTCACAGGAAGGCTACAATTAATTCTGTGGAGATTGGCTATAATAACACAGTCTTGTCTGATTGTGCTGTACCTCCTCTTCCTTCCTTTAGTTCAGTTTATTACATTATGCACCCTGTCCCTTCCTCAGTTATCCAGGGAACTTAAAGACTGCCAGGGACTCATCGAGGTTCCCAATCAAAAGGATAGCATGTCAGTTTTAGTTGTTTTCCCTCAGTCACCAAGTTGTTCAAAGGGAGGTTGGGCAACAGAGATCAAACTACACTGAAATAGTTATAGAGTATTAAGCAAATTGTTTATATTTTAGGGTCAGTGGCTTTCTTTTCTGTGAACTGGATTTTGCTTGGAAGAGAAAAATATAAATTTAAAAACTGTCTTAAAAGAGCCGAGTTTATCACATTTGTGACCTTTGATGAAACTGATTGATTTCAGTCAGCTTATACAGGTAGTCCTCTGTTTCCAGCCACTGGGACTGAAACTTCTCTCGCTAAGCAATGTGGTTGTTGAATAAGCCTTGCCTGAGCCTTTTAGCCACAGTAGGTAAATCACATGGTTGTTAAGCTAATCCAGCTTCCCCCATTGACTTGACTTATTGGAAGCTCCTCCAAGTAAGTTGCAAATTGTGATCACATGATCCTGGGATGCTGCAACCATCATATATTCATGCCTGTTGCCAAGCATCTGAATTTACATCATGTGACCATGGGGAGACTGCAGTGGTTGTAATTGCAAGGTCTGGTCATAATCCTTTTTAAGTGCTTTTGCAACTTAAGTCTTTAAACAAATGGTTATAACTCAAGGATTACTTGTATGCTGATGCAATCATATCTGCCTCTAAGCAGTTTATGGCTCCAAATGGTAATACTATTTAAAACAAAAACACAACAAGGCAACAAGATAACCTCAGAGCATTGTGAAAGAACCATATCCCATATTCACAGTTACCCCAAAGAGAGACAGAATAGTCCCTCAGACCCCAAAGGCCCATCGAAACAGCCCAGACTTAATAGGTATCGGAAAACTTGGACCCCTTTATTATCATCCATCTGATTGCGGATGAAGAGAAATTAGTTATGGATGTAACTTGCATTAACAGCCAGCAAATCTCAGAACCTCTGTGGATATAATAACTCATCTCTAGGTTTAGAGATGACGGGAGACACAAGGCAAAATGGTCTCAAAGTTATTTGTCTTTGAGCCTAAGATATTGTCTTCCTGGGAGAAGAATTTTCTAAGACTCATGTTTTCACATTTTACACAAATTTTGTTTTATCCTCACTATTTCTCCCTTTTCAGAAATGGATTCCTGCTGCCATGATGGCAGACGTTGTGTGATAGCCCTGCCCATCATCATTTGAAATGATCTCTTGACAAAATTCCAAATGACCCAATAGTTCAAAATAGTTGGAGCTGCATATATGGATTGGCCATTGTTGTTACCTTAGTGTCTTGCCATTTGGCTTTTATTTTGATGGAGCATTTGTTGAAGAATTGAATTAAGCAGGAACCCATGCTGACATATGTTCAGAAGCACATCATCCAAACATTATTAAAAGTATATTAAGTATTCAAGCAGTACCAGGCCCCATTCAAACAAACAAATAAAACCCTCAAACTTCCTCATAATATAGTTATCTTAGGTGTGGTGTATATAATCTTTGAGATGAAAAATAGATTTATTAAGAAGTAATTAGGATGGGTAAGATGCGGACAGAATCTAAATTCTCTCTAAGTTAACTTTGAAAGTGAGTGTGTATGTGTGTGTGTGTGTGTGTACGCACGTACATAGGCATGTACATTTGTTTTTTAAATATAAGAATTACTGGTCAGGTGAGAGACAGACACAGAAGCAATGTGTGAAAACCCTTTCCATCATTTTTGTCTCACTATTTGCCATAAGAGTCCAAAGACTCTCTGGGGCAAAAAGAGGATTCAGTCACCAGCAGTATTATATCACATGAAGAGTGGGTTGTATATTGTATACGATGAAAACTAAATAAAAAGGAAGTATTACATAGTTTAAAAAGTAAAAAGAATCTATTATACTGATGACAGCCAGGGTTGTCATGCATGAAATTGCAATCTGTTTCTTTGCTTTCTTACCAGTTGAAAGAGATTAGAATTAAAGGAGGGGAAATTTTACATTTGAAGTATTAACAGTATTAATAGACAGATGTAGGTAATGTCTCACCTGCTTACAGTTTATGATATTTTGCAGTGATTTAGGAGAAGCATATCTGAAAATCATTGGTGTGACCACAGAAGATGATGGTGTCTACACGTGTATAGCTGCAAATGATATGGGTTCAATTTCCACTAAGGCTAGTCTGCGAGTTTTAGGTAGGTTCGTATGTATGATATCATAATACGAGATAAAAATAACACGTTTTGTATATAACACTTAATGAAAGGGTGTTTTCTCCATTTTTAAGGTCCTGGAAGCGATGGAATCATGGTAATCTGGAAGGATAACTTTGATTCCTTGTATAGTGAAGTGGCTGAGCTTGGCAGGTAAGATCAACTAGTGCTTCCTACTATGAACCTCGAGTGTGTATATGGAAAGACAGGAGTGTATGTTTATGTATGTGCAGATGAACTTGCTTCACACTAATTCACATTGATATGCAGGAATTAGATTCTTTGAGAGCCTGTTTACACTGTAAAATTGAACATTATGAGACATATCTGCTAATTTTAAACTAGTTAATGCAAATTGACTCAGATCCAATTCTTATATTTGTAGTGAAGTCTGTGCAGTAGTTTTCTCTACTAATCTGGCACAATAATGTTGTAATTCTGTCATTATGAGTCTCATTAGATTAATAAAATTTGCTGAGAATATTTGGATAGCACACATTCATATAATTTCATTCTGGTTTTTAATTGCTCTTACTTCTTAAGATAGACCATGCTTCAGTGAAAAGTCTGTGGAAGTCTCCCTAATTTACATACTTGATTTTTAAATGACAGCCAAGACCAAGGGGCGTTAGTATAATTAGCATTAATTTAGAATGTTACTGAAAAATCATTAAAAAAAATCATTTGTTTTAATTCGCATTTTTAAATATTTCTGGGGCTTTTAAAGACATGTCTTTCTTAATAGTACATGGCCAGGGTTATATATGTATGTATGTAGTGACATGAAAACTGACCTAGGTTGCAGGTATTCCTTGTTGACTTTGTTCTTCTCACTTTTTTTCCTTAGGGGCAGGTTTTCTGTCATTAAGAGATGTGATCAGAAAGGAACCAAGCGAGAAGTAGCCGCTAAATTCGTAAATAAGAAATTGATGAAACGAGATCAGGTCACCCGTGAACTTGGAATTATGCAGAATCTCCAACACCCTCAGCTTATTGGCCTTCTTGATACCTTTGAGACTTCCACCAGTTATATCTTGGTGTTAGAAATGTGTGTAATCTCTTAGTTACTTCGTTCAGCTATTTTGCTCTTTTCTAATATCTTTGATTAGTTTTAAAATTTAAACTAGTTTCATGTAATGAAATTGAAACTAGTTTCATGACAATCTGCGTGTACCACAACGAGTCCAAAACATAAACTGGACAGTGCCACATAAGCTCCCTATTTAGAAAGTCACAGTGAAATTTCTCTAAAGTTCAGTAATGATCCTGTGACATCATTTCTAAAATATAAATGACTCTCTTGCCCTTCTGAGTATTGAAACACTTTCCTTTTCAAGATCAAATCAAAGTAACCTGAACAAAACCTGTGTTTGCGCTAGCCTGCACAATAATCAAAGGACAATTAATGCCCAAATTCCTTCAGAATTCAAGGAATGAGGGAAGTCAATATTTTTACAATAATTGTTTATTTCAAACATTCTCTTTGTATAGTCATTGTGAGATTAGATAGACAGACAGACAGATTTCATTCAATAATATGGTCAGGGAATAGGATAAAGAAAAGAATGATGGCATTGAGAGGTAAGATAAGATGAGCACACTGATAAAGTGTCAAATTTTCTGGTCCATATTGTGGTCATAAGTTGGGACTACCTGTTGTAAACTAGATGTAGGCCCATATTTAAAAAAAACTCATGTCATTTCTGGTTTAATATTTCTAACTTCTTTTCTGTACTTTGGATAAACTGTGAGAGGTAATATTGGGGTATATATGTATACAACAAAATTGCTTTTTATTTATTGGAATCCTCACTGTTTAATAATGATTCCTTGTGATCACTTTGATATTGGAGATGCAGTTCAGAAGTCAGAACATGAACTAATACGGATTCCAATTTGTCCTATTATGCCATATTTGGGAACTGAAATCAAGAGGATAGTTACTTGTGTTAAACATGTGAATGTTCTTAGCTGTATCCATAGGTTTGGAAACTATCAAGGGATCCAGAATTTTGGATATGTCTAGTATAAGGGCTGGCTGCAAATTTATTATAATTTGTTATGTAGTACTGGAGGGGAAATGTATACTTAACTGGCAGCAGTGGATTGTTCTTTTGTGTTGCTTGTCACATTTGGATTAGTACCGCTTTATAAAACTCTAGTAAGACCACACCTGGAATACTGCAACCAATTTTAGTCACCATACTACAAAAAAGATGTTGACAGCTTGGAAAAAGTTCAGAGAAGAGCAACTAAAATGATCAAAGGACTGGAGACTAAAATATATGAAGAATAGCTGCAGAACTTGGGTTTGGTTAGTCTAAAGAAAAGAAGAAATAGGGGTGATATGATAGCAGTATTCCAATATTTGATGGGTTGTCACAAAGAAGAGGGTATCAAACTATTCTCCAAAGCACCAGAGAGCAGGACAAGAAACAATGGCTGGAAATTGATCAAAGAGAGAAGCAACCTGGAATTAAGGAGAAACTTCCTAACAGTGAGGACAATTAATCAGTGGAACAGCTTGCTTCAGAAATCGTGGGCGCTCCATCACTGGAGATTTTTAAGAAGAGACTAGACAGTCACTTGTTTGAAATGGTATAAGTTCTCCTGCTTGAGCAGGGGGCTGGAATAGAAGATCTCCAAGGTCCCTTCCAGCTCTAGTCTAGTCTAGTCAAGAGAGTTCTGACAAAGAGAAAAGGAAGACAATCTTTGAGCAATCCTAACAATTTTTTTCAGAATTCTTTTCTTTATAACATAACAAAGCCTTTGTTGCCCAGCATCATCAATTTTGTGGTTATATTGCATAATTAATACTTGTTAATTAATTTTATATAATATACAAAAATTATATAAAGAATTAATTTTATATAATAAAGTAAAAGTAAAAAGACTTATATATCCTACATGAGCTAGAAACACATTCTCAAATGATGACAAGTAATACATCAAAGGGGTTACTAAACTTCATTCTGAATTAGCAAAATTAATTTCTTAGTAATTGGACTAGAAGGTTCACTGTAGAAATGGTACTTTTTAGAAAATGATGCGTGTTAGTCTTTACTTATGAAATGCAGGCTGCTGACTTTATTTTTAACATGATGCTTATGCTTTCACAGGGCCAACCAGGGTCGCCTTCTTGATTACATTATACAATGGGGAAATCTCACTGAAGGAAAGATCAAGCTGTATCTGCGGGAGATTCTGGAAGCTGTACATTATCTTCACAATTGCAGAATAGTACACTTGGACCTAAAGGTGAAGTGGGCAACAGGTTTTTTTTCTCTTCCAAAGCCAAAGTGAACCATTGACATCAAAACATTTCTGGAGCATTTAAAATGTTTTTACTTGAGGGTATCTCATTATATGTTTAGAAACTAGCATTCAACAAGCATATTATTGCCATCCAACACAACTAAATCTTACAAGATGTAGACCATGTTCCCGATCAATTCTTATATAAAATTTAATGTTGCTTTTACTTTATTAAATGTATGTTGTGATCAGCAAATTGAAATGCTTTTCATCTAGTAAGCCTATACGTGTATATTTTTTCCTTTTAATAGCTGACCTCTTTAAAAATACTTATGATTGGTTAGTGGTTTTTTGTTTGTTTGTTTGTTTCAAAAAACAGAAGATGCAAAGATTATAAAGTAACTCTGTTAGAACTTGAGCTGGTATAACATAGCTGAGAATTTGTCTTCTCTTTCAGCCCGAAAACATTCTGGTGGATAAGAGTTTGGCCAAAGCAACAATCCGATTGGCTGACTTTGGAGATGCAGTTCAACTCAACACTACTTATTATATCCACCAGTTATTTGGGAACCCAGAATTTGCAGCTCCTGAAATTATCCTTGGAAATCCCGTCTCCCTGACCTCAGATGTGTGGAGCATTGGAGTGCTCACATATGTCCTCCTTAGTGGCGTGTCTCCTTTCTTGGATGAAAGTGTAGAGGAAACCTGCCTGAACATTTGTCGCTTAGACTTTAGCTTCCCAGATGACTACTTCAAAGGAGTAAGCCAGAAGGCCAAAGATTTTGTATGTTTCTTATTGCAGGATGACCCAGCCAAGCGTCCTTCTGCTGCACTGGCCCTCCAGGAGCAATGGCTGCAGCCAGGCAGTGCCAAAAGTGCTGACAGCATTGACATAGCCAGACTGACTTCATTCATTGAGCGGCGAAAACACCAGAACGATGTTCGACCCATTCGTAGCATTAAAAACTTTTTACAGAGCAGGCTCTTGCCAAAAGTTTAACCTATCTTTGATGTTCTCTCTCATTCTCTTTCACCTGTCAGTTAAACTGAGGATGAAGCTCTCCTGCCAATCAGCTGTTGACTTGAATTTGGGGTGAAGAAGATAAAAAAAACAACAACCAATCAGCTGCTAGCATGGTTCATCGTGTGAAAATGTATTCCAAGTAAATCTGCGCACGATTGTACTTGGGACTAGCAGTGTAAAACTATGTTGGGGTGGAGGACTACAACACTGTACTCTGCAAAAGGCAATGAAGAACATTATACTTACAACAGTATTTTATTCAGGTTTCTGCAAAAAAAAAAAAACACTTTTTTTTTAGAAAAAAGTCGAATGAGAATTAAAATTTTGCGAATGACCTTAACTAGAATTTTCAAGATTTTAGACAAAGGAACTCTGCCTATGATCAAAGCACTGGTGTTAAAAAGACAAAATATGGACACTGACACTTAAAAATGATTTAACGAAATGGCTGTCCATTTGGATGGTGCCCATTTTGGACCATCCAGTTTTTCTTTTCATTTTTGACTTGGACATAGAGCTTTCCAGTTGCCTCGCCTGTGTATACCTTGCATAGCAGGGCACTGAGATCAGGCTCTGCTTTTAAGTGCATCCAACCTCAAGATTTTTGCATACAGATAGAATGAACCATTTTGCTCTGATAAAATGTAGGCCTTACTTGTAAATAGACTATTACCTGCCTTCAATCTGTGTCTCTATTTTTTGCCCTCTTTTCCTTCCTCCTAAATGGTGGTATACCACTGTGCGGGTCTTTAGTTCAGGTCAGCTTTGGCTGGACCTATCAGAAAAGAACTCCTGAGTTTGGTAACAAATAGGCCAACCTCTACCATCAAGCAGGAAACAGCAGGAAGATAATACTGTAAATGCACTCACTTTGGGATTTTTTTTTTTTTAAATTTTATTTCATATCATGTGCAATGTTGTGGCTTTAACATTTTATGCAACTATTTATGAGACCTTCAGTTGTAACTGTAATAAATATATAGGAAAAAAAAAAGCACATTCATAGTATGGTGAGCTTTATGACTTTGTGCTTGGAAATTCCAGGGTCGGGGTGGGCGAAGGTTTATCAATATGTTGTAAACTAGTTGATGCTTATCTTAGAACTTTGTTAAAAGGTCAACCTGGTTTTAAAAGATTGTAAAATTATTTTCATCTCCTGAAAAACAAACTGGATTTTAAAAATGGGGAATGTTTTATTGAAGTTTGGTTTGGTTTGGTTGGTTGGTTGTTCAAAATGCCAAAGTATTATTTTCCCCTCAAAATTAATTTCTATTTTATAGAATGTTCAGATTTGTCTACTGCTTTTTCTACAATACTAAGCAAAGTTTGTGTTCTTCAAAGAAAATGCTATCAAGCAACCATGGACCAGAACCTGACATCAGATGGCAAGCTCTTTATTGAATTAAAAAAAAGATTAATAGGTGGAATATTGAGATATTAACGGTTTTCTGTGCATTAGACAAGGACATCCAGTCACATATATTTCTTGTGTGTAATGAGCCTTGGGGAAAAAAATAAGCCGGCATCCCATACAAAATAGTTATACGACCCATCTTAAAACTATCACCTGGTTATAATTTTAGTGTTTGTGGCTCCCATTGTAAACTATTTATTTTTCTTTTGTTTTTCTTTTACTTTTGTAAAACTGTACAGAAACTTTTAAAATAAGAATTGAAATCAAAACTGGATGGATGTACATTCATACCAACCATAACTTTTTTGCTTCAGAATTATTTTATTTCCTACCTTAGTTGAAGTTTCACTTTATTTTGCATGTATATTTTTTGTACAGTGATGTTGCGTGTTTACACAGTATGATGTGATGTATATATTTTATTTTGCCATTAGTTATTTTTTAAAAAAATTAAACATATTTAACAAATGTGCCTGATTTTTTATATATATATCAAAGAGTTGTAGAAAATCTGAAATATTTTAGACTTTTAGTTGACAAATTACAAGCAATGTAAATATCTTTGGTATAATACAAATATTAACTAACTTACACAGCTTTCCTAATTTCATCCACAATGTATACCCATTAAGAGGAAGCATTAGCTTAATATTCATTAGTCTCCTACTTGGCATCCGCTGTTATATTACAACAGTTACTGCAAAATATTGTAACTTATCAAAAGATTAGAGGAAGTTGTTAAACTAGAAATCTCTTGGTAATTGTGTCATTCTATTCTATTGCACACAGGAGATTTCTTTGTATGTGTACTCACCTGTTTGTATATATCTGGGTGAGTATATTTTATCTAACATATTACATTGCTTCCCATTAAATTAAATCTTAAATGAGTTTACAAATATTTTGCATTGTGAAAGAAAAATTTCAGTAAAACATTATTTAAAACACAAACAATTTAGGAACATTTTCTTTTTTTATTACCTCATAATTTAGGCCCTAGAGAAGGCTCACAGCTATTCATCTTCCAGTCTTTCCAGAAGTATAAATAGAACACATAAATCAATATAGATATATGTAAGTATATAAAACTGTATTTCTGTATATTGTGTATTGCAGCTTTGCTCTTAGGGATCACTTTTCACAAGTAACATGAGGACACTTTAAAAAAAACTTTTTGACGGTTTATGTTTTATTGCATGTAAGGAAAATGTAAAGTTCTTACACAATAGCTGTGAGCACATATCTTTAATTGTGTTTATAACAAAGTTTCTAGTGCAGTGTTTCTCAACCTTGACAATTTTAAGGCATGTGGACTTCAACTCCCAGAATTCCACAGCCAGCAATGCTGGCTGTGGAATTCTGGGAGTTGAAGTCCACATGCCTTAAAATTGTCAAGGTTGAGAAACACTGTTCTAGTGCTAATATGACGATGATGCTGCACGTTCTAGCTTAGGAAGCAAAGCTAACAGCATGAAAAGATCAAGTCTTATGCAAAGCAATCATTCTGACTGAGATTGATTTCTCCTTTGGCTATTAATGCAAGTAAGTAAGTGGATCAAGTACAATACTTGTGTGGATACCTAGATGACAGGGAGGGTAGGAGGTGAAAAGGCACAGAACTAAAGGAGCTAGAATCTGAGGAGCAAGGCATCTGAGAATTCAGACTAGAAACTTAATGGAAAGAAGATATGAACAGTGAAGAAGCTGCAGATTGGAACTGCTGAGAAAGAATATGTGCTTTCTCTAGAGTAGTGGCCTCCAACCTTTTGGGCATCAAGGACCAGTTTCATGGAGACATTTTTTCCATGGACCAGGGGAGCATGTTATTGCATAATGCCTGGATCCTGTGCATGCACATATGGGGTTTCACTTGCTTGTGTGGCCCTGTTCCTAGTGGTCTGCAGACTATTGCTGGTCAGTGACCTGGGGGTAGGGGACAGTGGTGGGATTCAGCCAGTTCGCACCAGTTCAGCAAAACCGGTAGCTAATTTTATGTTGCCCAGGCCCAGAACAGACTTCTGGAAGTGGCATCCACACAGAGAACCAGTTGTTCACATATCTGAATCCCACCACTGGTTGGGAACCCCTGCTGTAGAACACAAATTCTGGAGAGACCGTGTTTCTTACAACTGCATTGCTCTCCTCTGTAAATGTTTAGATGAAGATTCACACAAGGATATCTCAGTAATAGTATATAGCTGATCTTGTCTGGTTCTGAAGCCAGCTCAGGCTTGGTTAGGTGAAAGCAATCAGCATATCATTCTACAAGCAACAAGAACACTATCACATTAAATTTCAAGAAGAGAATCACCTTTAAAACTCAAAACATCAAGATAGTCTCATTCCAGGCTGTTCCACTTGTTTGTTCCTCAAGAGCTTATTTTAGAGTTAGACATCCAGGTTCTAGGAACAAGAAGTAGCAAAAAATAGTGTTTCTACCAATGGTTTATCCTTTCAAGGAGAGCTTTGGGCTATCTTTCTCTTGGAAGTCTAGAAAACAGAAAGAATGTTTCTAATAATAGAGAATTGTCTCTATTAAATAGTATGAAACATCACAGTTCAAAGTCACTGAACTCAATATTCATTATAAATTTCCTTGACAACCCACAGTTAAATATTTTATGGTTTCAACACTTTAAGACTGCATTGAAGTCATTAAGGATCTTACAGATTACATCCCAGAGTTCTGAAAGAGCTGGCAGATTTTATCTCAGAACCATTGCATCACATCTTTCAAAAATCCTGGAGCACCGGGGAAGTACCTGAGGATTGGAAAAGGGCTGATGTGATTTCCATTTTCAAGAAAGGAAAAAAAATGGACCCAGGAAACTACAGACCAATCAGTTTAACATCAATACCTGGGAAGATCCTAGAAAAGATAATCAAAAAACAGATCTGCAAACAACTAGGAGCAAACAATATTATAACTAGTAGCCAGCACGGGTTTGTTAAAAACATCATGCCAAACCAATCTTATTTCATTCTTTGACAAAGTGACTAAACTAATAGACCAGTGAAATGTTGTGGACATAATATACTTAGACTTCAGTAAGGCATTTGATAAAGTAGACCACAACCTACTCCTTGGTAAGTTAGAAAAAGGTGGAATAGACAACATCACAACCAGATGGATCTGTAGCTGGCTGGCAAACCATACTCAACGAGTAGTCCTCAACGGCACTTCATCCACACGGAGAGAAGTAAGCAACGGGATACCACAAGGTTCCGTCTTGGGCCCAGTACTCTTCAATATCTTCATCAATGATTTAGATGAGGGAATTGAAGGGAAACTCATCAAATTTCCAGATGATACCAAACTGGCAGGAGTAGTCAACACCCCAGAAGACAAACTCAGGATCCAAAAAGATCTTGACAAACCTGAACAATGGGCCCTATCCAGTGCTCTTTTTTTAAAAAAAAAAGGTGCTGGAACTCACACACGTCATACAACCCGCCTTGCCTATCCTACAAGGTTCCATCCAAAAAAGGTGCCGGAACTCTGTTCTGGGCATTCTATGAGAAAAAAAGCCCTGGCCCTATCCAACAAAATGAGTTTTAATGTGGAGAAAAGCAAAGTTTTATATTTAGGTAGGAAAAATCAAAAGTACAAGTACAGATTGGGCAAGATCTGGCTTAAAAACAGTAACTGTGAGAGGGATCTTGGAGTCTTAGTGGATAATCACTTAACCATAAACCAGCAGTGTACAGAGCAGCCAAAAAAGCTAATAAAATCCTGGATTGTATAAACAGAGGCATAGAATCAAGATCACATGAGTACCGCTTTAGAAAACCCTAGTAAGACCACATCTGGAATACTGCAGCCAATTTTGGTCACCATATCACAAAAAAGATGTTGAGAGTTTGGAAAAAAAAATTCAGAGAAGAGCAACTAAGATGATCAAAGGCCTGGAGACTAAAACATATGAAGAACAGCTGTAGGACTTGGGTTTGGCTAGTCTAAAGAAAAGAAGAAATAGGAGAGAGATGATAGCAGTATTCCAGTATTTGAGGGGCTGCCACAAAGAAGAGGGGGGGGGTCACCTTATTCACCAAAGCACCAGAGGGCAGGACAAGAAACAATGGTTGGAATATGATCAAAGAGAGAAGCAACCTGGAATTAAGGAGAAACTTCCTGACAGTGAGGACAATTAACCAGTGGAACAGCTTGCCTTCAGAAATCGTGGGTGCTCCATCACTGGTTTTAAAAAGAGTCTAGAGACAGTCACTTGTCTTAGATGGTATAGGTTCTCCTGCTTGAGCAGGAGGCTGGACTAGAAGAGCTCCAAGTTCCCCTCCAGCTCTATTCTATTCTAAGTTATTGAAAAATCCTTATTTGTGGGTTGAGAATCCTCTTGGGTGCCTAGCTGCTATGCTAGTCACCCAAGCATGGATTATTAGTTTCCATTGAAATAAAATATCAAAAAGCACAATTTTGTTTTTTCTAGGTATAAAAGATAATTTAATTGCCATAATAGATAATTTCAAGCAATAAGAACACATGTAAGCAAAAATTATAGTTAATACTTGGTTTATTTACAAATACACAAATTGATTGTGATTGCAAAGCATAGGACTTCAGCCCTTAGAGGTACTTCTGCATCTGCAAATGTTTTTGATAATTTTCATCCTCTTCCAACCACAGTTTCCAACATATCCACCCAAACAGATATGTTGATTTTACAAACATATACACCCCTCTAAATCAGTGGTTCTCAACCTGTGGGTCGGGACCCCATTTGGGGTCGAACGACCATTTCACGGGGGTCGCCAAACAAGGCTTTCCGCCATTTTTTCCCCCTTTTCTTTGGCCACGCCCCGGCACCCGGTGATGTATAAGTGGTTGGGGGTCACCACAACATGGGGAACTGTATTATGGGGTCGCGGCATTAGAAAGGTTGAGAACCACTGTTCTAAATGGTTTTTTTTTCACTCAATTTCAGAGTGAAAAAAGTGAATTTGATAGATTCTGCATTGGGGTTGTATTCCATGAATCAATTCTATGAGTATCCTGAATCACAAGCAATTTGGCTGCTAAGGAATGTAACCAGGCCAGCATGATCCCCATTCTTAACCAAGTCTTTTGAAAAGTTCATATTGTAAACTACAGAAGTAGAATAATACCTATTAATTTATTAAATTCATCTAAAATTTATCTTATTTTTTTTCAAATATAAATTTAACTGCAATATAAAACAACATAAAATTTAAACTAAAAAAATTCCTATGCCACAAAGCAAATTCACTCTACTAAAAGAGAAGGTATGATATTGTGTCTTCAGTGTGCGTTAGTAAGTACCCGTGAGACCTAAATGGCACTAAAACTTACTTTTTCTCTGACCAAGAAATTTACTTATAATTATGTGATAACTTTTTTCCAGATCTGCGATAGTGATGCAGCCTTTCCCTCTATTCCAGTACATTTACCCTTTAAATACATCATAAGGCTATTTTTTTTTAAAAAAAAGTTTTTCTTACAAGTTCTGCTACCATATAAAGAACAACTGAATGTGAAAAGAAAGTGCAACTTCTTTATATACTCTGATAAAAGGCCTAATGCTTTTTATAAGAACAGCAGGAGCCAAATAAATTGTTTTAGATTGAAGATGGATTAAATTAGGCTTACTCTATGCTAAAAAAAAAAAGTTTCCTTCATTATACTGTTGGGCTGGGTTTTGGTTTTGGGTGTGTGCGCGTGTGTGTGTTTGGTGCAGTGTACATGCTATGAAGCTTTTTTTGAGAAGGTTATCGGAAATGATAACAGGAAGTTTTGCCTCCCTGCTATTAGTTCTATAAAGATTAGCCATTTATGAAAATATGTTTTGCTGCAACCAGCAACTAAACAAGGGGAAGCAGGAACTCTACCTGAAAAGGTTTTTGTCTCATTACCACTCTAAAATAAATAATATTGATCAACCAGACAAGCAAGGAAATGAGATGCCAAGGAACTGATGAACTTCAGAGTGTTAATGCAAAAGGGAAAAGTGAGTTTCTAAAGCTGAAATGAAATGTACATAGGAGAGAAAAGGGTCTTTTTCAGTACTTTTAAAGCACTGAAAGACTTTAAAATTGAACAACAGGTAGACTATGTTTAATGACTACAACTAGGATTAGCAACTCAGTCAATTAGCAAAACAGTCACTAAGTGAAATCTCAGCTGTGCTTACAATCTTTCTTCAGCTTTCCTTTGCTTTACAGACCTGCAAAGTTCTTAAATGGGAGAACTGATCATAAAGTTACTTTTTCATCACTGCTGTAACTGTGAACAGTCACTGTAAGAGGCAGTCACTAAGCGAGGACTACCTGTATATGTAAGCTTTATATAAATCTTGCCAAAGGGATATGTTACTATTAAGTCCTCAGCGAAATGGCAATGACGTGAGAAGCAGTTGTAGTTCTCAGGAACCTCTTTATTTCTGTTCAACATACTGGTTACAAGACACCGACAACGCCCAAGTCCCCCTGCCCCTTTTATAGGCGATTCCCGGGCCAAACTGTAACATTTGGCGCACCTGCACTTTGCGCATGTGCGCGAGTGCTGGCGACAGCCAGTCTGGTCCCGGGCAGCTTGCACCTGCCCGGGACCGTTGCAATGCCCCGAGCCTGCCTTCACAGGCTCAGGACATAACACCCCTTCCCCCCCCCCGGCTAAGACTATAATCATACAAATAATAATATGCAACCCAATACGAGTGTGATACCCATACTAGCTTTCGTACCAGTTATCTCTTTTGCTTCTATTGTTCCCAGTGTTCCATTTTTTTTTTCCTACATGTACAGGAATACTCTCTGTTAACTCTGTTTTGCCAGTAGGGTTACAAAATCTTCTAAATACTTAGGAGATCTTTTAGCTGTCTGTGACCTCCTGATTTCTGGGTACCTTCCAAGTACCCCTTGACTGAGGGGTGCTGTATGCTTGTTCCTCTTGCTTGGCCCTGGTGATTCCCAAGGACTGTGCTCCAATGCCTGGCCTGCTTGCTTGCCCACCGGGCTCGTCAGGCCAGGGCTTCTTTCTCTGTTTGACCTGGTTGTCCTGCCTGGTTGCAGGCTCTCTGGCCCTCCTAAGTGACTGCCACTGTTGGGCAACTCTGTAGAATCTCCCAGGTCTGTCCTGGACCTATCAAGAGGCTGTCTTCCCTCATGTTCCCGTTCTGTAACCGGGCTTACTAGACTTTCAGTACTGTCCCAAAACTCAGTTGTCCCCTGAGTGATGCCAGAGGTGTTGTAGTCGGGATTCGGTTCTTCGACCACCTCCCTATGTGCTCGCCCCCTTCTAGGAGCAGTGGCAGTGTTGGGCCAACTAGACGGAATGTGTGCCAGCTCTCTTGCAGGGTGTGGGTTGTTTGGATGTTCCCGGATATCCTCCCTGACTGGAGTACTGAATGATGCTGGTGTGTAGTGATTATGCCCCCGGGATGACTCCCTGGCTGGAGTAGGCACTGGTGCCTGAGTTCTAGTTGGACTCCATGAATTCCTGTTTGGAGCACTCGCGGAATTTTGGAATGAGCTGTCTGTGGTTCCCTCGTTAATGATAGGCTGCAGCCCATACCCTTCCCTTTGCCCATAGGGTTCCCCCTCCCCCCCTGGAAAAGAACCAGGAGTCTCAGTGGGAAGGTCCCGTCTTGTGCGTAGCTGATCGATGTGTCGTCGCAGGACACAACCGTCATCCAGGGAAACCTTGTAGGACAAAGGACCTGTGACCCTGGACACAGTGGCAGGGACCCATAAATGACCAGGCCCGTAGTTACGAGTCCAAACCGGGGCACCCACTAGCAATTGTCTAGGTGCCCTGGGGTGTGTGATTGTAGAAGGTAGTCTGTCCGGGTGCAACCGGTCAAGCTTGGTAGTCAGTTTGCGCCCCCAACGAAGTTCAGCTGGGCTCCTCCCGGTAGAAGTGGAAGGTGTAGTGAGATAAGAAAGGAGGAAGTCAGCCAACCAGTGATGCCAGTCTCCATAGGTTAGTTTCTTCAAAGCATCCTTGGTGATGCGAACCATGCGTTCAGCCATACCGTTGGTGGACGGGTGGAAGGGCACAGAGGTGGCATGACGAATCATGTTGGCCTGTAAGAAAGCTTGGAATTCGGAAGAAGTGAATTGAGGGCCATTGTCAGATACGAAGACATCAGGAAGCCCGTGTGCAGCAAAAATCCCCCTCAGTACTTGAATAGTCTTTGCAGTGGTGGTGGAAGAGACAGGTACAACCTCAAGCCATTTTGAATGGCTATTAACCAAGACTAAGAAGAATTGACCCTGAAAGGGCCCAGCGTAGTCAATGTGCACCCTAGACCATGGAGACTGTGTTTCCTCCCATCTATGTACAGGAGCTCGGGGCATTTCAGGGCGTGAGCGTTGACAAAGGTGGCATGCATGCACCTTAGCTTCAATGTCTCTGTCTAACCCAGGCCACCACAAATGGCTGCGCGCAAGCGCCTTCATACGTACAATGCCAGGATGACCCTCGTGGAGGGAACCTAAGACCCTAGTCCTCATTGAGGTAGGAATGACAACTCTGCTCCCCCAAAGCAGACAACCCTGGAAAGTGGATAACTCGTTCCTTTTGGACCAGAAACTCTGAAACTCAGTGCCTGGACAGCTCTCTGGCCATCTAGATAAAATCCAAGAGAGGACACGAGAAAGTGTGAGATCTGTGGCTGATTCAGCAGCCACATCCCTGGCATCTAAAGGGGACTCAGGCAAGGCTTGAATTGAGAGTATATTGATTGTTGGTGCAGGGTCAGCCTCTACTACTGGCAGGGGTAATCTACTGAGGCCATCAGCATGGCCCATTTCTTTCCCAGGTTTGTGAAGTAAAGAAAAATCATAGCAGACAGAAAGATAGACCATCTCAGCATTCTGGGGGAGATGATTTGGGGGGTTTGTTTATGTGTGGTAAACAGCCCCAACAAAGGCTTATGGTCAGTGAAGACCGTGAAATGCCTGACATATAGGAAATCATGGAACTTTTTGATTCCAGAAACAACAGCTAAAGCCTCCCTGTCAATTTGAGCATAATTTCGCTCTGCAGAAGACAAGGTCCTGGAGTAATATGCAACAGGAACCTGAGTTCCATCTGGTCTGAGGTGGCTTAGTACGGCTCCCACCCCATAAGGAGAAGCATCACAAGCGATGCACACAGGAAGGGATTCATTGAAATGTGCAAGCACACTGTTAGAAGTGAGTAAGGCCTTAACCTCATTGAAACTTGCTTCATGTTTTTGTGACCAGTGCCACACTGCCTGTTTGTCCAGGAGCCTATGAAGAGGTTCGGCTACACTAGCCTTGTTTGGAAGGAAGGAGTTGTAAAAGTTCAAAAGGCCCAGGAAGGCCTGTAGTTCGGCCTTGGACTTTGGCCTAGGAGCATGCATAATAGCTTTTAATTTGGACTCAGCAGGGTGAATCCCAGTAGCATCAATTTTGAATCCCAGAAAATCTGTAGAAGGCACCCCAATTTTACATTTGTCCTTCTTGAGTTTGAGGCCCATTTCCCTGAACCTCAGCAGGACAGCCCTTAATCTCTCAGCTAAGTTGTGTGTGGAGTCTCCAGCAATTAAGACATCATCAAAATAGGGGCAAACCCCTGGTATACCCCGTAGTGTGTTTTCCATTATGCTTTGGAAAATTCCAGGAGCAACATTTACTCCAAATTGTAACCTCTTTACCTTGAATGCCCCCCTGTGGGTCACAATGGTTTGAGTTATAGCAGTAGCATTATCAACAGGCAACTGTTGATACGCCTGAGCTAGGTCAAGCTTTGCAAAGACACGCCCCCCCCTTGAGGGAGGCCAGAATATGACTGACCACGGGGACAGGATAGGCATGTTGCTGCAATGCCTTATTCAGAGTGCATTTGTAATCTGCACAGATGCGAATGTCCCCATTTGCCTTAAGAGGCGTGACAATGGGGGTCTCCCAAGGACTGGAGTCGACAGGTTCTAAGACTCCTTGCTGAATCAATTTGTCCAATTCGGTGTCAATTTTACCTTTCAAAGCAAAAGGAACCCTTCTTGCTTTAATTCTAATAGGGGTGACAGTGGGGTCTAGTTTTAATGACACAGGGGGTCCTTTGTACGTGCCCAGCTGTGGGCTGAAAACATCTGCAAATTCTTTGCAGACTTCCTGTAGGTCTACTGTTTGCAAGCTATTGAGCCCTGTGACGTGTATTCCCAAGGCCTCAAACCAATCGAGTCCTATGAGACTTGTTCGCTCACCCCCTACTACTATTACATCTAGTGGACCTTCAAAATCCTTGTACTGCAGGTTAAGGGTGGCCTCCCCCTTAACACACACTCTGGAGTTTTGAAAGTCTGTTAACACAATGTTGGAAGGCCTCAGTTTGGCCTGAAATCCGCTGCCAGAACAAATCTTCCTGAACGTGTGCATGGAAATGATTGAAAGTGCAGACCCCGTATCCAGTTCCATAGCAAAGGAACCCCTTGTAATTTCACTTTAAGTGACAGCTTTTTCTTAATGGGCTTGTGTGTGCCTGTCCTATAAATGCTTCTTCGCGAAGCGCACAGAAACCCACCCTGTTTTGGCTGGGGAACCTGGTACCTTTCAGGCGCAATTCTTCTCGAAGTTGTACCTTCTGACGGCCCAGACACACAGCTGCAATGTGGCCCTGTTTTCCGCATGTTCTACAGATAGCGGAGCGAAATCTGCAGTCGGTCCTCTTGTGACGACCTCCACAACCGAGGCACTTGGGGACAGCTGAAAAGCTTTCCTTCTGCTTCCCTTCCTTTTTAGGGTATAGACAGTCTACTTCATCGTCAGGATCTTCCTCTGGGTTCCTTTGGACTCCTTCCTGGTGCACGGACACAGCTTCTGGAGTACATCTGATCGGCCTCATGTTCTTGATGGTGCCACCTGCTGCCTCTTCTGCAGTAACCTCTCTCAAGGCATCTTGGAATGATAAGTCTTCTTTAGCGAAAAGTCTCTGCTGCAATTCTCTATGTCTCAGTCCGCATACAAATCTGTCTCTCAGCCGTTCTTCTAGATCTTTGAACTCACAGTGTTTAGCGGCTTTTCTCAGCACAGCAATGTACTCTTTGGCTGATTCTCCGGGCCGCTGATCCCTCTGTTCGAAGGTGTGGCACCAAGCGATGACGGACAACTTGGGCTGGAAGTGTTCCTTTAGTAGTTTTTTGAGATCTGTGTAGTTAACATTCTAGAGGTGCAGGTGCTGCTATGTTTTCAGCGATCTCGAATGCGTCTTGACTGCAAACGCACAGTAGGGTGGCGGCTTTTAAACTATCTTCTCTTACTTGATTGACTTTAAGATAGTTTTCTACCCTGGCTACATAGGACTCCCATCTTTCCGGATGCAAGACGTCGAATTCTGAAAGTCTTCCAACTTTTGCCATTTTTGTAGTACAGGAAGGGTCTATCAGCCAGCTTACCCCCGATGTTCGCTGAATTGGCAGGCAGCTGCTGAGTTTAGCGCCGTTTCCTACTGCTCAGGACTCTAGGGTAAGCTTACAACTTGTCTGCAGTCGTTGTAAGGCATCCCACCTTCGTCGCCAGTGTTAAGTCCTCAGCGAAATGGCAATGACGCAAGAAGCAGTTGTAGTTCTCAGGAACCTCTTTATTTCTGTTCAACATACTCGTTACAAGACGCCGACAACGCCCAAGTCTCCCTGCCCCTTTTATAGGCGATTCCCGGGCCAAACTGTAACATTTGGCGCGCCTGCACTTTGCGCATGCACGCGAGTGCTGGCGACAGCCAGTCTGGTCCCGGGCAGCTTGTACCTGCCCGGGACCATTGCAATGCCCCGAGCCTGCCTTCACAGGCTCAGGACATAACAGTTACAATCTTTGCATAAAAAAAATTGATTATACGTTATGGTGGGGTTTTTTTCCTTCAATGCCAAAGTCAACTGTCATGTGACAGTATTCTAGAGAAATTAGAGAAGTTTTTGGCTAGAGGAAGAATGAATTTGCTGGGCATTATCCTTCAGTGTGAGAAGACATTGCTGATCTTGCATAATCTAGCTCAGAAACTTTATAAAAAGCTGATTTCCAATGTTGTATTGGCAAATAATTGGAGGGAATAATTGTATCATCCTCTTGATAGTTTCCAGTGAGGTACTTGGAATGTATGAATTACATGAAAAATAAGCTATTGGGAAAACATTCTTCTTACACTACTGAAAATCAGCTCAAATATTCAACCAAATCAAGGAGTAAAGTTTCTAAGTAATTGCCTAACCACTTCAGGTAAGCTTTATGTTTAGTCTTTCAACAAAAAGACTAAAAAAATCTGATGTATGTGTTGAACACAATCACTTCTCAGAGAACTTTGTGTTTTCCGCTTTCTGAAACAAGTTATCTTTTTAGTGGCACTGATAATTTAGAAGTTCCTCTCAAAGAAAGCTCATCAAATTTAATTTGTTAGGATATTTTAGCTAATAATATATATTTAAATGTTTGGCCAGTATTTTGAGTTCTTTTGAGTAAGTAGCATTGTTGCTATATGCTGTACGTATTGTTTTTTAACTATTTTGTTTTTAGGTAAGGCTTTTTTGTGAGGAAAACTGGCTTTTTAATTCCCCATGTGACTAAAACTGCATTAAATTAATTTTACAATATATTGCACTAGTCCCGAAAACTCGTTTTGATTTTGCAGACAGAATTCATGTAAGGCAAAAGACCGGCTTTTTGCTCAAATATGAAATTGCATTGAAAATGTATTCTTGATCTGAAGTCTGCAGTTAATTTGCACATTTTAACAATGTAATTTGCATGTAATAGTTATGATGGTATCTATGAGACTACTATTGGAGACACTGGCTTCAGTCCAAATTAACTGTTTGCTCAAGGAGTATTGGTTTCTATTTTCTGCATATATGTTCAATGTTAAAATTTAACTAGCCTCTGGACTATATTGATAGAAATTGATAATTATTTATCTGAAGTAGGCCTGAATCATTTGAGTAAAAAAAAAAATCACTTTTACAAGTTTTGCAGCAATAGTATTGTTTGCAACTATAAATTTTTTAGAATAGCATTCCCCATTTGAAGGCAAGACTGCCTGGGAGTTACAGATAGTCCTCAACTTACAGCTGGTCATTAGCAACTGTTCAAAGTTACAATGGGCTCTAAAAGGGACAAGTGACTCAGATTCAAAGTTCCAACATCCAGCCCTCCGGCAGTCAAGTATAACTGTATTTTGGGCACCTTGCAACTAGCCCATATTTACAGCCATTTGTGGCATTCTGCAGTCACATGATCACGGTATATGATGTTCTTTCTGGAAATCAGCATTTATTTCCATTTTCTAGGGGGAAAATGCCCATAGCAAACAATGGATTTGCTTAACAACCACAAATTCATTTAACAACTATGGTGATTTATTTAACTACTGCCGCAAAAGAGCTAGAAAATCGTGCATGGTCATTTGATGACCTGTTTTATGATTGTCATGACTTATGACTGAAATTGCATAGTTCAATTGTGGTCATAAGTCAAGGACTTCCTGTATAGCAGTTCTAATACATTAACATTTCCTGAGGACACTGTATAAGATTGTCTAAATTTTACTAACCTGGGCAATAATTATAGCAAAATAATCAGAGATCTACTACTGAGTCTGGCAATGACAAATTAAAGGCAAGGGGTCTGTGGAAATATAACAATGGCCAGATTCAAAATTCAGCTATGAGGACAGATGTTAATGGATACTCATATCATGGAAAAGATCAATAGGCTTGTAACTGTTGGTGCCGGGGAGAAATATCTTGCTGAATTCAATGAAAATCTGTGCAATCTAGCATTGTTTCAGCCGTGTCACTCCTAACATTTCTCAAAAATGCACAAGTATCTTAAATAAGATTAAATGTCCTTTGTCTGGTGTCATTTTTCTTCATAATTTAATAGCCATTGACAGATGCATTTCCCATAAATCCAGCACACTAACCTCCTAGGGAAGCTCCAAATTTTTATGCTGGTAGAAGAGTATAGGTGGTCCTCGGCTTACAACTACAACTGAGCCCAAATTTTCTATTGCTAAGCGAGATATTTCTTAAGTGAGTTTTGTCCCATTTTATGACTTTTCTTGCCACAGTTGTTAAGTGAATCACTACAGTTCTTAAATTATTAACACGGTTCTTAAGTGAATCTGGCTTCCCCATTGACTTTGCCTGTCAGAAGTTCATAAAATGAGATCACGTGACCGCCGGGGACACTGCAGCCATCATAAATATGAATCAGTTGCCAAGCATCTGAGTTTTGATCACATGAACCACAGGGATGCTGCAACAGTTGTAAATGTAAAAAACGGTCATAAGCCATTTTTTTCAGTGCTGTTGTAACTTCAAATGGTTATTATATGAATGGTTGTAAATCAAGGACTACCTGTAGTTGCATTTATGCGTATTGTAGAGTGAGTGACATTCCTAACCCTCATTTCTGAGTTTAGCCTACTTCGGAAGGATTAGTATTAGTGATTCATTATGTGTGCTTGCATGTCACGTGTACTTTAGAAGATGTAATGCAAAGCACAGCAGTAGATAATGCAAAGCAACTCAGAGCAATGTTTTAAAAAGATGTGAGTTAATCGACATCTCAGTTCTTGCCCTCCACTTTTTGATGTCCTTCTGAAGAAACCTTGCTAAGAAAACTTCAGGGACTTGTCCAGGTAGTCCCCAAGAATCAATATGTCTTGAAGGCATGCACACACAATAATAAGTATTCAATGACAAAGCATACTTTGAGTGGAGGGCATTCTTCATCATTTTTTGCATTGCTTATAGCGAGTTACTGGCTAAAAGTACTTGGTGGGGAAGGGGATCCACAAAATTCTGCCCATTTCGAAGGACTCGTCCTGGTGGAATTGCAAACCCTGTTCAGATGTCTTCAGATCACCACTAGGTACTCACTGAGATGCTTATTTGCCAAGCTTTATTGAGCTAAAGTAAGCTTTTCTGAGGAGGTTCATTCTGCCTGTCCTCTCTGCTCTCTCATATGCTTACTTGCACAACTGAAAAATCTGAGCAAGTACTGCGAGACAGTTTATTTTGCACTTGTTTTCTCCGCTGTTTCTTTGTACAGGTAGTCCTTGACTTATGACCACAACTGAGCCCAGAATTGATGTTGCTAAATGAGAAACTTGTTAACTGAGCTTTGTCCCATTTTACGATTTTTCTTGCCACATCTGTTAAGCAAATCACTGCCTTGTTAAATTAGTAACACAGTTGTCAAGCGAATCAGGCTTCCCCATTGAGTTTGCTTGTCAGAAGGTCACAAAAGGTGGTCACACAACCCCCGGGGACACTGCAACCGTCATAAATGTGAACCAGTTGTCCAGCAGCCGAATGTAAATCATGTGACCATGGGGATGCTGCCGCAGTCATAAGTGTGGAAAATGGTCATAAGTCACTTTTTTTCAGTGCCGGTGTAACTTCCCACAGTCACTGATCGAACTGTTGTTAAGTCAAGGACTACCTGTATTTGGAAATGCGTTTTAAAATCTGGATTCAGTATACAATAGGGTGTTTTCTAACTTCATAAAAATTATAAAGGAATTCACCCAGAGCAATTTCCATCCTTTCAGATGGGGCTCTGGAGAACATCACTTCTGAGGGGTCCTTGGTGCCCTCTGAGTTGGCTTGTTTTGGCAGTTTCTTGATTGGGGTATTGATTCCTTGTTGATCTGAAGGTAAGCAAGTAAGCAACGCTCCAATTAACAAACTGCCACAGAGCCATTAGTAAACAGCCCAACCAAAGAATCCCTAAGACCGCCCCCAACCCCCCACCCCAGACAGGGAAGACACCAGAATATAAACTGACAGCAAGCAGCACTCCTTACTACCGGTAGCACTGATGGTATTACCTAGTTTGGGTAACTAAATGTCTGCCACAAAACAAGCAAGCTCAGAGAGCAAGGACCCCCTCATTTCAACCCTGAGCTACGTTGGTAGCATCACTTCTGTTTTTCAAAAAAGAAAAGCAGGCCGCTTCGCTTTCCGAGCGGCCCGCCCGCTCTCCCGGGGACATGCGAGGGAGGCGTGGCCGCTGGCGCGGTCCGTCAGCCAGAGGGGCCGAGGCACCGCCTGCCGCCTTCGCCTTCCCCAGCCTCGCCAACGCGCCTCGGCCGCCGCCCGCGTAGCAGCAGTAGGTGAAAAGCGCCTCAGGCCAGGAAACAGGCTCAGCCGTGGAGCGGTAAGCACCGGCCCTTCGTCTGCAGCCTTCTCCCGGCCCTCCGCAGGCCAAGCCAGACGGGAAAAAAAGCGCGGTCCAGGCGCCAGGTGAAGTCACTCCAGCGCAGCGCTCTTCGCTTGGCGCCCTTTGGACGGCTCGCCGGTAGGAAAGCGGGCGGGAGGGACGGCGTAGTGGAGTCGGGGCTCTGCCCCTTCGTCCCCTTTTCCTACCTGCTTCGCGCCCCGAGTTCACGTGGGCAAGGCTGCAGTTAAATGACCTGCACCGCTCGGTCACCTGTGGAGGGTCGGCTCTTCCAACCTATGTCTTTCTTTAGCTATCGCCCGATACGCAGGTTGCGCCTTTGGCGCCCTGCACCTGTCTATGGGCTTGGCGGGAGGGGATTGCTTCGGGCTTTGCTGACTTCTCAAATCGCCTTGTTCCGAAGCCCGGAAAAATGAGCTTTCAGAGTCTCAAACCGTGGTTGAGAGCTCAGGGTTAGAGAGAGGAGGAGAGGAAGTCGACTGCCTTGGCTTTGCAGAGCAAGCTGAAAGTCTGTGGTCGGGGCTTCATGATTGAGTGCCGCGATAAGGTCCATATGTGCGAAACAACAAAATCGATAAACTCTCCCCAAACCCAAGAAGGAGAAAAATACCAACGCTGCTAATGTATATGACAATGCCTCACCCTTTGCACCCCTCAGTTCCACCAGTGGGTGGTTGCCTGCCCCATCTGAACCTACCAACTAATGTATCCTTCTGCAGGGTACAAATTTGGCTACCTGCAGCAGGAAGGTTATCTTTTTGGTTTAGAACAGACTCCCACAAGGAAAAAACCCCAAGGTTCCCAACAGGAATAGCCAACAGCCATGGGAACAGACTGGGCAAGGGAAGGGTATACATGCGGTGTAGGAGTTTTATTTCTGCTGGTAAGAGAAATCTCTTTCATGAGCATCAGCTATGATAGTTTTTAAAAAATGTTTTTTTTCCCAGTCATTTCAGATTCATAAGGAATCTGGTTTGTGTGTATGTGTGTGTGTGTGTGAGTGAGTGAGAGAGAGAGAGAGAGAGAGAGAGATAGCAAGATAGCATAAGTAGTGTTGGGCTTGTTAAGATAACCTTCATTGTCATTTTTTTCTGTGAGCCCTGGCACATTTTAACAACAACAACAACAATAATAATAAAGTTGGAATGGACCTTGGAGGTTATCTAGTCCAACCCCTTGCTCAGGCAGGAAACTCTATACCATTTTAGACAAATGGCTGTCCAGTCTCTCCTTAAAAACTTCCAGTGTTGCAGCATTCACAAGTTGTTCCACTGATTAATTGTTCTAACTGTAAGGAAATTTCTCCTTAGTTCTAGATTGCTTCTCTCTTTGGTTAGTTTCCATCCGTTGCTTCTTGTCTTGCCTTCAGGTGCTTTGGAGAATAGTTTGACTCCCCCTTCTTTGTGGCGACCACTAAGATGTTGGAACACTGCTATCATGTCACCCCTCATCCATTAAACTAGAGTCATATCCAATTTCAGCAACTGTTCCTTATATGTTTTAGCCTCCGGTCCCCTAATCATTATTGGTTGCTCTTCTCTGTACTCTTTCTAGAGTCTCAACATCTTTTTTACATCGTGGTGACCAAAACTGGATGCAGTATTCCAAGTATGACCTTACCAAGGCATTGTAAAGTGGTATTAACACTTCATGTCATCTTGATTCTATCCTTCTGTTAATGCAGCCCAGCACAGTGTTGGCTTTTTTGGCAGCTGCAGCACACTGCTGGTTCATATTTAAGTGATTGTCCACTAGGACTCCGAGATACCTCTCACAGTTACTACTATTGAGCAAGGTACCTCCTAAACTATACCTGTATATTTTTTTTTCTTGCCTAAATGTAGAACCTTACTTTTTTCACCATTGAATTTCATTTTGTTAGATAGCGCCCAATGTTCAAGTCTGTCAAGATCCTTCTGTATCTTAAGCCTATCTTCTGGAGTGTTGGCTATTCCTGCCAGCTTGGTGTCATCTGCAAATTTGATGAGTTCCCTATCCATCCCCTTATCCAAATCATTGATGAAGATGTTGATGAGCACTGGGCCCAGAACAGAGCCCTGTTTTTTAAAAAAAAATAAATGAAATTCTGTTGCTTCCATTCCACTACAGAGGGAAACTCACAGTTCAAAAATTCATCAGTGCAAAATGGTTTGAAATGTTTTTTTTAAATTAATATACAAGGGGGAGAGCTTTTCCTTTAGCTTAGGAGAGTGGAAGATGTGTTGAGTTCAAGCAAAAGAATGTAAAGTCCTGACCTCGCTTTTATAGCAAGATACTTGAGATGGATTTTTTCGGAACAGGATAGATTTAGAACATGAGGCTACTTTCTAACACAAAATTGCAAGGTGCTATACTCCTTTTCCAATCACCAGTGAACTGTACATTCTTTCTGGATACTTTTTGACATTCATCCTTGCCTTGATTTCTCTTCTTTCCTTTCTCCCTTCTCAACAGTCCTTTGGTCGTATTTAGTCCAGTGGCCATTGTGCCTATTCATTGGACACATTGGACATATTCAGTCTCCAGGGTCAACTGCCCCCTTCCTCTTTAGGCTTGGTTGCTTGAAATATTTGCTTTTCTGCAAAACTTAAAATCCCTGCAAGCCTGTTGGCTGATGCCATTTACATGAGAATCCATCCATGTTTGAGAATTCTGAATTAATGTGCAAAGAAGCCTTGTGTAGGCTAATACTCTCTTTTCTGGCAGCAGAACAGATTCCTAAGAACCCATACAGCTATTTGGGTAATTTAGCTGCAAGTGCTGAGGATTAAAATGGAACCATTTATATGCAACCATGATTATATGGCCACTAAGCTGTAGTTCTTCCATATGAAAATTCAAAAGATTTCTTCAACGTTTTGCCTTAATTCTGTTCTTTTCCTAATGTTTTGTAAGAAAGAAGCTTTACAGCATTTTTCAGATATAATTATCTCTTGGCATTAGTACTCATGTGTTGTTGAGAAAGGAAGTGTTTTCCATCAAGAAAATATTAAGATTAAAATTGTGAAGCAAAAGAGCAGCTTTGAGGCCTATGGATGTTGAGTTGCAAATTTGAAATAGCTGTGCAGTTTTTAACAAAACCACACTTGGTATGGGTGTGGCATGCAAACACAAAGAAATGAAATCAGCTGTTGTTGGTTCTGCCCTGTGTTGCTGAAATTCTGAATCCAAAGTCCAGGTTCATGTACAATTCTTTTTCAGTTCCCTTTGTCACTGAGATATATCTCAAGCTAAGTGGGTGGATGAAATTGCAATAAAGCAGATAATCATTGGCTGAAAATCTTTTCCCAGATAGTGTGTTGATCAAAAGTACGATATCAAACTGGAGTGACATATTCAAAAGTGTCCATCACATTCAATCATGGACTCCATATCTTAAATATGTTTATTAATTACTTGTATGGAGAGGTAAAGGAAATATTTATTGTATTTGCAGTTGACATGACACATGAAATAGATAATATTCTATAATAATTTATATATTGTTTGATAGAGTAATGTATAAAGTAACAGAAAATGAACAGAAAATGAAAAAACGCCGTTTGTGGAACAAAATCAAATGCACAGAAATAGAATGGGAGATATCTCATGTGATAGGAATGTAGAAAAGATAAATGCAATTTTGGCTGCATGAACAGAAATGTAGTTTCCAAATTCTAAGAAATAGTAGTTCATCTTTATTTTTGTTGGTCAGACCATACCTTGAGTATTGTATACAGAATCAGACAAAGCAGCAACAGAAAAAAGATAATCAGGGTTTAAAACTGAATCCTAGGAATAGAAATGAACAGAGTTGGGAATGTTTAGTGCTAGCAAGAGAAGACTGAGCAGAATATGATAGGATCTGATAGACGTTCAAAACCTATTCTCTACCCCTCCAAAATGCAGCACATAATGTTAAGTTAAAAACATTCTGGGAGAGAGAAGTTCCCTGAGGATGGGCTCCAGCGCGAATCCGAAAGTTCAGAAGATTAATTCTCTGGTCCTGGTGACCAACCCAGATTGGATCCATGAATCAAACCTGTAGGGTTGAAAGGGACCTTGGAGTGCTTCTATTCCAATCCCTTGCCTAAGGCAGAAGTCCTAATACCCTTGAACAAATGGCTGAAAATCTGCAGCAACAGAGCATCCTTAACTCCAGGAAGCAAGCTGTTCCATGCTTAATACTTTTACTGTGCAGAAATTCCTCCTTATTTCCATGTTAGATGAGCTTCCACCCATTTCTTTTTGTCTTATACTCAAGTGTAAGCCTCTGTATCATGCTTTTTATGTTTGCACCTGAGAGACAACTTGATAGCTTGTACTAGTCTGCAGATTGCTGATTCTGTACCTCTGAGAAGTGAGTGACCAATCACCACCATCACATTGTTTTTCTTCTTTGGGGCACCCAGCGGACTCCTTCTCTGACAGTCTAAGCTACTTTTCTTTCCGTCACTGGAACAGAAGCCTCTTCTTCTTGATGAAGACTCTTCTTCAGATGTCTGCATGTCTTCTTCCAGAGGGGAGGGTATGTAGTTGAGTGTTAAGCTCCACTGGCAGGGATAGTTTTTTCAGTTTTGTTCTCCCAGTGACATGCTGCCATTATTCCTCCTCTAGGGTTCCATATTTCTGGGTAGTTGTTTCTTCCTTGCTGTGTTCAGTTTATAGACAGAATTTTGCCTTTGCCTTTTCCCGACTTAGATTCTTAGCTGTAAGATTTGCATGCCGTTAAACATGTAGGCAATTAGGTTAATCCAATGAAATGAAGTCCCTTTCTCTGTTGCTCATGGTGAGCTCTTCTCCAGTCTATGCAAACACTCTTATGAAAACCCACACACAGAGATCAATATTTACATTTTGATTCTCACCACCCACTGGAGCATAACACAGGAGTTATCAAAACCCTATACAACTGAGCTGAAGGCCTACCTACCAGCAAAGAGGGGAAAGAAAAAGAACAAAACCACATCAAGGAAGCCCTCAGAACTTGTGGCTATCCCAAGTGGGCCTTCATCAAATCGCAAAAAAGACCCAGCAGGAGCTACTCCATAACAGACAAAGAAGAAAACAACAAATGAAGCAACATAGTTATTCCATATGTTGCAGGAATATTGGAAAAACTCAGGAGGGTCTTCAGCCAATACAACATACGTGCACACTTCAAACCCAAGAAAACACTAAGGCAGAAACTTGTCCACCCCAAGGATAAAACACCCAGACACAAACTGAGCAATGTGGTATATGCAGTACTATGTGCAGATGTATACATTGGGGAAACAAAACAACCATTTCATAAACGCATGGCACAACATAGGAGAACAAACTTATCAGGACAAGATTCAGCAGTCAATCTGTATTTAAAAGACAAAGGCCGCTCTTTTGAAGACAGCAAAATGCACATTTTGGACAGAGAGGATTGCTGGTTTGAAAGAAGGGTCAAAGAGGCATCTATGTCAAAATTGAACAGCCCTCTCTCAGTGGGGAGGTAGGGAATACAACATCATCTATCACCAGTCTACAACACAGTCCTTTCAACATTTCCAAGAAGGCTCCACACTCATTTGCACTGCTCAGGTGACCCTGACAACATAGGTAGCCTCAATGACTCTCTAAATGAATGTAAATGACCAGGTGTCTGCAAGGAGTATAAATCTTCCATTCCCCACCATCCAGTCAAAGCTGAAAAAGCTTCTTGGATGAGAAGTGAAATGTCTTCAAAGAAAAACAAGAAAGTCCAGCTGCCTCATCTTTGCAACAACTATGACCTGAATGACTGAGAATCTCCATAGACATTCCAACAGGGACTAAACTCATCTGTCAGGAAAAATGCATTTAGCAGTGGACTTGGTGGCTACCCAACTATATGGTTCTGTGTTCAGACCTGGATGTCTTTTTGCTTTCTAATTCCAACACAGAATTAGAAAGAAATTATTTAAAAGGGATCAGGACTCTTTCAGTTTGTTAAGTTAATTTTCCAAAAAATAGAATAGAATGAGGCCACATTTGGTCTGCCAACTGCAGTGGGAAAAAATACCAATAATTAAAGAGGATCCAAGAATAATTTTATTGAAGTTAGCACATTGAAGTGAGTCACTGATGCACTGCTAAAAAGAATAAAGAACACTAGAGTGCCTTAACAAGTTCTTATATAAGATTACAATGATTGAAGGTAAGCATGTACAGTATATACACACTGGACCATTGACAAATAATTGTCTTACAAGTTGTAAGGAATACAGCTAGGGATTTAGGAAGGAATCTATTCCTCTGTGCCAGGAAAGAGAACATTTTGTAATGCAGGATACTGAGAATTGTGATAACCAGTCAAGTTGATTGTTATTCTAACAGTTTGAACATGCATCCCTCTGTGAAGGGGAGAGTTATATAAATCCATCTGGAATTAATGTCCTTGAGAATGTTGCAGTTTATGGAGACATGCAATTTGTGAATTCTTGTCCTACATTCAAGTGTAAGCCTCTCATTTGCTATTCATTAATGTAACAAAGGTTTCAGCTTCAGGGGATATATATCATGAGAGAGTAGTTCTGGCATGCCTAGAGGGGACATAGTTTAGTAATTAAGACTATCGATAAATTGACTTTTATATTAAAGAGATAAGGAAAGATATTCAGTAATTATTGATGACCTGTCTGTGAGCTCACAGAAGGAATGCAGAATGCATGGAAAAATCCAGCAAATTTTTCATGTTCAAAAATTAGCCAGATTTATGTAGAGGTTGCAATATTCATTAGAAAATACAGGAACGTTGCCAATAGCATTCTTGCAATCCTCTCCCAGAATAGATTCTCCTATTAGGGGGTTTGAAAGAATTCCAAAAGTTATGATCTGGTATTTTCTACATAAAAGTAAGGCCCCTTTTAGAATCATCTGCCTTGCTTTGTAATAACAATTTGAAAGAAAGTTTTGTTTTTAACCTTGACCTCGGCTGCATATGTCATGACATTTCTTATTATCACATTCCTTCTTGTTAACTGAATGTCTTAGGCAAATCAAACATGTAATAATTTCAAACATGTTTTTTATCTTGCATTACTTATCACAATTGTATATTGTTCTTAGAAAAAATAATTGTTGTCAAAACATTTTGCTTTTTTTCTGGCTGTTCATAGCTCTAACTGTGGCTGACCCTTGATTCCAGCTGTCCATCACTAAGTGTAGATCTTGCTGATTTCTGCAACTTCCTGGGTTTCCACCCAATCATTGGCAAACATAAAACTTGATACCTGAGATAATCCACTTTATGTGGTCAAAGAGAATAAAAGAACACCCAAAAAAAGTAATGAACTGTATTGATGTTAGGTAATGCATAAGTGGTAAAAGAGTAAACTAAGCAATTGCCCACCCTTTAAATGCCCCACTCCATATGATGGAAAGTTAGAATAAAAACATGATTTAAATCAGAGGTCCTCAACCTTTTGGGCACCAGGGACCGGTTCTGTGGAGAAAGATTTTTCCATGGACTGGAGAGAGCATGGTTTTGTGTGCTGCCTGCATCCCACGGATGGGGCTTTGCTTGTTTGTGCGGACCAATTGTTGGCATGCCGCGGTCCAGTACCAGGCCACGGACCGGGGGTTGGGGACCCCTGATCTAAATGCTCCATCATATTTGAGGAAGGTTCAGCTGAAGCTAAATCCTTTTTCTGGATGGCCGGAATCAGGATTATTTTTACTATAGATTGATTGCAATTTTCTTTCCTGGCTTACCAAGTGTTGGCCAGCTTATTTATTAAATTTATATTCCACCTTTTGTTCAGAAGTGTAAGGTGGTCTACATAGTCTTTCCTTTCTTTATCTATGCCTTTGTTTCTTTCACTTTTCCCTTCCATACAACTTCTGATACTAGAGGGAAATTAAATACTCTTCACAGGGATGTAATGTGACTACTTATTTAGAAGCTGTCCTACTCAGTATTCACCATTTTATCATGCTCATTTTTCATTTTCCCTCAATTATCTGAATTGTCACATTTTTTAAAAAAAAAACTTAAATTTTACATGCTTAATGCTTAAAAAAAATCTGAAGTTTACCTGATTGCCTTATTTTACTCATATATGGATATGTCATCCAGGCTACCATGATATATATACCTGATGTTGTATTCTTTCTAGGAAGGATACTCTGGGAGAGGGTTACACAACACGGCGGACACAGTCTAAAGAGAAGCACAAATGAGTGGGGATACAGTGCCAGATTGCCACGGGAACTGAGGGCTACCCCAATTGCATAAGAAGTACCATCTTTCAACAAACCTCATCCACAATGGCTAATAGGTTATCATTTCTTGTATTTTGTGTTCTTTTACATTGAAAAAATAAAGAGAAAACAAATGTGTAGTGGCCAGATGAGTGTTGGAGCCATGGAAGGGGAAGACTTAGCTTTCCTTCCTCCTCTCATTTCCCATTTGAGAATAGCCCTATTTTAAAATGTTTCTCCCCTTTATGGATTACTGCCTTGTTATGGCAAAGGGGCTTGCGTAACTCAATGAATCTATAAGCTATGCCATGTAGGGCCACCCAAGACGGACAGGTTATAACAGAGAGTTCTGACAAAATGTGATCCACTGGAGAAGGAAATGGCAAACCACTCCAGTATCTTTGCCATGAAAACCCCATGGACAGTACTAAAGGGCAAAAAGATATGACGCTGGAAGATGAGCCCCTCAGGTCGGAAGGTGTCCAATATGCTACTGGGGAAGAGCAGAGGGCTAGTACTAGTAGCGCCAGAAAGAATGAAGCAACTGGGCCAAAGCCGAAAGGACGCTCAGCTGTGGATATATCTGGTGGTGAAAGGAAAGTCCGATGCTGTAAAGATTTTTTCTCCATAGGAACCTGGAATGTAAGATCCATGAATCAAGGCAAGCTAGACGTAGTCAAAAAAGAGATGACAAGACTGAACATCGACATCTTAGGAATCAGCGAACTAAAATGGACAGGAATGGGTGAATTTAACTCAGATGACCATCAGGTATACTACTGTGGGCAAGAATCCCTCAGAAGAAATGGAGTAGCCTTCATAGTCAATAAAAGAATAGGGAAAGCAATACTGGGATACAATCCCCAAAATGACAGAATGATCTCAATTCGAATCCAAGGCAAACCATTCAATATCACAATAGTCCAAATCTATGCCCCAACCACTGGTGCTGAAGAGGATGAAATTGACCAGTTCTATGAAGCCCTACAGCACCTTATAGAATTAACACCAAAAAATGATGTCCTTATCATCATGGGGGATTGGAATGCTAAGGTAGGAAGCCAAAAGATAACCGGAATAACAGGCAAGTTTGGCCTTGGAGTACAAAATGAAGCAGGGCACAGGCTAATAGAATTTTGTCAAGAGAATATAACAAACACTCTTTTTCAACAACCCAAGAGACGGCTCTACACGTGGACATCACCAGACGGTCAACATAGAAATCAGATTGACTATGTGCTCTGCAGCTAAAGATGGAGAAGCTCTATACAGTCAGTAAAAACAAGATCAGGAGCTGACTGTGGCTCAGATCATGAGCTTCTCATTGCAAAATTTAGGCTTAAATTGAAAAAAGTAGGGAAAAGCACTAGGCCACTCAGGTATGAACTAAATCATATTCCTGATGAATATACAGTAGAGGTGACAAATAGATTTAAGGAATTAGATCTGATAGACAGAGTGCCTGAAGAACTATGGATGGAAGTTCGCAACATTGTACAAGAGGTAGCAACTAAAACCATCCCAAAGAAAAAGAAATGCAAGAAAGCAAAATGGCTGTCTGAGGAAGCTTTGCAAATAGCTGAGGAAAGAAGGGAAGCGAAAGGCAAAGGAGAAAGAGAAAGATACACCCAATTGAATGCAGAATTCCAGAGAGTAGCTAGAAGAGATAAGAATGCCTTCTTAAATGAACAGTGCAAAGAAATAGAAGAAAACAACAGAATAGGGAGGACCAGAGATCTCTTCAAGAAAATTGGAGATATGAAGGGAACGTTTCATGCAAAGATGGGCATGATAAAGGACCAAAATGGCAGAGACCTAACAGAGGCAGAAGAGATTAAGAAGAGATGGCAAAACTACACAGAAGAACTATACAAGAATGAGCTTAACATCCCAGATAACCACAATGAGATGGTCACTGACCTCGAACCAGACATCCTAGAATGTGAAGTGAAATGGGCCTTAGAAAATCTGAGCAACAACAAAGCTAGTGGAGGTGACAGTATTCCAGCTGAGCTATTCAAAATCTTAAAAGACGATGCAGTAAAAGTGCTACACTCAATTTGCCAGCAAATTTGGAAAACTCAACAGTGGCCACAGGATTGGAAAAGGTCAGTTTACATTCCAATTCCAAAGAAAGGCAATGCCAAAGAATGTTCAAACTATCGCACCATTGCACTCATTTCACATGCTAGTAAAGTTATGCTTAAAATCCTACAAGCTAGACTCCAGCAGTATGTGGATCGAGAACTACCAGAAGTACAGGCAGGATTTCGAAGAGGCAGAGGAACTAGAGATCAAATTGCCAACATACGCTGGATCATGGAGAAAGCTAGGGAGTTCCAGAAAAAATCTATCTGCTTCATTGATTATGCAAAAGCCTTTGATTGTGTGGATCACAACAAATTGTGGCAAGTTCTTAAAGAGATGGGAGTACCAGACCATCTCATTTGTCTCTTGAGAAACCTATATGCCGGTCAAGAAGCAACAGTGAGAACCGAACATGGAACCACTGATTGGTTCAAAATTGGAAAAGGAGTCCAGCAAGGCTGTATACTGTCGCCCTGCCTATTTAACTTATATGCAGAGCACATCATGAGAAAGGCAGGGCTAGATGAATCAAAAGTTGGAATTAAGATTGCCGGGAGAAATATCAACAACCTAAGATATGCAGATGATACCACTCTAATGGCAGAAAGTGAAGAGGAACTAAAGAGCCTCTTGATGCGGGTGAAGAAGGAGAGTGCAAAAGTTGGCTTGAAACTCAACATTAAGAAAACCAAAATCATGGCATCCGGCCCTCTCAATTCCTGGCAAATAGATGGGGAAGAAATGGAGGTAGTGACAGATTTTATTTTTCTGGGCTCCAAGATCACCTCAGATGGGGACTGCAGCCAAGAAATTAAAAGACGCTTGCTCCTGGGGAGGAAAGCTATGGCAAATCTAGACAGCATACTAAAAAGCAGAGACATCACCCTGCCAACAAAAGTGCGTATAGTCCAGGCCATGGTTTTCCCAGTTGCAATGTATGGCTGTGAAAGTTGGACCATAAGAAAGGCTGAGCGCCAAAGAATTGAGGCCTTTGAACTATGGTGCTGGAGAAGACTCCTGCGAGTCCCTTGGACTGCAAGGCGTTCAAACCGGTCAGTCCTAGAAGAGATCAACCCCGACTGCTCTTTAGAAGGCCAGATCCTGAAGTTGAAACTCAAGTACTTTGGCCACCTAATGAGAAGGAAGGACTCACTGGAGAAGGGCCTAATGCTGGGAAAGATTGAGGGCAATAGAAGAAGGGGACAACAGAGAATGAGATGGCTGGATGGAGTCACTGAAGCAGTAGGTGTGAACTTAAATGGACTCCAGAAGATGGTAGAGGACAGGAAGACCTGGAGGAACATTGTCCATGGGGTCGCGATGAGTCGGACACGACTTTGCAATTAACAACAACAACAAAATGTTTCTAGTTCTTCTTTCTCCGTACTACCAATTAAAAAGGAAATCTAGCTTCAGGCTGCACCTTCTTTCTGGGTTAGTATGACATAGGAGTCCCAAAACAAAAAATAATAATTTCCCCTTATTTTTAAGAATTCTGAGATTAGATTGGGTATCAACTTTGAGGGCCACTAAAGATGGACTTTGTAGTATTGTACTTGCTAACTAATGTAGTTATTTTGTATTTTGATTTGACTCATTTTTATCTCTTTTTAAAAGATAACTTTTAACATTCCTAAATATCAAGATAAAAAACTGTCTTTGTTCCCCAGGTCAGGATAGGATGGGATCTCTGGAGTTTGTCTTCTGATAAGAGAAAGCTTGTTAGTGCTAATTGGTATTTGGTTTGTCTCTCTGTGATCTTCAAACAGCCTTATGACTTTTTTCCGCATCAACATTTTAAATTTTACGTCCCTGCTTTCCTCTGGCTTCATTTCAATGGGTATATGTGTGGTCACATGTAATATGTTCAACTCCACGTAACTGATTTTCTATGCAAAGGAAGGGTTATTTTTGTTCCGTCCAATCAACTTTTCTCTTGTAATTTCCTTTGAAGTGCTAACTATAAAAAGGACTGAAAGCTCGGTCTCAGAATTCTCTCTTTTTATGAGAGGAATCCTTTTTAATCAGAACATTCTGAATAAATCATAATAAAATGATCTTCCTGCCTTGATGCCTTTATGAGGTCTGGGCATACTTGGGTCACACCTAAGTCATTTTTGCTAACAACCTGACCAGAGTACTACTTTTGCATGTGACACTGGACTTCTCATTGCAAATACAGCCAGTAGTTGGGTTTGTATAGCCATGGCAATAATATACAGTTGGCATGAACACAGCCATACTTTGTCAAAGTTTCAGATGTTGTGTTTTTAAATGATCTCTGCAATGTTTTAGAGTGGATCTTGAGCACTTTAAAACAGCTGCAATCCAGGAGAAAGACACAGCAGCTTTAATGCTTTTAGGCTATCTGTATACAGAAGCATATTTTGGGAATTCAGTCATTGCCCAAAATGGATGTCTGAGGCATATTTTTATATTATTTAAAGAGGACAGATCTTGTATCTTTTTTAAAAAAAAGTTTCATTTGCTGGTATGTAAATTTCATGAAACTTAATCCTTTCTCTGTTCTAGGCTAAAATGAAGTACAGTCTTGAAGCAGAACTGACTGCCACTCCTATTCCCTGTTACAAGCAGCATAGGAAGAATTTGGGTTAACTATGACAGTTTTTGCTACTGCTCTTTGGTTTTGTAGGCAACTGTGTGCATACCTAGCTTATCTCCTGAAAAGGTCAGTTTTAAGTGAGAAACCTGAGAATTCATTTTCTCTAGAATACTGTTTATAGTATCCAGTCAAATGTTTTTGGAGCCTTACAATGCTAATATATTTAATAGATACTCAGACGTATAACAGAATGTTTCATTGTGGAGTATTTCCTGTTTGGGGTTCTAGCAGTTCCACACCATTGCCTCCTGGATTTTTTTTCTTTCAGCATTTTGTTCTGAAGATGCCAGTAATGCTTAGTGGTTACTGACAAAATCTGGGGAGGAGGAAAAGTATCTTTCATAGCATTTTTCCTTTAAAGTTCACTTCTATAAAATTTGGGGTTCAGTTAAGTCCACTTAGAATTTTGGTAAAAGTTTGGTATGGTAGAAATCTTGGTGCTCATAACTTTTCCTCAAAAAGAAGGGAAAATATACCGCTCCTGGATATGGAGAGTGTCTTTACCTATCACAGTTAATGAATTTTGATAACTCATTTAATTTGAAAGCCACATGATGATTTGCTTCTCTGTGGTTTAGCAATAGCAATTACACTTAGACTTATATACCACCCCATAGTTCTTTACAGTCCTCTCTAAGCAGTTTACAGAGTCAGCATATTGCCCCCAACAATCTGAGTCCTCATTTTACCAACCTTGAAGCAATGGAAGGCTGAGTCAACCTTGAGGTGGTCAGAATCGAAGGAATCGAACTCCTGGCAGTGAGCAGAGTTAGCCTACAATACTGCTTTCTAACTACTAGGCTACCACAGTGTTTAGTACAGTGATTCTCAACCTGTGGGTCGGGACCCCATTTGGGGTCAAACGACTATTTCACGGGGGTCGCCAAACGCAGTCTGCCATTCTAACCCCTTTTCCTTAGCTGTGCTACTCCCTCTTATTCTATTGGCTTTTAAAAGCCAATAGAATAGACTCTATTCAAGAGACTCTATTCTATTGGCGTTTGAAAGCCAATAGAATCTATTGGCTTTTGAAAGCCAATAGAATAGACTCTCTTGAATAGAGTCTAATTCTATTGGCTTTCAAAAGCCAATAGAAATTGTCCAGGTTGTCTCTGCCCTGCTGAGCCCGCCAAAAGTCCCATTCTGCAAACGGTGCTGCAAGTTGTCTGCAGCGAAGGCGAGCTGTCTGGAAGCTTCCATCCCTCCCTGTTGCGCAACTACTAAAAATATAAGTAAAAGAGGGCCAGGGGTGGGAGGTGGGAGGCCGGTGGACGCCGGGAGGGTTGCTGGCGCGCATGGGGCCCGGCGGGTGCCTTACCTCCCTTGGGCTGGGCCAGCTGGTGGCCCAGCCGGTGGGAGGCCTGCGCCATCTCTGCTGCTTGCCAGCAACGCCTTGGCCGGCGCAGGAGGCAGCACTGCGCATGCGCGGCGCTCCCGGGCAGGGAAAGTCCTCAACTTACGGCCGGTTGGGCAGTCCTTGACTTACGACCGGTTGGGGTCGCGGCATTAAAAAGGTTGAGAACTACTGGTTCAGTACATCATATGCTCCTAGCCAGTTTGGTTTGTAAACCCTGGGTTATGATTTAGTCTGTCATATGAAACTGGAAAAAAATTGATTTATTCAGTTAATTGATTAAGCAAACTATACCATGCTATACTTTGTGAGCCCAGCCTTTTGTTGAACAAATAAATACTTTTCTGTCATCCCCAAGCCTCTAGCTAGCTTTCCCAATGTTATAAAATTGTGTGAAAACTTGGTTGCTTCACATGCTCTGACTGATCTTTTGCTTGGATTTCAGGTGCAGCAGATACCTACAGAGAATATTCACAAGTAAAATTTGTGGTATTGTTATGTCTGCATGTGTGTGTGTGCTAAAAAACCTTTAGTAATATAAGCATATTCATTTTATTAAGTCATACTTGACATTTTTTTTAGATAAGCGAAGTGTTTGGGGCGAAACTGATTTACTCGCTTTTTGTGCAAAAGAATGGAAAGGAGAAACAGAGCAAGCAAAACAAATGAGAGAGGTGAGCTGCCAAGCACAAAATGGCGTTCTTTCCAATGACTGGGCAATCAAAATGTCTTCTCCGTTGGGGCAACAATGATATCTCAATATATAAGAAGAGAAATATCAAACTGAGAATTGCATAACCCAAACTTGTCTTCTCTAATGAAATTATACGTTAACCTCAAAACTATTTTCAAAATAGGGAGAACAATGTAACATGTTTACATGCTGTTTTAACATTGTTGATTAAAAATATTAATTCATCTTGTGTACTGTTTAGAGTGCTGGACTAGAACAGGAGAGTCCCATTTAATTATGTAGCATGCTTGGTGACTGGCATAGGTACTGTTGGGAAACTACCAGCCAGGAAGGAGGAGGGATCGAGCAGAGAGTTAGCTATGAGTCATTGTGCAGCTGCAAAAGACCTAGGACTGACACACACACGCACACACACAAACACACACCTGAGTTCCATGGAACTTGTTCCCAAGAGTGACAAGCAGTCTGGGGAGATTCTTGTACTGTAGGTAGACTAAAGTGATCAACTTGAACATTTCACACGTGGATCCTGTTGCTTGCATGTGACACGTAACATCTCTCAGCTCAATGTAATTCACAGGATTTTCATATTGCACATAAAAATGAATGATTTCATGTACATTGCTGCGAGCTAAGACATTACAAAAATTCATAATCATATTTTTCTTTAGTTATAAAATTAAGTTTAGACTTGGGAAGTTGTACCATATGAAATAAAGAGAGCCAATTTGGTCTAGTGGTTAAGGCACCAGGCTAGAAAGCAGGAGACAGTGAGTTCAAATCCCGCCTTAGCCATAAAAGTTAGCTGGGTGACTTTGGGTCAGTCACACTCTTTCACCCAACCCACCTCACAAGGTTGTTGGGGGGGAAGTTGTGTTGGAAATGCTCGCTACGTCAGGTTATTTGTAAAGAAATAAAGATTGGATATAAATAAATAAAAAATGACAGGTTTAAAGAAATTATCATGATAATATTTAGAATAAAGAGCAGTTTTCTAAGTTCCCTAATTTTGTTTAAACGAAAGAGGATGTTTTTTGTTTTTCTCCCATATTTTTTGCCCATTATTTTGTTAGATATATAGTTAGATAGTAGATATAAACTTTCCTGTGAAGTAATTTGGGCTTAATGATCTAAAATGGGGGAAATAATGTAGAGGTAGCTTCTTGAACAATTAAGTAAACTTGCTCTATTTTTAGTGATGTTCTGAGGTCTCCCTGAATTAATATTGAAATTATCCTCTTTTTTCCAAAGAGGGCTCATTTTAACTGCATTTCTGTTGGCATTCCACAGTTTTGTTTTCTACTTCGTTTAATTCATTCTAACTTACTGCATATTAACCTTGTGAGAATTAATGGGGAATTGTTTTGTGAGCTGGTATCATGGTGTGAAAATTGTGTAATTTTTAAAATGATATTAACTGCAGCTTGAAAGATAAACATTATGCTACATTGATAAACACTTTTTTTCCTGCTGTTAATTAAAGGACTGCTTGCTACACTATAAATCTTTTTATACCTAGGATCATTAGCAGATGCTAACATTAAAACAAGAGTATATTAATAGGGGTGAGCTTGGATGCAGCCTAATCAGGAGTGACAGTTAAAGTTTGGATTCCTTTACCTAGGACAAACTTAATAATATTATTTAAAATTGTATTAGTTCAGAGCTGTTTTTCCTCATTTTTGAAAATGCAATGCTGCCTTTCTGAATTGGCTTGTTGCTCAATTTTTGAAGCCTTTTTATGTAACTGGTATCTGTAGTATATGGATGGGGTATTTTGCCATTCTGGATTGCCATTCTGGATTTTGAGGCAACATACAGTTCCCTCCAAAAAATAATTATGTTTGTAGAAAAGATAATACAGTTTGATCCCATCTATCCGGGAGGGGGTTATGCAGGCCACTAAAAGGTTGCTGGGGACCACATGTGGCCAAGTGACCTACATTTTACAAGTAATTATGTTCTCTAATTAATTATGTAATTACTATTAATCAATTAAACTATTGCTCTGACTAGTCATTTGTCCCACCTACCCTCTTTATTTTTTCAAAGTCTTACAAAACATTATTATGGAGGTACCATGTGAAATGTATCAGACAGGTCAGTGGAGATAAGTACTGTTTACTAAGAGCTGTGCTATTCCAGATATTCAGCCAAGGTCTCCCTCTTCCATCATGGACTAAGGCCACAGATATACTAAAGGTAAATCACAAAATAAATGATGATCTACAGAAAAAAAAAGACTTTTTTAATGTTTAGATTTTTAAAGGTATAATTGTAAAAGTGGAATCACTTTCATATACTTTTGAACTTTGAGTTCAGATATAGCAGAACTTAATAATGTATCTTACCTCCCAGTTTTTCAGAAATCTAGAAGTATCTTTTATTTGGAAGCAAATATTCTTTTTTGAAACATCAGGATAACAAGGCATAGGTGAATTATACCTGTTATCCCTATACTTGTATTGTAGCTTTTATCTACAGGTAGCCTTCAACTTATGACTGGTTGCTTAATGAATATTCAAGTACAACAGACTCAAAAAACAATTATGACCTGTCCTTGAAATTATGACTGATGCACCACCACCAATCACACGGTCCAATTTCAGATGCTTAGTAACCGGCTCACATTTATTATGAATTGCAATGTCCCATGGTCCCCTGAATGTGTTTTGCAATGTTTGCTGTTTTCTAGCAAAAAACACCCATTGGATAAGCTAGATTCAGACTTATAACCATGTGATTAACTTAATAACCGCATGATTAGCTTAATGATTGTGGTGACTTTATAAAAATGGTCATAAAATTGAGTCTAGTTGCATGTGAACTTACGACTACAACCACTTATGACCAAAAGTTCGGGCTCAATTGTGGTCATTTGTGAGGACTATCTGTAGATAATTTAGGGTATCCTAATTTCCTGTTGAATTTTTCCACTGAGGAATCAGTTGTGCTCTTCTTTTTCAGCTCCCTGAAAAACTTCTTTATTCACAAGGATGTAATTGGATCCAACAGTACAGCTTCGGATCACAACAATATACAGGTTCAAATACACTAGGAAAATTACGTAAATGTATTGAAGCATTAAAAGGACAGGTAAGTGGGCAGATATTAAGGATAAATTAAAATCTAAAGTTTACTGGTGTTATAACTATTATTAGTTAGTAAAATATAAAGTAGCTAACTAAAACTCAGGTCGACCAATCAGTATATGGTTGGGGAAGCCTATAAATATTGAAGGGAACATTTTAAATGCTATTTTTTTTAAAAAAAAAAAAGTTTGATAATATGCCTTAGAATGTATTTTAAAATTATTTTGCTTTACAAGATACTCAATTTCTTGCATGTTTCTGTAACCATGAGTTAACATTTCTTTTAGTATCTCAGAAAAGCATTGTGGTTTTGATAATCTGCAAATATATTTACCTTATGTGAGGTTAAAAACTTTTGGTTTAGCCCCTCAAAACTGCTTAAAGGTGTAATTTTGTCATACTAATATGTAGCCTCTCTTGAAGAACATTCCTTTGGGTAAATGTATTATTTAATGAATTGACTGCATTATACATAGCATCCTTCATACCTGTGAGCCACTCCATGAACTGGTGGACTATTCTTGTTTAAAATACCAGCCGTTCATTCATTTCCTCTTTCTGGATGTCATACTCCATTCTTTTTCTCTCCATTTTTGTCTTCACCCTTTCCCAAAATAATCAGTCAAATTCCTCAGCCCTCACTCAGCTGTTCTAGGGGTCTTCTCCTTCTCCTTCTTCTTTCCTCCAGCTTGGTTCTTACAAGTGCCTCCACCTATTAATGCCTACCTCTTGTATGCAGATCCATTTTTACTGTGAGTACATACGATACCAAAAATATTTTTGCCAAAATAAAACAACTATTTCACATAGATCCGAAGAGCTAATTTTCTCTCATCCTATTCTCTTTTGTAGTGGATGGAAATCAGTGGTATTAAGGATCAAGCTCAACGACAGAATTTTTGCAATGCACTTTTTACCGGTGGAAGCATGGAGCATAAGTGTTATGAGGCCATAAAATTCATCATGCTCTATCAAGTAATAGAAGCTTATGAATGCTTGGCCAGTAACCAGGAATGCATTCCAAACTTTTTTAGTGACCTTTTTAGACGGGATACTTCTTTGGACCCTTTAAGTTACATGATGAATCATCTGAATTTAATAGGGGACAGAAGAGGTCTTGATCAGGTAAACGCCAAACAAAATTTAATAAATTTTGGCATTAAAAAAAGAACTTAGGAGGCTTAAATTGATTTACTTCTATGCTGTCCAGAGCAAGAAAAGTAGTAGTAGACTAAGATTTTGTGCCATATTTTTAAATCACAGGGCTTAATAAGTGATCCGTTTTCTGTTTCTGCTTATTTTGTAAGGTTTTTTTAACTTGTATTTTTCATATAGAAGGAAAAAAACTACATCTTCTGATCATACTCCAGTTTTGTTTTTTTTATACCAGAGAAAGGCTTTTTTAGCAATAGTGGCAAAAAAGGCTTTTTTATTCTCAGTGACTTTTTATGTTTCATAAAAGCATAAACATTTGTAGGATCTAATCTGGGTCGGTCACCAGGTCCAGAGATTTTGTCTTCTGAGCTTTCGGACTTGTGCTGGAGCCCATCTTCAGGGAACTTGAACAATCAGTTTTGCAGCTACTAAGATTGTTGGTTGAGCAGGCACAAAAACAGCCAGGCAAGTGACTGAAGCCTGGGAAACAGGCCCCTTGTCAATCAACAGGAGTGCTGATTTATCACCAGCTTATCAAGTACTTATAAGGCAAGGGCTGGACAGCCAATGACTTAATAGCCAATCTTCAACACAGACCAATCAGCATCTAAAAAGCCACATACAACAGGCACCATATAAATATCACACAGAAAACAGCATGCACTCTGGTAGAGGGAAATTCCCTGAAGATGGGCTCCAGCACGAGTCCAAAAGCTTGGAAGATGAAACCTTTGGTCCTAGTGGCTAACCTAGATTGGATCCTGCAACATTATCCTGGGACACATATATTTGCCTTCATTCATAAAAAGTGTTATATGGGAATATGCTGCTTTTAGCTTTTGCCACATTTAGTTCACTGTTTGTGTTTTTGTGGAAGTGGAGATCACCTTTCCCATTAATTTTAGAAATAAAATACCTGTTATGTCACAAATATATTAACTTGATTGGCCCTACCTTTTTTTCAGGTCTCTCTGTTTGTCACATTTTGTATATTTTGTATATTTTGTCACATTTTTCATTGCTTTTAAAGGTCTTAATTAGTGCAAATTATTATCAATCTAGTTTGAAGAATATATTGCTTGAAATGGGAGGGGTTTGATATGGTTCAGAGGGAAATGGATTACTTCCTTCCTGAATCAACATGTTTTATGGGCTCATGTGCATCAGAAGCTAAGATATATACACTAGTTTATGAGAAAAAAAGTAGCTAAATCAACCATCTTAATTATGAATTAATTTACATGGATTGTACGTTATAACTTGTCTTTTCTATAGATTGTGAGTTTCATTTTTTCTCCTCCACAGATTGATCTGTTTCTCCTTGGGCATTCTCTTGAAATAAAAATAATAGTTTATAGGTTGTGTAAGATTAATACCAAAGATTTCCTAGAAACGTACACAGATGAATATCAGAGAGATTGCCACGAGGTCCTCCTTCTAACTGAAGATGACCGTCATTATCACATTCCTGTTGCTAAGATATGACTTCTTCAGGCTGACAAATATTTCCACATCAAACCCTTCTGAAGAAATTTGTTCAGATGAATGGCATACTGTATTTAAGAAATATTTCTGCTAAATAAAAATATGTATGAAACAGTTGTTGGCCAGGCTATCTTTAAGTTGAATCTACTCCCATTTTTTTTTCTTTTTGGAGAATAAAATGATGAAATCATGTATGTCAAAATAAAGTTCCCACTACCTGGATATTATAATGCTAATTAACACAAGATTGTATGTTTGTGTTAAGATACATTTCTATTAAGGACAAAAGTGCCTCAAATTTTAACAATAATTCCTTCACCTCCAGTAAGTAAACTGTCATTCTAAGACAAAAATGACTGAAGAATCTTTAATTTTAAAAAAGGTTCCGCATCTTCTCCGTCTCGCACTTTACTAAAGAATTCAGCAAACTGTAATGTAAAATATGTACATGTATAATATAAATTATAACACTCAAAAGTCTCTGGAGATAGAGAGAGAGAGAGATGTCTGTTTATAAATCATACTAAGCTAAAAGTCGGTTTGTTTCTTTTTTAGCTTGGTTTGAATAACTTACAAACTACAGTGCACAAAGTAAGATATTACATTAAATCTGAAAATGACCACATTATCTGATTTGTGCTTACTGCTACACATCACAGGGATATACGGTATTTTCTGAACTTAGTCATTAGAATTTAAGCCTTTGCACAAAAGTTGTTCTCTCTATCAGTTCCTTCAGAAACCTTAAAAAAATACTTCAAACTACCCTGATCATTTATCATACAATATAAAAGCAAAAATATTCATATTCTTGAACAGTGCATCTAATTATTTTCTCAGTCAAGTAGCTAGTCGTTTGTATTATTATAACAAAACCTTTATAGCCTGTGGACTTTAATCATCCAAATCACTTTTGCAAAATTGCCATGTTGCATTTTTAACAAATTATTTCTATACAGTATGTATATCAGTAAGTATAATTGAGAGCTATGCAAAGCTATTGCTTTAATAATATATTTGTATAATTCTACAGCTTGCATTATTGCATGTCTTGTATTTGTTAATGATTAATGAAAGTGTTGTATAGTCACTGAGGCCATAATTTTAGTTACTGAAAGGTGGTCTTCGTATAGAACGCACAAACTCACTAAGCACAATTTGGCGCAGTATGTTGTATGAATCTAGCCCATGTGGTTAGTTTGTAATAGTTCAGTGAATCATGCCAATCCAGAACACTGTATTGAAGGGGTGTCAAATGCCAGCCCATGGGCCAGATGCATCATGCCGAAACCACGCCCACCCCATTGCTGGCAATGGAAAAAAAAGTCGCGATATGTCGCAGCATGTCACGTGACGTTGTGAGTTTGACACCCCTGCTGTATTGGATGGACCACAGTCCAATAACCAGATACGTTTGTGCAAACATAGTCAGACTCTTCCATTTTTTCCTGGAGTATTATCCAGATACCCTCAAACTAGTGTTTACTGTTCAAAGCATTAGGCAATCTGATTTCTGTGCCTAAAGCCATTTTCTATAACAGCCTTTTCCACATTGCAGCCATTGAAAAACATTTGGATACAATTCCTATAATCTCTCACCAAAGATCAGTTCTGGATGAAAGTGATGGAACCATAGTCCAGCATGCCCAAAAATAAGAAGGGGAAAGGCCATTCTGTACTTTTGTGGAATTACAGCACACACCTAACCATCTTGCAACATACTGGAGCACATTTTATGATCTAAATTTTGGTTTTATATTGTTTAATCATTCTGATTTTATAGTAGACTTTAATGATTTGCTGCTTCTCTTGCATCTTTGAAAGACATTTGTAAAACACTCAACTTCGGTATAGTTTAATGTTTAAACTGAAAGATTGGGCACCATGTCCTTTTAAGAACATATTCACAGAGTAATATATATATGATTAGTAAAAACATGGAAGCTTACTTCTGAACTAACTTTGCAAATGATGCATTATGTAACTCTGATTTATAATAAAAACAAGCTAATATTCAGCCCAGAGAAAACAAATGAAGATGTGAACACCAAGAGTCAATTAAAGGAATATGAAATTATTCATTTTTAAAATATTTTCAGCATTGCCAACAAACTGGCAACCTACAATGTTTTTTTTTAAAGATGAACAGGGATGTGAAAGAAGGAAGTTGCTGTTCAAACACAATAGTCAGCATGTTATGCTGACAGTTTTTGTTTTTAGCATGGACATTCAATCGAATTAATTCCCACTTTCTGCTTGAACTGCTAATCAAGTCAAATTTTTTCTCTTGTTCACTTTTTCCTAAAACACGGGCAAAAATTCAGCTTGAGTAATTATTGTTTACATCAAGCATATGGATAAAATAAATGTGTGTAGTAGTGCAATAGGACTCAGATTTACCTGATTTCTATCCTGGTGCCTTAAACCAAAAGTGGCTCTCAACAACAGGCAGTGAGTGATGTGTATGTCCTGCAGCTGTGGAAGGTGATGTATCCCATTGTGAATGGTTCTGGTATGTTGAAAAAGAAAATTCAATGTATGAAGATGAGACAGAAAATCATCTATGTAGCTAAGCTACTGGTAGTATAGAGCTGGATAATAACCAGATCACAGTTAAAAGCTTTAGTCTTCTCTTTGCTGCTATCTGGTGGCTATATATTTGTAGTCCTATATAGGAGATCAGATACATTTCTAAATCCACACGAATAACTAGTTCCCTGTCTGGACAGAATAGCCACACATTAACATAGATTTGCTCAATATTAGATACAGAGAATGGGCATGAAGTAAACCTTTCCCAAAGTTAGAATTAGTTGTGTGAATTTGTAGTTGCCAATAAAGCATTAAATGGGCAACTGTTCATGCTTAATAGATGCAGCATTCCTTTAAGCTTTCAATCCAAAATTTGAATTTGCCTTGATATATCAAAGGTGATCATCTCAAATCAGCACCAGGGCTTTGGCTTTATCTGTCAACATTATTTTAGTTTTATTTTATTACTTCCAGCTCTGATTCTATTTCATCCCACTCTTACCCTGTTCTTCCAGAGACTAAAGCAATTTACAGGAATGTAATAGAAATCATCTTATATAAAACTTTTGGCTCATTCAACCCCAACAGATATTTTTAATTGATTCCTTTTTTGTAACAACCTCTCCTATTGTATCCCAAAGCTTACCTTTTTGGACATCCTCATATTGTACTGTATTTCTGCTATTAAAATGTCTATTGTCCACTCTGTTTCTTCAGGATGTTGGTCAGGTTATCTGCCAAGGTACATGTTTATTACATACATTTGGATAAAAGAATTTGGAGCTCCACAAGAGAAGCTGTGTCAACAGCCTGATACAGCTACCACTTCTGCTTTCATACTACTGAGCTAGGGAGTCTCTAAAGCATCCTTCAAAGCCCTCTGTTGCTATGGAAACCAACTCCTTGCATTATGACACAGGGATGTCTTGAGAGGCTGGGCCAGGAGCTGCTCTCCTCCATTAACCTATTAATGAAAGTGGTGAGATGATTGGATGATTAGAAGGGGACCAAGATGGCAGCAGCAATTGCACAACCATAGCTTTTGTGTTTCTTTGTCACAGTCTTGACTTTTTTGACACACATACCACCACAGACATCCCTGCCCCATCCTATCTGGTCATCTTTCCTTTTGATTCCTTAGACCTTTCTTGGTATGCTGTCCCCAGAGCCTTACTTCACAGGTACCTTGCCTCAAACCATCCTTGTTCATTGTACATGCCAAAATATTAAAGGAAAACTGGAAGAAACGATTTCCCCCACTTTTTATTAAAAAGAAAGGCTGAATATTTTAGACAAGTACTTTCTGTTTGTTTTAAAAAAACACTTCAAGTAGTTTAACGTAAGAGGACAACAGTCACAAATGACACTAGTCATTTGCTTATATGTATGTAATAAGCTTCTTTGCTTAAAGATCTCTTGTTTTTACTGTATTGGGATATAACAGCAAGGTCCACATTTACTGGAAATAATAGGTAAATAATGTGAGCATATGGCTGAAAATTATCTAGTTCTTACTTTAATAGCTATAATCATTACCTATGGCAAGTGACAAATACCAAGCAGGTTTTGGTGATTTTGGAAAACAAAGCATGACCATAGCTGGTTGGTGTTTGAATGGGAGAACCTTTGGCAATCTCAAGGTTGAAGACTAGAATTTGAATTTGGAAAACCCCACAGAAGAAGACAATGGCAAATTGATTCAATAGTAATGGCTGCTGTAAGTCTGCCTCATCTGAACAGATGCTTCATGGATGAAAGCTGGAATCCAAGATATATAAGCCAGGTAGGTGATTTGGGGCCAGTCACTTTTTTTCAGCCCTAGGAAGGAGGGAATGGCAAACCACTTCTGAAAAAACCTTGCCAAAAAAAAAAAAAAAATCCAAACCCAACCTGCAGGGATTTGTCCAGGCAGTTCCTAAGAATTGGATACAATTGAATTATTTACTTATTTATTTCATGCCATCTATCTTGAAAGGGTACCCACAGAACACAGAACAAATGGAACCTTTGTTCCCCAAATTATTGGAAACATTGATCCCGGGATCTTGTTTATGCTGAAAACACACCATCACCCTCACTGATTTCTTTGGCGCAAAATGTGTTAAGGGAGAGGTTTAAGATGAAGCTCCTAAGACTGTTTGTGCAGCTAATTGCCATTTGCTCTTTTTAAATGTAGGCACCGGCAGTGAACAACTGCAAAAAAAATTCTCTCTTGCTAGCATTTATTGTTTCATTCTACAGTAAACTAAATGGAGAAGGGAAAAAAAAACCTAATATCCATACATCTTATTTTTTAAAATCTAGTAATCTACAAAATTACCAAATAGCCCAAATACTAAAATACTACCCCATATCAGGCAACAGTCAAAGATTCTTTATACTTTGTCAGATAATAATATAGCAAAAGATGTAAACTTTCATAAAATTAATATATAATTCAATGAAAGATAGAACCCTGATTTTTCTTTTCTTTCTACACTTTTCTCTCCCCTTTAAACCAAGACCATTACTGGCACTGTTCCACTTCTTGGCCTGTTTAGTAATAGCCTATGTGGCCAGTTTATGGTTATTCAATTATCTAAATCCAGGAAATTTAGTTAATTTAACAAATCATGTGTTAAATATTTCATGGATGTGCAACAAATAGGGTCAAGGATCATGATTCCTGTGGACACTCACCTGTTTGCTGATGCCCACCATGGTCCCTTCCCTGACTGATTTAGTTCTATTTTTTTAATTCTTTTCTAGCCAAAAGAACATTTAAAAAAAAGTCAAAAAGTTCAAATCAGAAACTAGCAAAAGAAAGACTAAATTTGGATGGATCCAGTCAAGAGCTGCAATTTTTGGATTATTTTTCAAGTGGGAAAAAATATGAAAAAGTAACTTTGCTGTAAACTGAAATGATACTGTTAGGCATTATTAATATTTGCCAAAGGACAGTTGCATACAAAAGTAAACCTGGATGATAGGGAAATATTTTAGAGTGAGGATACTAGTATGAGCAGTTGAACTTGTATAAATATTTAGTGCCTGGCTGTTCACCCTATGATCAATCTTATTCTTGTGTTTAACTTTTTGCACCAAACTAAATGTACTTCCTGCCATGCATATAAGGATTCTAAGCATGTTATTAACCAATTTGCAAGTAAACCGCACCTGTCTACAAGCACTCCTACTACAATATGCGGTCAAATTTGAAAATGCAATCCTCTTATTTTGTTCTGTTTCTCTTCTTCTGATAGGAAACATTTTTCAAGCCAAAGTCTTGGTGTGGATGATGGGAAATGAAAACTTGGTTTAATTCTTATATGCATAGGATTACAATAGGAATGACTTTTGTCAGAATATATCTATCCACATCAAGGAATGCATTTCTACTGATTCTTCAGAATAAACAATCCCTTCCAAAATCTGATGAGACAAGACAAGCATATAAGAGTTATTGACTAAATTAGTAAGAGTGCCTAACTCTATAGTGGAATTTTAGTGCAGAATTTTGTGAGCCCGAGTTGTGGGATGAAGACATTAGATGAAATGTCTTCCCTTAAATGTACTGTCTTTCCCAGAGTTTTAAACTGTAACAAAAACAGATTAATAATGACAGTTGGCAATAAAGGAAAATATTTTGGCATATCTATCACCCTGACCTTCTTGGATTATAAATACCTACTGAGCTTGGACTTTTAACTTCAAGAGCTAGTGGGAGAGAAAGAAAAATTTGACCTTGGACTACGCCTGGCGAGGAGAGACTTTTGAACTGTTTTCAGAGAGGTTGAACATTTTGAACACTTCGAACATTGTGGATTACAACCTGGCCTGATTGACGACATTTTGAATATTTGAGACAAAGGATTACTATAAAATACTGCTTTCAGAACTGAACCTATACTTCGGAATCTATTGGATTATAAAGGATACATTTAAAGACCAGAAAACTAGAGAAAAATTTGATCTACTCTTACTGAATCAGGTGATGCTAGAAGATCTTCAGGAATGATGCCTCAAGAAAAAAAAACACCTTTCAGAAAGAAATATATTCTGTGCTACAGCTAATTCACCAAACAATTGTTGAATGCAAAGAGGACACAAAAAGAAATCATTATGAGACTAAAAACAATTTAGTCAATATAAACGAGCAAATCTCCAAATTAAATCTACAACTAGAAAGTTCCCAGATAACAACTACAAATAATAACGACTACAATAATCCAGAAATCAGAAGACGAAACAGAGGAAAGGGATTTAGAGATGGAAGAGATAAAAGAAGGGAAATATAAATGACTATATACAAACAAAATATTGCAAGACTTAGCTATAACAATGAAAATGCAAAAGACCTTTTTTTACCCCCTAGGCCTTCAAAAATATATCTGATGGCAAGGAAAAAGATTTTTAAAAAGGGAATATAGAGCTGTTAAGGGAAATGTCACAACTTGGGAGACAGGGAATAGAAAGAGAATTGGAGGGAGAAAGGAACTGGGAGTTGTTTAAGGAATATAAATGGGCTGAATTCCCCCCCCCCCTCAAAAAAAATACCCTGCCTAAATTGTCTTCCTCATGCCATGCAATTTTTACAAAAATAAAAAGAAAATTCCTGGGCGATCTAATCGCCCTGGCTTGGAAAGCGACTTGGCAAAGAAAGAAAGCGAGAGTCAGATTTGAAAAACAGACGATTTGACCTTTTAGAGGGGGCATTATATGTTTAAATACTTGTTTGAATAAGATTAAAAGAACGGATGACCCTTAGATATAATTAGACTATTATAATGAAAGATATGATTTAAAATTAAGATAACCTTTTTTTTTCTTTTTCTTTGATATGGGAAACATGAAGATAAGAGGAGGATTGATTTGAATAAAACTTTTGGCTATATAAATGTAATTAATATTGAGAAAATCATAACTGATAAAGATGTTTCAAATACTGATGCGAAATCAAACCTTAACAAGAGCACGAAAAACAGGATATTAATGAATTGACATTATTGACTTATGAATTGATATTATTATTATTTGTATGAAATTAGTAAAATATGATGAAGATGCTTATGTCTAACTTTGTATACATTAACAGTACCAAAAATTGTAATGGTGTAATGAGTGGAAAATGGAAAAAAATATGGAGAAGAAAGGAGGATCAGGGAAAAAATATTGGATTGGGTAGTATTGAACAGATTTATACTGAAGAAGCTAATGTTAAATACTTGAACCCAGACAATATGTTGTTTACTAAGCACTAAAGACTGTAATTTAAAAAAATTAATAAAACTTTTTTAATAGAACAGATTAATAAGGAAAATAAAATTCTTGTAATTTTCCCCAAAGAGTGATAAAATGTAATTCTTCAAAATCACATATTAAACTACACAATATGTGAGCACATGTAAAATGATTTGTATGATGTGATTTATTCTGTTTCGGGAATTTTGGGAGTTGTAACTCCAACACATTGGTAACAATGAGTTTGAGAAGACTGGTTTAACTCAAGACAGTGCCTTTGTGTGGTTGTAAGCCTCCTGGTAGGGCCTACTTCTCAAACAATGCAAACAATTATCCATGTGGTCACATCAATTCATAACTTCTCTGTGAAGAATCTTCTGCTATTAGCCTCTTATGGGCAGGAAGAAGTTTAAATGTGGCTCTCTTCCCTGAGGAACTTTGTTTCACTAACAAATTTACTTGAGGTATGACAGGTGTATGTCTATAGCTTCCATCTCAGCCTATGGCCGTCCTTGTTAAAGGCACAAAGACAAAACCCCTGTTGAGAAAATAGGCTGGAGACTCAAAAGAAAACAAACCCCTTTTAATATGGGTAACAAACCTGCCAAATAGTCCAGAAACAAAAGCAGCAAAACACAATCCAAATGGAGGAAATTGTCCACACGAAACACAATGCAAAATAGAAAAGTAGTCACCGGCAATACTAACAACACGATCCCATGAAGTACTTTGCAACGGTTGCCTTCAGCAACCAGCACTGCCCATACCTTCCCTTTTTATAAAGCAGTCCCAAGGCGTTGCATCTCAGTGCCTTCTCCTCTTCCCATGGAGTTGTTGTACTGACTGCTGCTGATCTGCTCTCGCTAATTGCCTGCATCTACGAGCATCAATCATGTCCATCAGGTGTGAATCCTCCAAGTCTGACTCATTCTCCCTACACAGCTGAGCTTCATCTCTAACACGACTGGAGGGGCCAGGCTCTTCATCAGACTGTGAGTCTTGTAATTCATCACAGCCTCCCTCTAACCCTGATGGCCCTCCAAATGCCTCCTCCACCTCCTCCTCAGATTCCCCGGACTCAGCTGTTGGGAACACAGGCTGGCACGGAATCACGACAATAGCCATGGTTTGCCTTCCAATCTTGATTGGTCTTCATTTGTGATTTCTGGGTCTTGGTTCCTGATTTCAGACAGCTGCCCAGTGCACAGCCCCTGATTCGATCACAGTATCTCTTGAAGGGCATGAAAACAAAATTAGCCATTTAATATGAACCTTTCGTACCTCTCCAGAGATTCTATAGATTACTGAAGCCTGATCATTTTTGGTGTACCTGAACTCTTAAAATAAAAATACATGATGCTACAATATATGAATCGCTGCAGTTGTTAAGTGATTAACATGGTTGTAAACTGATTCTAGCTTCCCCATGTACTTTGCTTGTCAGAAGGTTGGAAAAAAGTGATTATATGACCCTGGGACACTGTAACCATCATAAATACGAGCCAGTGGCCAAGCATCTGAATTTTGATCATGGGGATGCTGTAACAATCTTATGAAAAATGGTTGAAAGTCATTTTTTTCAGTGCTGTTGTAACTTTGAATGGTCACTAAGCAAACGTTGAGGACTATCTGTAGTGCAAGCTGATAACATAGGTATTCAAAACCCATGTGTGTGAGATTGTAGTTTAAAGCAGACAACCCTAGTTTGCCCATAATAATCAAAGCTGTTCTAGTACACATCTGCTTGCAATTCAGGATAAACAAGTTGTGTTTTATTTTGGAGACAGTAAAATAAGATTTAGAGTGGGGAAAGAGGAATTCTTTCAATAGTTAGGATATTTTTACTGTACCTCTAAACTCCACAGATGATATGCTAGAAGAGCACCATTTTGGAAAGAGATATGTATTCTTACATAAAAGAGTAAGAGGTAAAAATAGATTTGTGGCACGTTAGTTGCTTTTGTTTAAGTTTTTTTTTTTTAAAAAAAATGAAAGTTGAGGCTATGGCCAATGATTACAAGGTCTAAAGATTAAATGATCAAATACCACATGTTTACTCCACAATTAAGATGACACGCGACTCATTTTAGCTATCTATTCTCAAGAGTTACACTTCTGAAAGTAAACGTACTATGTATATGCAATGGCCATGGATTTGAATATATGAAAAAGGATTTGGGGATGAAATGTGCTATTAGAACAATCAACACCTGTGACTTTTATATGGCACAACCAATTAAAATGTGTGCTAGTGTATAAGAAAATACCTGAGACCCTGAGAAACGAAACAAGATACATTGAAGATATAATTGGCCTCATTATATTATGGAGAAAGAATGGTAGCAACTCAGTTCCTTCACTTAACTTCAATTTACATTGTCCTTGCAAAGTATGATGGAAATAAAAAAGTTAATTGCTATGGAATATACAGGCAACCTGAAAGTTACTGGTGTGATCTACTTGAATGCCCAAAGTTGGCTTGTTGCTCTCTCAACCTGCAACTTGTCTTCATGCAAACCCATAAAGTGGCCGGTTGGTGGTCTGGGGGGAAATAGTTATGATGGGGAAGTTGAATCACTACAAGACATTTTCCTCTGACTGGTTATAGGTAATGTGTTTGCCTTATAAGAATGAACGGTATGGCTGGGTTTCCTAAAGCATTTTTATATATAAAACATACATTGGAACCTCCAAAGGTGAGGTAAATATATAAATCAGGGGCCCCCAACTTGACCCACTCATGAGATTTCAGATAGCTCATTGACCCCCAAACATTTATTATATGGAAATAATTTAATACTATTTTAACTTATAGTACTACAAACAACAACATGTGTAGCAATAATAGCTCCTTCTAATATCTAACTTTTACCAGCAGAAAGGAGGTTTGTCTAATGTGATCGTTAGAGACTGAACACACATGTTAGCGTAAGCATTAAATTGTAATATTCAAATGATTTCTTTGGGGTAAATACAATTTATTTAATGTCAAATGGAGAAGAAAGATGTGGTATCGAACCCTACGGAACAATGGCATAAACCATGCCAATAGATGGAGCACTAAATGTATGCATGTATTAATGAATAATTTGAAGAAAGCTATTCAAAAAACCAGGCAGTGACTACACAAACTGGCTAGATCAGTGGTTCTCAACCTTTGTAATGCCGTGACCCCATAATACAGTTCCCCATGTTGTGGTGACCCCCAACCACTTATAAATCATTGGGTGCCAGGGGCGTGGCCAAAGAAAAGGGGGAAAAATGGCGGACAGCCTTGTTTGGTGACCCCCGTGAAATGGTCGTTCGACCCCAAATGGGGTCCCGACCCACAGGTTGAGAACCACTGGGCTAGATTGATTGCAAAATAAGCAACATCTGCTCCAGAGAAGGAAGTGCTCTCTGAGAATGAGCAGAACTCACAAAGCAAATCATGATAAAAGTGAGCATATCCCATCAGAAAAGTGGAATTGGCTTAGGCTTGCTCACTTACTTCACTCCAGATTCAAGTCTTTCACATATAACCTGTACAACATTAGCAGAAACCATCAATCTGATGCCTGTTGCAGAACATGCCAGCTTTTATTTGTCATTCAGTTTGTTTTATTTCTCTTGTGAAGGAAATGTTCAAACCCAGTTAAAGACTGTATTGTATGATGGCATCATTAGGAATTGATTCTTTTGATGGGATTTCATCCCATTCTTCAAAAGGATGGGTGGGATTTTACAGGTGAAAACCACACTCATTATGACCTAGAACAGGGGTAGGCAACCTTGGCTCTTTTATGACTGGTGGACTTCAACTCTCAGAATCCCTGAGCCAGGTGGCTCAGGAATTCTGGGAGTTGAAGTCCACGAGTCATAAAAGAGCCAAGGTTGCCTACCCCTGACCTAGAAGATATTTAATATAGACACATGAGCTTCTGCTTTAAGGGCACCACCTAAAACTCCTGAGAAATCAGCTCATTAGATTTCTTAAAACTTCATGAAAACCTGAAAAGGTTGGACTTCTTTAAATAACAGGACAGAGGTGCTGTAAAGCAGTGTTTCCCAAACTTGACAATTTTAAGGCATGAGGACTTCAACTCTCAGAATTCCACAGCCAGCAACGTTGGCTGTGGAATTCTGGGAATTGAAGTCCACATGCCTTAAAATTGTCAAGTTTGGGAAACACTGCTGTAAAGCATTTTGAAATGCTTATGGTCCTCTTGCAGCACTGATTTATTCCTTCCACCTAAGAATAAATAAGATTTTGATACGTTCTTGCATGGAGACCTTTAGTAACTTGTATCTTATATCCTTAGCCATACAAGGCACTGAATAATTAGTTAATGTTGGCTGATGTACTGGCCAAAATTTTGTTAACTGATCTCTGGAGCCTGAAAGGGTTCAGATGACTTTAGAAACCATTACAGGAAGAGAAAGATCTTAATTAAGTCTTAGAATAGAATAGAGCTGGAAGGGACTGTTATTAATGCAAATTGTGGCATTGATCAACAATGTAGGCCATATGATGATTGGCTTTGCCATCAACTATATCACGCACAAGCTCTGCCATGTCTAGTTTCTTCTGTCTAATACTTTGTCCAATGAAGGCAAAGCAAAATAGTAATTATGAGTGTGATGCTATCTTTAAATGGAAATAAAATAAAACAAATGAAATCACTAGGTCTTTGTAGAAGCGGTTATGAGCCCAAATGTGCAGTCTCTATTCTAACCAAAGATCTGGAGAAGAAGCCTGTTATTGCTGTAAGTTAGGACAGCCACATACTCTTACTATCATTGCAAGGGATAAATTCATAAGAGCTTAGCTGCAGGTAAATAGTCAGTAAGCAATACAGAGAATACATTCAATTTTGAATGACTGAAAATGACAGAACATGCCATTAAAGCAACATGGATTATCTTGCTCTTTGGGGAGGTCACTAGGGGGAGCCAGAGAGCCAAAGAACCACTGAGTTACTGAAGAAAGGTGGAAAATTGCTTGGATGGCAAATGATTTCTCATGTCCTGTTACAAAATGCTTACAGAGCTTTCTATAACTCCTAGCTGGATTATAAAAAGTCTTATCAGCTACAGGTCTCAGTTACAAGTTTAAGACAATCAAATATAAAAGTTGGTAAACGAAAGTTTAAGATTTCCAACCTCTGTAGATTAACAGACACTGATATTTATAAGTTCTGAACAAAACATTCCAAAGGTGCAACTTACAAGGCATGGTGGAGCAAGCAAAGCACTCCTCTTTGGAGCATTAAAATAGCCTTTTCTTTTGGTAAGCTCACAGGCTTTATCTCTTCCTGTAAAAGTTGGAACAGCCCCTTTGTTGGTGGAGCCCGTAGAAATGCTGTTTGTGTGTGCAAGCATGCACACCAAATAAAAAACCATTTTCATTGAAGGAGATGGCTATTTTAATGCTCTGAAATACTTTGCTAAAGCCATTGAGGAATTTTGCAAAGCATCTCTTTAGATTTTTTTTTTTTTTTTTGCAAATGTCAATGTTAAAATAAATGAATAAACATAACTTTCTATCAGTGAGTAGGGATAATGTGATGATACAGAAAGTTTTATTGAGCATATCACCTGACTGGGCTCACATCATGTATTAATACATAAACTATTGTTTACTCATACTGTCCAGTTTCATAAAGTCATAAACAAGCAAACTATAGTTTGGTAAATCCTAGTGTATGAACAAAGCAAATGACTTATCAGCTTTTATGTGGATCCTAGGTTTCACTCCATGCAATTTGATTTATAGATAATAATAGATTCTAAACTGACCTTCTGGTCATTAGCTGATTTGGTCTGCTAAATCTGATTGGCTTAGTTGTTTCTAAAATTGCTAGAGATGGAAAAGCAGCTATTCCCCAAGAGTGAAGGTCCTTAGGCAAGCTTCTCTCTCTTTCTCTCTGATCTATAGAATATGTAGCTCACAGCTGAACTGTGGAATCCTTAGTGTTCTCTGAGCTTGGTTGTTTAGTTGTGTTGATAGAAAGTCTAGCCCACTGAATAACACCAAACAGCAAGTTGAAATTAGACAGAGATGTATTGGCTACAACGGTTTGCAAAGCGTGATGGACTCCAAATAAATATTTGAGTCACACCTAGTCACAGCAAAAACACACCTTATATATATTCTATCCCGATGCCTTGGCCCCTCCTCTGAGGTTACAATCTTATCAGAGCCGCCTAAACAAAACACATTATCCCTGCCCCTTACTATTTTGCTTCACCTATTCCCTTATATGTACTTTATCATGAAATCCTATAGCTCAGTGTGGAAATCCTATAGCCTACATGCAGAACTCTTCCAAGGTACGTGTACATGTAGAAATTGTGTAGAAATCTTGCAGTCTACATGTAGAAATTTTGTGTAGAAATCTTACTGTCTGCGTGTAGAAATTTTACAGAGTATGTGTCACTTAACTTTACTTTTTATTCTAAAATTTTAATCCTAACACTTGGTTTCATTACTGGACTAGATAACATCATTCCTGAAGCTTGGCATTCAGACTAAACCAGCTAACAGTAGACCCATGGAGATAAACCACATTTCCACACCATTCAAAAAAGACAATAAAAAAAGCTAAGAAGGAAGAAAAAAAAAAGACCAGAACATATTCTCTCTAACAACCAACATCTAGATAAGCAAGGATTAACACCAAACAACCAATCAGAAAACAATACCCTAATCAAGGAGCCTAGCGAGGAGAAAACCAGACCCACACCAACATTGGTAGGGCAAGTTATTTTATATAAAGAGAAAGCAAACCCATTATCCACTAGCACTTACGTTATTACCTAGGCAAGTAAGGAAATATCCGCAAGTAAACAACCAAGCTCAGAGAACATCAACAGCTCCACATTCTCTGATCTATTTTATAGGGTTTTGTAAAATTGTTACGGGTAATGATTTTGATATTATCAGAAAGTTGACCAACAGAAATGTCAGTCCTGCAGGGATATCTTCTGGGAATGGTCAAAAATGATTGCAAGCACAGGTGCTCCTTTTTCATGTATTGATGGGTGCAACAGAGATGGAGCTTCACTTCTGCAATCATGCAAACCAACTTGACTTTTTTATGGTCCCCAAGGACAAGCCTACAGCCCTGATCCATCCAAGCTATGTTAGATGCAGTTTTGGTAAAGCTACCAGATCTGAGCTACATAGAGATACTAGTAAAAAGATCCAGTATAGAAAGATGCTTCCTACCATCTGGTGGTCATAGAGAGTTGTTGCGAGATTGTTCCAAAAAATTAACATCATTATTTTAAAAAAATCTAGTTATAGCCTCAGTCTTTTCCAGAAGATCTCTGGATGGGTCAACTATGGGCGGAGCAGGCAGTTACTTAAGCATTAAGCCTAGGCCATACAGAACTTTAATTCAAACTTGGAATCGCACCCAAATGCCTCCTAGTAATCAGAGCAATGCTCACAAAGTGGATGTAATATGACCATACAGTAGCAACAAGCATCAGGGAACAAGATGACTATTGCATTTTGAATTAATTACAATTTCTGGATGTTTTTTCAAGGAACCACTATGTTCAGCATGTTGCAGAAGTCAAACTCCTTCTGATTTCTTTTTTAAATTTGGTTCTTCAAGGTTCTTGATACTGTAGTAGTTTGAGCCACTTTCTAGGTAATTGATATTATATTTATGCCTCTGTTATAGTCCTGTACTATCCTGCTGGAGAAGTAGCTTACAATAAAGAATTAGCACCCTTATATCTTCCAAACCTGGTGCAACTATTTTCTTTGGATTTCTAGGCCTGTTGAGCTGAACATTGCAACTTTAAACTTTTTACTTGTAAATACAGTTGGTCCTTGATTTACAGTCACAACTGAGCCCAAATTTCCATTTCTAAACAAGACAGTTGTTAAGTGAGTTTTGCTCCATTTTCTGACATTTTTTGCCATGGTTGTTAAGTGAATCATTGCAGCTGTTAGGGGAACAGTGTGGTCATTAAGCGAATCTGGCTTCTCCCCATTGAGTTTGCTTGTCAGTAGCCAGCTGGGAAGATCACAAATGGTGATCACAGTGCAACTATCACAAGTACATGCCAGGTGCCAATGACTGAATTTTGATGCTGCAACAGTCATAAGTGTGAAAACTGGCCACAAATCAGTGGAGCTTCTCAGTCATCCAGGTCACGGTTGTTCCAAAGGTGCTTTTTCAAAAGGCAACTGGACTTGCTTTTTCAAAAAGCACTTTTGAGATGGTCCTAAGTCACTTTTTTCACTTCAAACAGTCACTAAATGAATGTGTCAACCTCCAGCTCAAGTATCCAAATAAAAGTCCAGGATTATTTTCATTTCTGAAAGGCTTATTGTTTACTGAATATATGGCCTGGTAAAGGTGAGGAAAAAGTAACTTTAAAGTCCCAAGACATTAGATCATAGCATATAACAATGGGTTTCCCAGCCAACACCCACCCCCCATGTTCACATAGCTCATGTAAACAAGTTCTCTTTGTTATGGGACCCGTCTGCTATCTTCTTCACACTTGCTAGAATGTCCTTGAAAGGTTTCCATATTGCCGACTCTCAGCAAGCTTCCGTAGAACTGGTTTCATTTCTTTAACACCTCCCCCACTAAACTTAATGGCAAGATAAAAACAGAAAGGTAGGTAGCTGCAAAATTATCACTCTTGACAGAATGATTGTAAGTTGAGAATTACCTATATATATCTCCTATACCTTGTTTTGCAAACCAATGATGTTCGAGATCACTTTGAAGACTCTTTGCTTGAGGACAGGCCAATTTCTTAATTGGGAATTGGTCCTAGCAAGCAGTAGTAATGCCAGGTGGATCCCAAGGCTAAATCACTTTTCCAACATTTTAATGGCCCACATCCCACACAATCAGAATGCTCCCATTTGACCCTTGTTGCTCTGAGCGTGACTATTAATACAGGGAGATGGAGATTGGCTCAACTGTAAACTTTTAAAGTAATCAGGAATACAATCCAATGGTTTACAGAGGGGAAAAGGAAGAACTTTCCAGCTGGGCTGACTTTGTTTACTTGGCTTATCCACCTTCTTAATTATTTTGAAGATGTTTCTAAAAACAATATAATATAATACCTCTATGAAATGCATTAAAAATGTTAAAAGATTGGCACTTTGCACTATCAGCTTCTGGCAAACTGGACATCCTTTCTCAAGTGAATGCAAGACATTTGGCCTGTATTTAGAACAGATCAACTAGTAGAACCAGTGTAGAGATAGAGGTCAGGTAGAGGTTGTGAGCAGCAAACTGCCGACCTCAGATGCCTGCATGCCTCGAATCCCTGCATGATCTCATCCAGTTCATATCACCATGGTGATATAGGAAGCTACCCCAGGCTGGTACATGATTTCATCTAGTTCACATGATCTCATCTACTTCACACCAACAGGATGTTGCAGAAAACTGCCCCTTGCTGGTGCTCCTATCTGATATTCTTAAGGATTGACAAGGAGAATCCACCAATAAAATGCTGTTGCTATGCTGTTTCTATGTTACCTTTTGCTGCTTGGAATAACTGTATAAAAAGCAATAAACACTGCGAAAAGAGTCAGACATCCTCGCACCCTGCAATGACTGGTCTCTAATTGCTTTAAACCAGCTGATAAACAAAGCTTCCTGTATAGACAATTGAACTCAGCTCTCAACTGATCAACATATCATCAACATTTTGTTTTGTGTGCATCAAATTTCTGTGGGTTTTGGTTCTCTGAAAAATAGCGTAGTGTCAGAGTGTAACTATCATGCAGAAACAAGTGCTAGAAAAGCCACACTTAAATAGCATTTATATTCAGCACTGTCTCAAGTTATTTATCCAGAAGACTTGTAGCAATCCAGGATTTTTTTTTAAAATGACATTAAAATCCCTCTTGGGTAAGCTCAAATTGTATGGTAGAAGGTTAAGTAAATAAAATAATTAATGTCTGCAATTATTCAATAAAGGACAAGTGATACAATAATGTAAGGGAAAAATTATGTAAATCCTCCTTTGTTAACTCTAAGAATGAATGTTGTCATGTGGTTCTTTCTATGATTTTTTAAAGAAAAAGTTGGCACATTATAATGAAAGAAAAGGGTTTATGTTACTCATTAAATTGTATTAGGACAACACTAGTCTGTGGTATATTAATTTTGTCCTGTATGAATTTTGGCCAATGCTTATATCTTATTAGAAGTGCTAATTCAGACTCCTTGAGACTATGTTATAATAAGATGCTGAGTCTTGCATGCTTCTAAAATTATTTGGAGAACTCCTTTGGAACATGGGAGAATTCTTTAAAGTATATATATATATATTTTCCAGGCAGTTTTAAAGAAGTTGGTTTAAATATGAGGTTCTTCAATAAATTGACTCCTGAAGCAGCTGCACTATTTTCCAAGCTGGAGTGAAGTTTGATAAAAGGTCCAGATGCTTTAAAGAACTTTTTGTGCTCAAATAATTTCTGAAGTGTACAGGTCCATAACAGGTGGTAACTAAGTGTGTACATGAAACTAAATATGAGAAATTAAATGGAGCCTATACACCAAGCAAGACAAAACAATTTAGGCAGCAAACATTCTCCTAGAATATCCTATGTTAAGTGCAAACCACAACAGGAAGCAGTCTGAGTTTAATGTCGCAAGCTGATATTTTTATCCTAAACTGTGGCTGCTGTATTCCACTAATCTGACCAGAACCAAATGTTAAATTATAAAGAATTGTAAATGATTTGTGGCAGCAGAATGGTGGGACAGAAAGATGGCAGGGCAAAAAGGCCATGAAATTGCAACCATCTGTTTTCCGCCTCCCCATTTTTTACTGATGTCTGCTTTAGGTAGAACTTTTTATATGTATAAAAGGATCATAACATCTAGGCAGCCAAGTTAATACTATTTTAAATACATGAAGACATGTTGAAATTGTTTACAGGTTTGCATCTGCTTTGGAAAATACCCAAATAACGAAGGATGCTTCCTTTTTTTTTTTTTTTTTACTTTGTCCCAGGTAAATCTGTCACTAGCTTATTTATTCCCTTACCATGATCAGACAATGGGCTATTGAAATATACTTTCTTTCTTTCTTTCTTTCTTTCTTTCTTTCTTTCTTTCTTTCTTTCTTTCTTTCTTTCTTTCTTTCTGTTATATTTATGTAGTGTATATCGGAAGTGGTGACTCTTTGAGAGCTGAATGCAAGGAAATTTCATTTTAATGTATGCTGATTAGTGTACATTTAAAGTGACAATAAAGTTATTATTCTATTCTATTCCATTTGGAAAAATCAGCCCTCTCTGCATGGAAGCAGAATTATTCTGAGTACTAAATCAGCCTGTGGCCTCAATAACAGAGAGGATGTGCAGGAACAATCTGAAGCTCAATGTGGACAAATCAGAGATGGTTTAATCTGCCAGGTGAAACCTGTTCCAAAAGGCTTGGATTCTTCCTAATGATCATAGCTTCAGGGAATTTGAGGCACATATCCTCTGTGACACAAAACACTTTCTATCAGCATAGGGTAGGGGTGCTAGCTGAAACCCTTCTCCAGTAGCCTTGCTATAGCAATCCCTGCCTTGCTAACATTTTCTAGAGAGTACTGCATGCATCAGCGACAGTGCTGCTATTGAAGAGAGTCAGGAAAGTTCACTTAGTACAAAATTCTGCAGCAAGATTGGGTGCTTTCAACATGTAATAATTTTATGCAGTTTTTACTGGCTCCCAACTGGTTTGTGATTCAAGTGCTACTGGCTCCCTCACCCCCTTGTAGTTCATAACCCAGCCAATTCTTGTTTGTTTAATACAAACATGAAGTCAACTCTCCTTCAAGTTAAGCTTGACTTATGGTGACTTTATGGACCTGTTTATATAATTTTCTTGAAAAGAAATGTCCAATTGGTTTGACTTTTCTAGGATGTTTTGTTATTTCCCAGTCTAGCTCTAGTCCTAAGCCTACCTGTGAGTCTCCCTGTCAAACTTCAACCAAGTTCATCCCCACTTAGCTTCTAAGTCTAGGCAATTTCTTCATTCACTGAGGCAAATATTTAATAAACAATAATTAAGAAATGATGGTGCTGCCTCTGAAGACCACTTAGAAGTTTCAGGTAATTCAGAATGCCATGGCCTGGAATATGCTTGTAGTTCAGAGGTCCCCAACCTTTTGGGCACCAGGGACCAGTTCCGTGGAGAGAGGTTTTTCCGCGGACTGGAGGGTGCATGGTTTTGTGTGCTGCCTGCATCTCACGGATGGGGCTTTGCTTGTCTGTGTGGATTGGTTGCTTGCATGCTGCATCCTAGTATCAGTCCATGGACTGGGGATTGGGGATCCCTGTTGTAGCTCATTGCCAGAAATAACTTTATACCACTATCTGAGACCCTGCATTGTCTTCCTATTTGCTTCCAGGTGGCAATTCAAAGTGCTGGGTTTATCCAATATATGGCTTGGTCCCAAGGACCACCTTCTCCAACTAGTATTTACCATCCCAAATAATACATTAAAAATATACAGATAAGTCATTGTCATTTTTTCATGTTAAAATTAATGGCTAGTTCATGAAAAAAAAACTAAATAAAAACAGAAATATTAATACTACTCCCAAAGTTGCTTTTTAAAAAGAAAGCATCCTTGAAGATGTTTCGCTTCTCATCCGAGAAGCTTCTTCAGTTCTCTGAAGATGCTTTAGGGATGAGAAGCGAAACATCTTCAAGGAAAAACAAAGTTCAGTTGCCTTTTGAAAAAGCACCTTTGGGACAACTATGACCTGGATGACTGAGAATCTCCATAGACATTAATTCTACTCAAAAATGAATTTCAGTGAGATGGCACTATTGAATTGAATGAGAAGTTGGAATTGTGGAATGACAACATGGATATTATCTTTGGCACCAATTGATTTTGATTTTTCATTTTGATTGCAATAAGTTTTGAAAACCCTGATGCACAAAGATATAAACTAGCAAATGAAATCAGAGCTTTCACAGATTGCTTGCTATACAAAGATAGGCTTATGTCCCGGAAGAATAGAAATTCAAACTTCAAACTGCATCCTTTATTCTCAAGTCAATGTAATCTTTAGCAAGTTTGTATCATTGATGCTATTTATATCAGCAAATAAAGGATTACCTATCCATGTTTTAATTTTATCCGGACAAATGAATTGCACAGTGTTTCTATGCAAAGCAGCTCCTCTAAAACTGAAAATGTTTGCAAGATTGCCTTCAATCTTCTCTTCCAGAATGGCATCTTGGCCAAGAGATTATAGGATTTCACAAGCATCCATAAGGAAGACTGCACAGATTTCAAGTGAAAGAATTACCTTATTTATATGGCAAAAAACAAAAACAAAAAGATCCTGTCAAGTAAATCAAAAAGTTATGAGGCTGGGCTTCCTTGTCTCTCAAAAAAGTGAAACTTCTGCCTAAACTTCAATCAGGGGCTTTCAAAATTTGTCCTCTGAAAAGTTAGCACATTTCTGCTTAGTACAGAAGAAAGCCCTGCTCCTATTTCTGGCACTTTTTTTAAAAAAAAAATATGGTGATTCAAGGCCTCGGCTCTGCTGACAACTTTCATAGTAGTAGACAAGACTTCTTTCATGATTGTTGGCAGAATCTTTGACACCAACGCATGGTGATGTTGAATGTAATTAGTCACGATGCCATGTAGAGCTGCTTTCTTCACCGACGCAGCAAAACCAGACGTGTGGCCAAGAACCACAGGTGCACCATCTGTGCACAGAGTACCAAGTCAAAGTTTTGCTTGGCAAAGAGTTTATTCATCCTTTTAAAGATATCAACAGCCTTCATGGTTTCCAAAAGGGATTTACAACATAGAAATTCCACAGTGGCATCAACATGCACATAATGGATGAAAACTGGGAGTTGGCTGCACTGAGAGATCGATACTTTCATCTCGTTGCGTAATGGAGCGAAACGCAGTAACTGCCAATTCCTTCATGACCTCCTTCTAAAATATTAATATAAAATATTTCAAAATGGACATGATTAATATTTATATGTACATATATGTATAGGTATAGGTATATAGCATGTGTATATGTGTATATGTGTTATGTATATATATGGGTAGATACATACTTTCTTTTGAGAGTAGGCAACAGAAATTCATTTTAATGTGGGCCAGTGTGCTCACAGTAAAAAATGACAATAAAGGTTATATTTATCATCTTTATTTTTACCTCATCATATCTTATCATCTTATCTTACCATTTTATCTTATAGCTTATCTTATAGCTTATCATCTTTTCTGCTACCTATCTGGGCTGAAGGAATTGGACAAGCACAAGATGACAGCATTTTACACTCGTGTTTCTTAGCCTTGACAATTTTAAGATGTGGCCCAACTCTCTTGAAGTCCCCAACCAGCAGCTGTGTGTTGACATCCACATCTTAAAGTTGCCATGGCTGATAAATCATGGATTTAGATCTAGAAGATTACCATTTAGTGATCAAATAGTCAGAAGTCTTTGAACAAATCCAGTGAAAATTGCAACTATTTCAAGGCCAGAAATATGCACATTTCTCAGTAAAAGTAAGTTCATATAGCTTTTATTAAGTAACCAGGAAAATGGAACACAGTCAGTTTTTATGGTGAAATACTACTTGCGGGGAAAGAAAAGTTCTTGACTCTTCTTTCACCTGTTGGTTGATCTTCTCCCACCAATTCCACCTGAGATTGTTCATTACCATCCTCCATTTGGACTTCAACTCAGTCCTAGAATCAGAAAAAATTAGGCTAGGAACTGATAAATAGGAGTATAGTTAGCAAGAGAAATTGTTGCCAATGAAGGATGAGATGCTTCTTCATTTCTTTTCTGATGAAACCTTCCTCACCTTGAATCAACATTATGAATCAAAGGTAATGTTGATAACCTGTATTTGTTTTATAATTCATCATTCCTATCTCTCAGGACCTACAGTATCTCTCAGGATAGGTCCAACCATTAAGCAAAGCAAGGTAATTTCTTCAGACAGAAACTATAGTGGGTAGATACAATATAGAGCAGTGATTAGAGCAGAGTTGTGTGTTAGACTACATCTCTACATTCCCACTAAGCTAACCAATTCTGTTCTGCATCTGTGTACTGTATCAGATTAAGGGTGAGCTTTTTTGTTTTAGCCAACAATATATTTTAGATTGTATCTTCTTTCCAAGTTGGTTTTGCTTGCCAAACAAAATTTAGCATAATAAATAACTTGGGAGCCAATCAGTTATCTTTTGTCAGTAGAGTCATTAGAAACACATCAGATTTGTATCTTTGAATCGAAACTAGCATATCATGGCAAACACTTATTTTGATGTAACATTATTTACTGAAACAAAAAAATATGAAATGAGCAGATAAAGCTGAAGGATTGGTTATTCACAGAAGAGTGCCATCTGCTGAAACTCCATGATATTTTATTTGCTCAAGTCTCCTTTTAAAAAATAATCTGTATGGTTTTAAAGGAGACACGCTCTTGCAGAAGAGATAATCCTTTGTTTTATTATGTTTAGTGTTGCTGTTCCACAATAATAGAGAGCACTTCGAAGGAAAATATTTGTAGCTCAGGGTTAAAATGAGGGGTCCTGGATGCCCTCTGAGCTTGCTTGTTTTATTGCAGATGTTTCATTACCCTAACTAGGTAACTAGTCAAATGCTAGAGAGCTCTTTAGAAACAAAACCATGAAGAGTTTATGTTGTTATATACACAAAGTCAGTCCTGCCCTGTTAATAAGAGATTTTCTTCCAATGCTAGCTAGTCATGGAGAGCTCTAACTTTGATCTTGTTTCTTTAATCTTCCATTAAAGATCTGCTTTAAGTTGATCTCATATCAGAGTCATGGCTGGAAAATCTCCTGCTTTTGCCTTGTAGAGTGTAGATAATTTGTTCAATAAAAATAAAACATTGACTATATGAGGTGGTTCATGTTGCTTTACCACTTGTTCAAAAATGACATTTATTCTTGTTTGTTTGTTTGCTTGTTTGATTGATTCCTATAGCCACCCATCTAGGGAAACAACTCTGGGCATCTTTACTATGTTACTTTAAAAACTGTGATGGTGATGCATATGGACCCCCTCCCCCCACACCTTATTGCATATATCATGGTGACATGTATTACTTCTCTGAGACTTAAGAGCATTCCAGCATTCATTAAGACATAATGAATTACACCCAAGATCCACTTAATACTACCACTTCCTGTTTACAAGAGTCTTCCTACAAATCCAGAAATGTACAGTACTTCTATTTTAGGCCTTCAATTTCCTAGCAGGATCTAGAATAAAGGATTGTGAGGTAGATACATGACCTAGAATCATAAATTTGACCACATAATTCTCTAATGAGGAAAAGTAGGCTTTATTATATGTAGGTAAAAGTATGTTTTCCAACTGAAAAAAACATAGATACATAGAGAACAAAAGACATTTGTCTCTTACACACACACACACACACACACACACACACACACACACACCCCTACCTCTATCCAGTGCTTTTTTTGTAAAAAAAAAAAAAAGGTGTCGGAACTCACACACATCATACAACCCGCCTTGCCTACCCTACAAGGTTCCATCCAAAAAAGGTGCCGGAACTCCGTTATGGGCGTTCTATGACAAAAAAAGCCCTGTCTCTATCTATCTATCATCTGTCTGTCTGTCTGTCTGTCTATCTATCATCTATCTATACACATACACATACATATACACATACAAAGCAAATTTTCCTCCTCCTCTAATTCCTATTGTAATAGTATTTCTGACTATGAGACAGTCCCCCCATATCTCAGTGCCTACAGGTGAGAGTGGATGAGACAAACATAAAATTCTCACTTGCCAGTTCCACCATCAGGAGTGACAGAGCTCCTTCCTCTCCTTTTTCTGACTCTGTTTTCTGCCCATTTTGTTACAACTGGCCTTCTCCAAGCAGATGCCTTCTAGATGTGTTGCTTTTCATATTCCACTGCTACTAAACAATATGGCCAAAGACTTATCTGGTTGGGAATTATGGGAATTGGAGACCAACACATCTGAAAAATAGAGCCCTTGGTCCTCTCTCAGACTGATTATTTGCTGGCAGACATTTCATTACCCATTTAGATAACATCATCAATTCATTTCTGAAAGCTTTACAGAAGCTCATATCTGTTTAGTTCTGCACATTCATAGGTTTAATAGATAGCTTATATTTTCTCATGGTATTTATAATGTGGAAACTTCAATACGGATAGTGTTTGCTAGACTTTTTAGAAAGTCTTTTAACAATCAGTAGGGATTCTTTGAGAATGCTTCTTGCTTTTTGGAAGCAGAATACACAGGATTGTCTCTTTAAATACCAAACTAATTAAATAAGCCACCCAATTAATTGTCTAAGATAATATACAGCAATCATGGCTAAACTAGGCAAAAATTCACATGGCACAAAGTTTGATCCTTGTCCTCCTCTATTTCACTGACATGTCCGCCTGTCCTTAGTGACTTATCCTAAATTCAGCAACTTCAAAGTCTTTATCTATATTTTATGTAATATATTGATATACTGTATGTATTTCTGGTAGGATCTGAACTAGTGACTTTTGTTTTGTTTTCTACTATCAGCCATCCACTGATGAAGTGAGATAGAGCCCGTCCTTTTTAGTTATTTTGGCACAATGATGATTGGATAATTCTAAAACATATTATAAGTTACTGGTGAGGATCCTGTCTCCAGGTGCATTCATGTTTTTATATGTAACTATGTGTGTATGTGTGTAAATGTACATATTTAAAGTATTGGGATCTGACATTTTCCTCAAGAATCATAATTTTAATAAGATTTTTTTAAGCTTCATATATTAGCATATGTCTCTGGAAAAAAACTATTCATTTGTGGCCATGAGATGAAACTGGATGCAAGCCATTTCCTTACTCTGTTTGTCCTAAAGGTCAATAATAAATGACACATTTTCCAAGGAGGAAGTTGCACACTCATTTGCTAGCAATGGTGGAAGATAAATTGGCAAAATGCAGGAGCTATTTGGTGATGAGTCAGCACTCATGACAGACACAGGGAACCCACAATCAAGGCATACATATATACAGTAGGAGTGTGTGTGCGGGGAGAGAAAGAGAATGTGGTGTGTGTGTGTGTGTGTGTGTGTGTGTGTGTGTGTGAGAGAGAGAGAGAGAGAGAGAGAGAGAGAGAGAGATGTTCGTGTGGGCATGTATATGTACCTAGTTATTATTTCTTCTTCAAATCATTGATCATTATCATGTTATTGAATGTTCTGTAGCTTTTATTTATACCAAGAACCAGATAATATTGAAATGACAAAGGGACAAGCAAACTTTTTAAAAAACTGACTTAGGCTATTGGAATATTGGAACTTTTCCTTTATCACTCATAATATGTAGTTTAGAACAATTAACACTAAACACATTGTTATTTGCATACACAAACAGTATCTGATAATAAAATGAATGCCTATGCCTTTCCTCATCTTATTTTATCTTTTTCTTTGTAAGAGACAGTTATTGGACATCAACTACAGAAATTAATCCTTTTGAATTCGGTATGTCACTCAAAAAAGTTTCCATGTTTATGTATTCAAAAGGTTGTTATGGATTGCATTGGGACTTATAACTATGGATCAGCATTCAAATGTCTTTTAATATGACTTAGAGAGTTACCTCAGCATGAAGACATCCTACTATTTTTAGAATTCTAGTTCTTCAACCTCAGTTCATCATGAAGGCAGCTTAAAATCAGCAGTTCTCATTTTAAAGCAGTGTTTTCCATCTTCGCATAACAGCAATTTTGGCCTATACTGTATATGCCTCTTTAATAAACTTGGTGAGGTCATGGCCAGGAGCTGGCATCTGCTGAGCTGCTATTGGTTTGTTAAGGTTGCTGCAGACATGCTTCCTCCCTTCACATCACTGGCCATTGACTTTCATGGTCATTTTGGCTTGGGCTGTAAAATTCTCCTTCTAGTAATAGGAAGACTAGACAAAATAACCAGTTGACAGGTTAGTAGGATAAAAGATGGACTAGGAAAAAACAGGGAGGAGCTCCCACCCCACCTCCTCCATATTCCTCATCTGTCACATCAATCTATCAACTAGATTATTTTGGCTGCAGAACTGCTGATTTGGAAATTAGCCCAAATAACAGATTACAAATTGCGGAGTGTCTCTGCGTCAGCAACCTGCCATTCGAGCAACTTGAAAGATGGCTAGTGCCTCAGTCTAAGGTTATTTCGGCATACTCACCATGCTCCCTGACACATTTTAAGGAGAGGAAATTGTGAGGGTTCCCCCCCCCCTTACTGGAGAAATCTTCCAATCGCTGCCCTTGCAGTAAAACTGCAAGGATAGGATCCCTTCCAATCCTTGTTACTGGGGCAGATTAGAGCTCAAGTCATCAGGGCAATGCAAATTACATCAGCCTAATTTTTTTTTGCTGAATCAAGGACTAGATGGAAAGCACATGAATGTGGCTATGAGGAGAACCCTAATGTCAAATGCACATAGTCACATAAGCCAGTGCTAATCAGAAGCCATGCTGCTTTAAGAGACTGTCCCTGGAGCGTGGTCTGATCTTTGCAGCCAAGCAGACCTACTGTCTGTCCCCGTCTAATCAGTCTTACCATGGCAGAGTCCCAGATCAGGGACTGGCAGTCAGATTCCCAGTCTCATTGTGTGCAAAGCCATCGATTACCTTGCAGCAGGTTCTGTAATTTATGTCTACTCCATTGTGCTCTTAACAGCAAAACCTCTGTAAACAGTTGAGCGGCTGATCCTCCAACTTACTGGCGGAGGAATAACAACTGCAAATGTTGTTCAGCCTTATGTTATAGTTCTTAACAGGTCACTTCATAAAACACGATCTCATAGCAAGTGGCAAAAAATCACCTAAAATGGCTGACCAGAGTGTTCCACACAGTGTGCCCACTATCCTCAGAACCTGAATACCAAGAGGCATTCAGGTAATCCTTGACATACAACAATTCATTTAATGACTGTTCAAAGTTACAATGGCATTGAAAAAGTGACTTATGACCACTTTCCACACTTATGACCTTTGTTGCATCCCCATGATCATGTCATCAAAATTCAGATGCTTGGCAACTGACTCATACTTATGACCATTGCTGTGTCCAAAGGTCATGTGATCACCTTTTGCAACCTTTCAATAAGCAAAGTCAATGGGGAAGTCAGATTCACTTAACAACTGTTACTAACTTATCACTGTGGGTGATTCACTTAACAACTGTGGGTGATTCACTTAACAACTGTGGCAAGAAAGTAAAATGGGGCAAAACTCACTTAACAAATGTCTCACTTAACAACAGAAATTTTGGGCTCAGTTGTGACCCTAAGTCGAGGATTAGCTGTATTGTCATTTCATACTGAAATATTGCGTTTAGGGAGCAGAAACATAGGTTTATGGCCAAAAAGCTTACAATAAATTAAAATATACAATACTTTAGGAAAAAAGATATTCACCAGAGCACAAGAGACAAGTTTTTGCAAAGTATTACTTCATAGTTTCACATATACATGTTAGACTAGGAACAGGCTAGTTGGCTGGAATTAGGTAGACATGTTGTCTGATCCTCTTCACCAATAGAAAAAAAAATAGCAATGCAAAATGGGGATTTAATCACCTTCAAAGCCAAAAGAGGACAGACAAGTGGGGAAAGAGGTCAGGGAACCAGACTGGAAGGGGTGACCTTTCAGGAAACTGGCAGAACCAGTTGGAAGGTATTTGCCAACATGGACTAGATCATTATGTACTGTATTAAACACAATAACACATAAGCCACCACTTATGTGTGAAGCACCAGAAGCTGTCCTTGGGATGCTCAGTTGTAGGGAGATCTTAAGATAAAACAGAGCCATGAGGATACTTACTGTGGGAGACTGATGGGTGGATTATGATTACTGTGGAGCAAGGAGGCTGTGTGGAAATGACCTGTGTCTGGATTAGGTCCTATATACCTGTGGACATCACATTTTGCTCATGGTAGGAAACAAGTAATTCCATTTTGCCACTTACATTGTCTGACGTTAGCAAGCTTAATTTAGCAGATGGCTTTTCAAAATAAGACAGTGTGCATTCATATTCCAGGAGTATTCTTACTCACTGGTGCAGAAGTTATGCTTCTTATGTGTGCACCGCGATGCACAATTCTGATTGGGTTCATCTTTAAAAGTTTGTCATCACTTCTTTGGGAGCAGAACTGATTAATTGTAATGAAAAAGGGCAAATGTTACTTTATGGAAGCATAATATTTCAATTAATACTTCATTTCCTGAAACAGAAATTGAATTCTCATCCAAATTGCATTTTCCTTGCCAATATATCTTTACATCTGGAGAGAGGATCTTCCTGAGATCAGATATCTGGTTCTATTTTGCTGTGTTTTCCTAATACAGTATTATTAACATTAGCATTTTTGCAGTTTTATCTGTTTCTGCTTTTTTTAAAGAGGTCCATAATCATTTTTTGCTATCTGCTACACTCTAAACCTGTCACAAAAACGAAAAGAAAAAAAAAACCCTTGAATCTGAATTCTTGATGCTTAATCTTTCATATTATTTAGGTACTATACCACATGATTGCACAGTTCTTCAGAAAATCATAATACTGCTTAAATAGGATTTAATAACCCTTTCTCAGTATAATTTGGCTTTATCTCATTCCCATATTATTTGCAGACATGGACTGGCAATTTTCAATCTGTATAGGGAACACTTACATACTTTTTTCTTTAAAAAAGGAAAAAATAGATAATTGTTTTTAAAGAGCACCATTTTTTTAAAAAAAATATCTCAATATTCTTAGCATGACAAATTCTCAGATTATCCAGAAGAACGGTAATAGTATTCTCACTGAAAATCATGTAAGATGTACATGTCCTCATCTGAAATTTTATATCATGGGAAAACATAAATGTGTAATTTAGGATATTTTAATATTTTATATTTTGGGATACTGCGCATCTCATTTAGGAGTATTGTGGGCATTGTATTATGCCATCACTCTGCTAAACAACTAATTCCTACAACACTGTCAGACTACTAGTAAGGCTGTATTACTATTATTCTTCTAATCTTTCCTATTATCTTTCTCTTTATCTTCTTATGACTATAACTTTGTTGCTTGTATCTTACGATTTGTATTAATTGTTTTATTTAGTATCCCAGTACCGGTATGATTTATGTTGTTTGATAAGTTAGTATCTTATGATTTATGATGAATGCATTTTTATGCTGATTATGAGCATGATTTATCACTGTTGCTTGTACGTACCCTGAGAGCTTATGCACCGGAGACAACTTCCATGTGTGTCCAATCACGCTTGGCCAATAAAGAATTCTATTCTATTCTATTTTGATAACATTTGCTTTCCCTGCGTTGTAATATAGACTTTCCAAGGAAACTGAACTGAGTGGATCTTTAGTAAAGTCTTCTCTTTTAAATTGCATAGACACTATCACTCTCCGTGAACGATCAAGGAACAATTTGTTATAAGATGGAGTCACACATCAGTGCTTATGGAACCACAATAAACCGCAACTGATTGGGGTTATAATGCATGGTAAGTCATGAATCACAAACCAAGATGCATTACTGTTTGATGTGTAATAAGAACATTGCTAATAATATCATAGGAGGATGTGTCCACATCTAACTATCAATTGACTTCTGATTCTTTTCAATTTAATAGAAGAGAATATATGGTAATTCAGAGTTGAACTGAGGTACGTTGGTGCTCTTTGAGCTTGGTTATTTGCTGTAGACATTTCATTACCCAGTCAGGTAACATCATTAATGTAGTGGTTGCGGAATGATGATGTTACCTAGTTGACCTCCACAATCTTTGAACCTAGTTAGGGACTGATAGGCCTTATTTGGCTTAGTCCACAGTTCTGGCTGCCAGCAAAATCAAGCACATATTTTCTGCTGTCAAAATTCTCCTTATAGAAACAGGCCACAAATGTAATTTTGCAAACTGAGCCAAATGTTTGAATTCTCCTTTTGCAAGAAACCAAGAGTTGATTGTTTCAAAGTTCTGGAGCTCATTGTTGTATAGAAATAATAATGTAAAAAGAAATGTCCTGCATATAATAGAGCAGCATTCTGAATGACAATACAAGTTATTGTGAGTCCTTTTGACCTTCCGTTGCAATTATTTTCTATCAATTCCTCTTAGAGAAGATTATAGAGTAACATTATTCATTGTGATTACTTGCTGTGTGTGTATTTGTGTGTGTGTGTGTGTGTACAAATGGATATAAATGTATGAAAAAATAGTTGTTTGTTGTCCTTGCCCCTGACTTCTGCAGTTCTCATGAAAAGAATCTACACATATATAATTATTGTATGCAAGTCTTTGTGTATGACTTTGTGTAAGCTTTTTATGCTAGACTCTAACACCCACACACTTTTGTTAAATCTTTAAAGGGATTGCAGTAGACCAGAACACTAAATGAGATCTCGTCCTTTTCTCTTCTGTATTTCTAGTACATGAGACCATAAACTTTCTAGGATGAGATACCTAATATTCAACAATGACAATACTTGTTGTGGGAAGGGAATAAAATACTATAATGCTTCTTTTCTTTCAGATATAATTGAGACTATCTTAATGATACTAACCCTGTTAAATATTTTCCTGCCCTTCAGCTTTGGACATAAATAAGGTGTTTTTCATGTTTATCAAAATTACTATTATTAGGATAGACATCTTGGAGTAAGAGAACTTCTGAGAATCTTTGGAGAATGCTTTCTCAGATGAATCATAACACCCTAAAAATTGGAAGGAAATGCTTAAACCATTGTGTCCAACACATCTAATTCCCTATTAAGTTGCCAACCAAAGTGTTACCCATCTATCTACTCACAGTTGCGCACTTTCACATTGCTGGATTGACAGGAGTTGGAGCATGTGATGGAAGTTCATCCCATCCTGCAGCAGCAACTAGGTTTCAAATGTGAGCCTGCCGATTGTCAGCCCAGCATCCTACCTTGTGAGTTGTTGCACTCCCCTATAACTATCCTATAATAAAGAACGGGCTCCTTAATTTATTAAGAAGATTCATTAGATTAGACTATTAGTTTCACTAATATGTTTCAGGCCTGGTATGTATGTCTTCAATAGTGCAGTAGCCTTCTCCTGCATTTTGACACACAAGGATGCAAGCTAAAAAAAGGCCATGCTATTATGTGAATGAACACAAAATATATTGCTATAATGGTTTCTGCTGGATGCTGACAATCAGGTTCAGAACTGTGGCATGCTGAGAAGGAAGTGCCTTTTTCCCGTCCACTTAATGAAAATTACCTTCTGCAATAAAGCCCCGAGTAAGAAGCTTCCATGAGGATAATGTAAATTCTTGGGCTAATTTTCCCGAAATCTGTGCTCCTAATCCCTATCACCCTTCCTCAATTACAGCTATTTTGAAGAAAAGTAGGCCCATTAAATTTAATTCATGCCACATCAGGTTTGGCCAAGTGGCAAGTATAACAATAAAGTGGTATATGCAGACCTTACGCAGTAAGAAAATTAGAAGATGTTGAAGGGTTTCTTTTCCTACACAATTACAGTAATTTTTAGATCAAACTTTCACTATATATTTTATGTATGAATAATGTCTTTCCTAGTTCAGGTATTTTAAGACAAGTACATTAGGAGCCAACTATTGTACATCAAATACTTCTTGCTAACTGTTGATAGACAAGATAATAGAAGTGTCAGTTCATGTAGACAAGAGCACTAGAGAAGTATATCAAAAGTCTATACAAAATACTCTTTTGTATTTCTTTGTGGAAAACAGCCATTTTTGTTCTCAAGTATTTTCTCTCTAACACTTTCATGGTTCCTCCCATCTCTTCCCCAATTTAGCTGTGGGGCTGATTATATTTTAGTCAGGAGACTGCCTTGTCATGATCAGCAGAAAGTACATCACATTTTAAAGCGTTGGTAAAAAAAAAAAAAGTGATTATATGGTAATTTCCACTCAGCAGACAGAAGTGACTTGTCACTTGACCTAGTGCCTCTGACTGAATAGGAAATGGGAAATATAACTGCAATTTTCATATAGATATTACAGAACTGTCCCTACATTCAGACTATTGTAAACATGTTATCGGGGCACAGAAGACCCACTTCTGATGTTTTTGGCTATACATCAAACTTTGAGAGTGATGCTCTCATTAGTTGCCATATTTTGAATTGACAATGGCAGAAATACCATAGCCAGTGATTGCTGTAGGAACTCTTCTTTGAAGGACTGTCCAATCCAATTTGGGTTTAGGGATAAAAGGTGTAAGAAAGGGAAGCAGGTCCTTTGGGGGCTCTTCTGTCCTACCTTAAGGATTGATAGACAGCAACTGAAGTAGCTGTAAGGCAGTGGTTCTCAACCTGTGGGTCGGGACCCCTTTTGGGGTCGAACGACCATTTCACGGGATCGCCAAACAACACAGTCCACCATTTTTTCCCCTTTTCCTTAGCTGTGCTACTGACTTTTATTCTATTGGCTTTTGAAAGCCAATAGAATAGACTCTCTTGAATAAAGTCTAATTCTATTGGCTTTCAAAAGCCAATAGGAATTGTCCAGGCTGTCTCTGCCCTGCTGAGCCTGCCAAAAGTCCCATTCTGCAAATGGTGCTGCACCAGTTGAGTAGTCCTCAACTTACGACCGGTTGAGTAGTCCTCGATTTATGACTGGTTGGGAGTCGTGGCATTAAAAAGGTTAAGAACCACTGCTGTAAGGGATCACATATAACAGGGCTTTTTAAAAGTTTGTGTATGTGTGTGTATGTATCACATTATGGGGACATGTCGGGATACATATTCATCAAATCTGAGTCTTCTTTTCTATTATTGGCAGTGATAATTTCATCTTTTTTCAAAAATAAGAAACCTGATTATAGAAAATCCTCTATAGTTGGTTGAAAAGTTAAACTTTTTCCTACATAAAAGGGCAGAATATTTTGACTTCCATTCTTACAAATACCATGTCCTTACTATACTGGGAAGCACTAGCTGTGTTCATGTATTGCACTAAATCTTGGTTTGCTTAAACATGGTTTATTGAATATGATTTATCATAAACCATGGCTTGCAAGGTACAAATCAGTTTATTGCTTAATGCAGTGTATAAACTCAGTCAGTGTATTCTCAGATCTCAGCCAGCCAAAGCTTGAGTAACATTGAGGAAATCAGTCACTCATGTCTGCACTTCTTAAACTGAACTAAGAATCAATAATCTTTGATGTATTATATTGTTGATGAGATTTAACAAAAATTAATTAATGCATGATTCATATTTGATTCAGCATCTTGAAAATAAAAAAATAGATTTCCAGAAAAAGAAGAGAACTGATTTTATTATTATTATTGCTCTGGTTCTTCTGCAACATAAACTGATTACAACATAAGTTTTTTTAGATTGGAAGCTAGCTCATCAGATGCACAGACAAAAGACCTTAGACAATAATTACCTTATTGACCTTACCAAGTCTCTCAGTAGGTGCCATAGATCAAGGCTGGGCAATGTATGTTCTGCTAGATACAATTAAACTACAACTTTCAGGTCCTTTGCCAACGATCAACAGATATGAAAACTATACAGAATTCTGGAAAGATGAAATGCTGAAAGCACAGTTCTAGGAGACAAATGCAAAAAGAACAGGTTACACAAAGGAATAAAAGTTGAAAAAGAGACTAGGGAAGATAAAGGAAATAAATCTTCTCAGGACAAGGTAGATAATAATTAAAATAATCAGATTCTTCCCAAATCAGAATTAGACAAAATAATCCACAAAGATAAAGGAAGATTGGGAGGCCTGCCATGTGAAACCAAATAAGCCAGCAACTGCAGCAAACTATCAACGTCTCTCACTCAGAATACTGTGTCCTCCCTCCCCACCTCAGCAGAAGAAATGAAGAAGACATTTTCCTATGACAATAGACAAAAGGGATGAAACACTAGTTATAAAGAGGGGAAGAGATAAGGTGTCCTTTAAAAGATAAAGTCTGTGATTATCTAGGTTATTGACTGAATCATTCCAACTTTTTCTTAGGTTTCTGTTTATTTAAACCCATGACTAATATCTGTCCAGAGGTGGAGTATGTTGACTTAATAAAGTGTAGTTCCACTCTGAGTCTGTGCCTTTGTTTATTGTCTTTAGTTGTCCAACTGATGTATTATTCTTCACTATCTGTCCATTTGTACCCAAAGTGGTGGCAATTATGTGTGACTCACATAAAGCTGTATCACATGCCACAGTTTAGAAACGTAGGTATCTAGACTCTGATACGATGGCATTTTCTTCATGATTCTTCTCTCGGTAATGTGGCATGTGGGATTTTCTTCTATCAGATACGCATTGTACCATGATTACTTTTATCCTGCATATTTAACCAAATTTTCTATGAAGAGACTTGATCCTAGTTCCTTTTCACTGAATTGAAGAGCACTAAAGCTGCTTTTAAAAAGTTTCTAAAGACTGCACAGTTGCAAACTGAAGTTACTGAAAGAATTCTTTTCCATTGGTAAACCATGTCTTGTAGAATATGTGACCTTTAGAGCCTCTTGTTTTTAGTTTAGATGAGTAGCTTATAACAATGGTTAAAAATGGCATTTTCTTCCCCACTACTTTTTAATGTATTATTTCAAGTCCCCCGTGAGTTTGGCAGTCATTTTTCATCCATTTGAAATCTCCATGATTGACTCTTATTACATTTTAATGCCCAGCCCTTTTCTAGCATCAAGCTTTGAGAAATGTTACTTTAATCCACGTTTAGCATGATATTCTTGGCAGCTTAATGCCTTTCAGCTTCAGCAACTGTAAAGAATTTTAGTGTTTGAGAAGAAATTTATTTTCTACAGATTGTACAGCGAACTGCTGTTCCTTTACTCCCCTTCTTTTGGTGAAATTACTTCCTTGCTTGAGTAACTAAATTGAAAACACTGGCCAACTCATGAGTGTAAAATTACTCTTATTTTCATAATATCATAAGGAAGCCGCCCACTTCAAATAGCTTTCTTAAAATACCACCTATTTTAAAGCCTACATGGGGAATAACTTATTTATGAGTGCATCTTGATGGATCCAAAATGTGGAGAGAGCAAATAGATGACCCTGCATATTTATTGGTTAAAAACTCCATTTATAAGAAGCTCCATAATATAAGTAATCAGACTATAGTTCTGAAAATTTGGAGATTTTGAATTTAAGTTGTGGGAGCTGTGTGAATTCAAAAAACCATCCTGTTTCTTTCTGATAAATAGTAAAATGGTTTCTTTTTTCTTTTAAAAATCATCATGGGAGAATGCACATCAAGATGAGTGAAAACCAAACATTGAAATTGTGGAGTGTTAATTAGCATTTTCAGCTTTGCCTGACAATTCATACCGGAATTGATTTTGACAATATTTAGGTATATTTTGGGGAGGTTGGTTCTGTATGATTTTCATGCTGCAATTTTTCCCCTACAATTTTCAGCTGCACATTTTTTCTTTCCTCATATTTTTTCAGACAATGCTGGCTCATGAGGGAGTTTGGTATGAAAATGCTAACAGAGCAGCACGAGTCCAAACTATTGGAGGTAAGAAAGTAAAATCATGTTATTATCTTTCAGTGCCAGAAGGCAGCAATTAGTGGCAGGCAATGCTGTAACCTGTCACCCTCAGAGTTTAAAAAACACTGACCTAGAGAGCTCACTGAGTGACATGTGATCAATTTGCTTCCACATAGCTATGTTCGCTCCCAATTTATAGGTAAGAGGCTACCAAATTTGTTATTGCTATTATTTGTGACTTGGTCATTGAATACTTTCAGATAATCAAGATAGTCATAGAGACTGCTTGTTGCTTTTAAATGTTCTTGTTTCAAAGCAACCAATAAAATTATGTGGAAAAATGTCCTACTGTATTAAGTTGTCTTCCACATCTTTCCCATTATTTAGATCAGACATGTCAAACACAAGGCCCGGGGGCCGGATGTGGCCCACGAAGTGGTTTCATGTGGCCCATGAAGCCATCCTGGAAACAGTGAGGAACACCCTCTGCCTTGGCCCTGGCCCAGGCCAGCTGGGAGCCAATGTACAATTTTGTGGTGGCCATCTATGCTGAAACGCATTCAGCCTTAGCTCCATCAGCCCCCCCCCCACATGGCCTGAAAGGAACAGTGAGGCTCCTCCAGTGGAACATGCCTTGGCACTTGCCCTGGTCCCACCCCCTTCTGCCAGAGACCCTCAGATCTATCCCACTCCTGCCCAGGCCCCCATAGGCACCCTTGATGCGAACAATGTAGAGCTGGCCATGCCCACCCAGTAGGCCACACCCACTCCATCCACGCCCACCCAGTAGGCCTCACCCAGCCTGGCCACACCCACCCAGCCCCCTGAGGGCAACCGCAATGCTGATGCGGCCTTCAATGAAATTGAGTTTGACACCCCTGATTTACATACTACATACTGTTCGGTTTGCAAGATTATCTAAAAATATTACATACCTATAAAATTGTGAACTCTAGATAAGTTTTCTAAGTTTTCATGATTACCATATTTTCCACATTTGGAAAAATGAAACTGGATAAAGAACTTAAAAAGAACAACACTTAACACAAGTCTAAATCTCACCTAGCAAATTACATGAATGAATACAGTCGTTATTAATCTGAGCTAAATATTTACCTCAATTTGTAGGAAATTTAATAATTCTATTAAACCAGACCAGATTAAGAAACTAATGCTATAGGTCTAAAATTATTTATTTATTAAACTCTTATGCCACTCATCTTGTTAAAACAACTCTAAGGGGCTTACAGTCAGTCAATAAAAATAGCATATAAAACATTAAAACAATAACTAAAGAACATAAATTTAAGATTCAGTTAAAATTCAATTGACTAAGATGAAGAGGAAGGCACTGGGAGAAGGTGGGGTCTACTCTATTAACCACCTTCTGGATGTCACTCCCTTATTGGGGCCCCAAGTCAGTTGGCAGAGCCAAGTCTTCAAGCCCTCTTGGAAGACCAAAAGGTTGAATGCAGATCTCCCTCAGGGGGCATGATCTTCCAGAGGGAAGGAACCCTGGCAGAAAAGGCTATATCCTGCCAATTCCTTGACCAAAATGGCCCACAGAATGCCTCTTCTGCCAGCATGGGTGCGGCGGGCTAATCCCATCAGGGTAGATGGTTTCTCAGAGAGCCTGGACCCATACCATGAAGGGTTTTAAAGGTGATAACTAACACCTTGAATTGAACGTGGAAGAAAACTGGCGACCAGGGCAGCTTGTGGAATAGCAGTGTAAAAGGGGAGCCTTATTATTGACCGACCTGGCCAGCCAAAAAGAGGGCAACCTCATCCAACCCCTCCACTCAATTTTTACTCTGAGTGGGCAGCACAAGCATCCCAACCTAGCACATTAGGGCTATCACTGTAGGAGCAGACTCTCAAGAACTTCAGGGCCCTTGTCTTTCTCCAGTGTAGCCACTGCTGCATCATCCACTGCTCCTTGAGCAACCACACTGCCCCAAGGTCTTTTAATCCTCTTATGAGGGCCACTGGGTTTTGACCAGAGCTTTAAGTCACTCACTTCAACTGTAGTTTTAGGTCTTCCAATATCCTTCCTGGGGGCTACCAGGTTATACTAGAACTATAGAAACAGAATCTTGCAAGAATTGTTTCATTTATTTTTATGTGAATTAGAGAGGGGCCATCTCAGACACTTTTTAGACTCAAGCTGTACTCATCTGATTGTTACCTTGGTAAGGGATCTTCCCACTGACCTTCCAGGCCATTCTTTATATTGGCAAAAATCCATTAAGAATGACCAAAAATAACATTTATACTTTAACCATGATCAATAAACCAATTTCATATTCCTTCTCTTTTCTTTTAATAATCTTAAATATTTAATCCTTTTAGTTCTCAGAACTTGATTTCTTTTTCTCTTTGTCTCTTCTCAGAGTCCTTCAAAAGTTTGACACGTCTCTTTGGTATATCCAAAAATGTTATCCAAGTCAGTCTTTAGATTTGTTATTTGTATAATTCTTTAAATTATTAATTTTAAAATAATGTTATTTAATAAATAATTATGGTTTGTCATAGTCAGCCAGATATTTGACTGGATTTGGCATTTTTATTCACCTATCTAGTCCTTCTCAAGGTCGTGGGATAGGCAGGTGTGGATGTTTGATGGTGTTAAACGGTATCATTGCAGGATGTAAATTGTTCCAAGTAAAGATGTCTTTTGCAATTGACCAATGGTTATTTTGTCAATGTCAATAGTGTTCAAATGGCGCCACACTTGTTTTTGGGATTACCTGCAAGGTGCCCATTACTATTAGTACTAACTTTGCTTTCTTTTTCCACAGTTGTCCTATTTCTGTTTGCAAGGTTTTGTATTTTGTTATCTTCTCTAGTTCTTTCTCTTCTGTTCCGCTGTGTCCAGGTACTGCCATGTCACTATTATTATTATAAATTATTTTGACATCAACCAGTTTCATTTCTATATTTGATGCAAGATCTTTTTCCCTATCATTTTTAACCTGTCATTTTTCAATCCACATCTGAGACAGTCTATGTTCCTCTTCTAGAGTTTCTTTTCAATCCAGTTTTATGATAGCAGACAGTTTTAAAAGTAATTTCTGAGTGCATTATCCCCAAATATCCTACAGTTCATTCCAAGTAATAATATTGTGCTCCATTCTACATTAATGAGTTCTTTTCCTTTAATTGTAATATTTAGTTGTTTTTGTTTCCCTCTAGTATCTAACCTTCCCATTTTATGCTTTCCCCGCCCATCAACAGCATTTTCTCATGGGGAAATGTCTTACATTTAATTTTAATTGCTTTACTGAAATTCTAAATATTTTCCCAGAGGCAAGATAGTTAATTTCTATTTTTTATTTCAAGTCCATCTGATCCTTTCAGTATGTTTATAATATTCCCAAATCAATACTCCAATTACCCTTTTGCTATTTACTCCAAAAGAATTTTTCTTGAACTTGCATAAAACTTATTTTGCTAAGGAGGGATTCATCCAGTGTACTGAAACTTGCCGTTCTGAAGGTTTCTAACATCCAAAATGCAGTTAGTAAGCAATTTCCAGAAGCGAATAAGGAAGTATGCAAAGCTAGTGTCAAATCATGGCTTGGGCAAAGATGGCAATCTCTCAGTTCCCAGAGCTCTAAACCTGCCAGAGACCACTGCCTTATGGTCTCCTCAAGAATAGCTGCTGTCTGGAGCACTTGAGGATGATCTCATATTCTCTCCTTCTCTGGAGAGGAATTTCAAGAAGCTGATCCATTCACCAGCTCCTCATTCCATTGTTCATCAACTCTGCTTTCAACAGAAGTGTGTTCAGTTCACTATCATTTCCGCAAACTCCCCATATTCTCCATTATCTTTCCAATTAGGTTCAGATTTTTAAAAAATGTATTTTAATAAGGTTTTCTTATTTACCAAAAGTACTCAACATATCATGTATGCATCCCAGAACTTTGTGTGTTAGGCAGCTGAACATTTGGCTCAGTTGCATTTCCTCAAAAGTTCCCCATAATTTAAGCCGGTTTCCAGTAGAATCACTGGAGATCTGAGCAATTTGATGTGGACCATTTTCTCTTAGTAATTACTTTTGCCTCACTCTCTACCTTCCTGCTTAGATTCTTTCTGGTCATTATAAATGCTCAGATGTTTGCAAAGCACCAAATGCCAAACACATCATGAGGTAAGAACCTGGATGGGGCAAGTTACTGGTTGCACAGCATTTTTTTGTGCCACCTGATTGGCTGGCTGGAGGATGCACTGCTGTCTCTGCATTCTGGGATCAGCAGCAGCGAGGAAGATGACTGACTTATAACGTACCAAGTTTCTGAGAAGTGACAATGATGGAAGTGCTGAAATGAAGTTATTTCCTTTATGTTCTTTGCTGATCATGATTGAGAGAAATTTGACAAACTTGATTAAGAATAGGCTACACTTACTGTATCTATATTCTTGCAGTGAGAGGCATAACATTAAAGATCACTCAAAACTGAAACAAATTAAATAGGCCGGACTATTACTGAATTATGGGATTTACTTTATACTTGTTCTTAACTATCTTTTCCTTACATGACAAGAGGAGTTTTATTATAATGAGTTATGGTGCTAGCTTCAATTATGTGTCATAAAGAAATTATGGTCTATAAAGAAATCACCTTAAGTTCCTAACATAATGCATTCATTTAAATTTTAACGTTCTTCCTTTGGACAAACTCAAGTGGTTTTTTTCCCCAGACAGGAGATTCCAGTTCTAAGACGCCTCCACAGACATTAAAGGGAAAATGCTGGTTACATGTTAATAATAAGCTGTTATGTTCCTTGCTGCTTCCTCTAGTTACCAAGACAAAACTTCCTTGAAAGTTTCTGATCTGGTGAACTGGTTTCAGTTGGATCCTATCAAACCAAATTAGAACAGTTTGTTATTCTGTCAACAGTTGTTTTTCTCTTTTAAAGGCTTACCAAACAGAAATCTCCTTGGGGAAAAATTTCTCTTCCTACATGGTTAATTTGTTTTATCCTCTGTTTGATGGTGGGGGAAGATGATGTTCTCAGAGAGACTTTTCAAAAAGTAAATGTTTACTTATCTAATATAAGTGGGGAGGGAAAAAGAGCCTCCTAAATAGCTGGCTTCCTGAAATAAACATGAAGGGGGTGGTATGTGAGATGTACTAGCTGAACTTCATTATGGATGAATAGACCTTGAACTGAGAACCTCCGACTTCTGCACATATTTCCAAAAGAGAATTGAGAATACACATACTTTTATATTACAATCAAAATTAAACCTTCTCTGTTACATGTGCCCTCATTGTTGGACAGGTAGAGATTTAATATTTTCCTTTGACAATTTGACAATCCTTGCAAATATTCTCCTTTGAACTTTTTTTTTATTGGCTTGCTTATTAGACACATTTTAGGGTATCCTTCATTCTTAGATTCCAGGGTGAGGCAAAAAAAAGCATGATTAACATTTTCTATGAATAAAGTCATGCCCTACTTTTAAGCGTCTCTGGAGGCAATGTTCCATCACTGCAATGCACTATACTTTGGGCCATAAATGAAGCACAATAACCTACATTCCAAAGCAGACCAAAAAAAAGAGCAGACTATCTCTTACATCTATTGTACTTGGAAATGAGACTAACAATTCTCTCAAATAAGCTAAGTGGAAATGGAAGTGATGCTGTTGTAATCCTATACACTTTCATTGTTAAGATTTGCTAAATTCAATTATATTTTCTTCCAGGTAAGTAAATAAATAGAAGTAATCTTATCAGGTGGAAGTAACTATTAGTGATTCATGAATACTATAATGGACAAGCCTGCTGGTGCGTGAAGGTAGGACCATTGAAACACATGCATTCCCTCCATGTTCATACAACCTTCTTATATGCACACTCCATTGTGTTTTCTAGCTTGCCTTCTTGCATGCATAACCCTGCAGGCTCCCCCACCACTGTGCCCTATTGTAGTTGGCCCTCTTCCTTCCTGCTGCATATTGAGACTGAACAGCACAATCCTACTGGAATACTGAGACGTTGAGGAAAGATCGAGAAATCTGCATTGTGTGTGTGTGTGGGGGGGGTTTTACTAGAGATGTGCAAATTCCCATGCTGTTCCCATCTTTTTCATTCCATTCATGATTGCTACTGATATTTTTGGGAAACCCAGAAACTGAAGACAAAATTCTTCCATGCCTTACTTTCTACGCTACCAACTTGACAGCCTCCTTAGTACTTTTTTAAAAATGAAAAGTCAGATTGAAAGAAATCCTTTAAGAAATATGGATATATAAAATAAATCCTTCAAACAATGGCTATAGAACAAAATGTAGCACCTCCCTAGCTATTCCAAGAGCGTCTTGAATACAAGACTATGAATACATTTCTATCATCTTGCCAATGCAAGAAGTTAATTAGGAGGACCAGTTTTAGAACAGTATGGTTTGATATGTGGGCCAACATAGCAAAATGTACAAAATTGACTCAATTGATACCCCCACATAGAGAAAAAAGTGGTGATCTTGTTGTTATACTTGCCCCTAGAACCCAGATGGCATCTTGGTAATCAGCCAACAAAAACAGTTTTCTGTGCAAAATGGGAAGAATATTAATGAAAAAGCCAGCTAGAGTAAACAATCTTCTGCCAGAGGTTTAAACTTCAATCTTTCTGGAAATCAGAGTCCAGCACACACTTTTTATCTCTAATGAAACTTTCTTATAATCTTATTGGGATAAGAATTGACCCAAAGGGCTACATTACCGGTAGTCCTTGACTTATGACATCAATTGAGCCCAATTTTTTTGTTGCTAAGTGAGACGGTTGTTAAGTGAATTTTGTCCCATCTTACAACCTTCCTTGTCACTGTTGTTGAGTGAATCACTGCAGTTGTTAGGTTAGTTTCACAATTGTTAAGTGAATCTGGCGTCCCCTTTGACTTTACTTGTCAGGTCGCAAAAGGGAATCATCACATGACCCTGGGACACTGCAACCATCATTAACATGAATCAGTTGCCAAGCATCTGAATTTTGATCACATGACCATGGGAAAGCTGCAACATTTGTAAGCGTGAAAAAAGGACATAAATCCCTTTTTTTCCTGTGTCGTTGTAGCTTTGAATGGTCACTAAACGAAGTTTTGTAAGTCGAAGACTACCTGTAATTTAAGCCTTCAAAAATGTGGTCAAAGAGGAATCAAAGCTGTCAATGTTCAAGAACTGGATAAAAGGGGTGGGGGGGAAGTTCATGTAGTCTTATATACATGTATAACAAAACTCTCTCCCTTACTGAAAATTAAAATCTGAATACAGTTAAAAAAGCTTTTGAAAACTAACTATGACTCTCCTAAAGAGAGATTTACTGTTTTTATTTGAAATAGCCAAGAGTGAAAGAGTGTGTGGGAGTGCCTTTTCTTCTCCAATACTGCACAGAATAACATGTTATAGTTCTAAATAGTGGGCATCCTTACAAAAACAACCCAGGACAAATGAGCAACATTTCCGGATCTATAAAGTTGTTCATGTTAAAACCAAACTTTTGCCGTATCTTTTGACTACCAGCTCTTTTTCTCCCATTCTAGATTAAAGTGTTGACAATCTTTAAGTTTGTTACTGAGGTTTAGAAGATGGGGGGGGGAACCATAGGGATTTCTGATCCATGACCAAGCCAGAATAACTTAAAATAAGACTTATTTGGTTACTGTAAAACACAAATTGAACACTTCTTCAGTAGTCATCATCAGGATGTGGCTGCATTTCTGGCAATGTCATCGCAACTTGGCACCGAGTCCGAGACAGAAATTTAAACAACTTGTATTTAGTTGTTCATTTTGTTTCCTTTCTATATTTTATTCCTCCTGCAACACTGGTGCCCTTGCTCACCTTGGACTTCTTCAGTAGGGCTTCATGAAGCACATCGTTTTAAAGGATTATCTCTTTAAGTTCACAAAAGAAATACAGCCAGTATCACTCATAAATAATAGATCACGCCTAAGATAATATGCATATTCTCCTGTAGCTTTTAGAGCAAATGTGTTGAAATGTCCAATTTGAAGTAAATAAACAGTATCTCAGATGAAAGTTTAAATCAATTATAGAATTAAATGTATGTCATTCAATCCTGTGAATAAATTATTATTATTTTGCTAAATTATATTTTCATTCTACAATATAATTTTTACTCTGGGGAAAAATCCTATTGAAAATGACAATATTGCTCTTTCTTAGATACATCTCATTTGACCAGCTGAGAAGGGGGGTGGGTAAAAATCTCCATTTATCATCAGCCCTAAATAGCCTAGAAACCCTGTCATGGCTACTAATTGCCCTTTTTCAGTACTGCCCTAGAATATCAAAACTGAGACTTCTGCTCAACAACTTGTAGATATAAGATTAACAAGGTAGAAAAGAAATATTGTTGGATCATCTTAAGCTACCCCAAAACCTGACATCTAAATGCAAGTTCCAGATAATCAGATTGCAAACTCTTAAAATTTCCAACTTCCAATATATCAGTTTTTCTCCCCAAATTTGGCTACCAATACATAAAAACCAACTTTGTGCTTCATGATGTTTGTATTTTATTTTGTAAAGTTTTTTTATTTACATACAGCCCTTAATAAAAATCTTTTAGAGATCGGGATTTTTCATGGCAATGGCAAGTTAGATTTCACCTTTTCCCTCAAATCTGTTTTCACCAACACATCAAAAGCAGCATTGGCAGTCTGCTCCATCTCTTCTGAACAGATTGTCTCTTCATTATAATTCATAGCATAGCTTCTTGAGGATTTAGGCCTCATTTCTTTCAACATAATTAATTACCAGCGTGGACAATTTGATCTATAGACTTACAATGCTAAGCCTCATTCTGTAAATATGTTACTTATTCTGGAAGATTATCAGCTAAGTCTAACTTTTCAATAGGTATCAAACTTCTTTCAACGTTGTTTGAAGAGGCAACAAATGTTTAGGAGAAAAGTCCATCTAAGCAGCTATGGGATTTATACAAGAGCTTGTACTTTATAAACCAAAAAAGGACCTCTGTCTTATATTAAATTTCTGAAATCTAACATTAAATACTCAGGGCTTTCATACAGCCTGCTAAATTCTGGATGGTTGTGTATTCCAAGGTACTAACCACCTCTTTTCCAGTGCACAAATTAGTTTGCTTAAGTGGATTCAAGGACACACTTTCATGTTTTATTTACATTCTGCCTTTATTATTTTTAGAAATAATTCAAAGTGACAAACATTCCTTCCTCCTGCTATGGTTCCCACAGCAGCAACACTGTGAAGTGGGTTGTACTGAGAGTGAGTGACTGGCCCAAATCACCTAGCCAGTTTGCATGCCTAAAATGGAATTAGAACTCATGATCTCCTGGTTTCTAGTCTGGTGCCTTCACCACTAGTCAAAACTGACTCTCAAATTGCCAATTCACCCAAAGTTCGATCAATTCCTGTAGTTTTCAGCCCACAGCAAATAGTCCCAATTCTGTTTCTTCCTATTTGGCCTCTTAAGGAAGTGATAGCGTTCACTAAGTGTTTGGGAAATTCTAATCACATACTTCTGATTGTGGTGTATACAGTATATACATCAGCAATCTGAAGTATTTAATCAGAGTTTTCCAAACATTTAGCGAACACTATTACTGTATGTATGTATGTATGTATGTATGTATGTATGTATGTATGTATGAAATCAATTCGCATCATGCTAGAATTCGGAAGCTTTTTGGTCACACAGCAGCAATTTCAATCACCTCTTGCTGGATTTAATATGAAGATGGTGCAGTTGAGATACTTTAGTGGGTCTCTCACAGACGTCTCCTTCATTCTCCAACCTTATTGTGGCATTCTTTGGCTTAGTGAATGGATTACAAGAAACTCCTTTGGGGTTGCCCATTTATTTTCTTCACCATCCTCTCCGGTGAAGGATAGTGTGCTATGCTATCAAACACCCTACTTAAAGCTCTTAGCATTCTCCAGAGTTCTCTTAAATATGAAATCATTCTGAGGAACTGTGTGATACAGAATATTTTCTTGATGAACAGAACATGATCCCACAAAGCATCTTAATCTTGTATTGTAAATACAGTATGGAACTGTTCTCCCTCCCCCCAGATCACATTTGTCATGGAGGATTTGGCAAGCCTGAAGAAAATCTTGCAAATCAATTCAGAATTCAGGAGTCATTTCATGAATGCCTGCTTTCTGGTATAACAGCATTACACCCTTCTCTGATATTGTTGATTCAGCTTCAGATATTCACATATTGATGTCCTTTGTGCTGGTTAATGACCACAATAAACTCTTTCACCCTTCTCTACCTGGGAATACCATCCATCAATTTGTTTGCAGCCAAAGACAATATCAGTGTCTGAAATACTGTGGCAAAGGTGGTAATGTACATAACAATAATCTCTCAAAGGAGGATGTGTTTTTCTAGTACTGAAATGTATTATGTGACTGTGCATTTTTTCCCCATAATCAGGGTTCTTCAGATATTACACTGGACTCTGTTCCCTTAGCTGTTGGCTCTCTGGTAACCAGGCAACTATAGATCTTAGCCTTATTCTACCAGGTTAAAAGGTTCATATGGCTTAGTGCAGACTCCTAATGTAGTAGGATCCCCGTCTCATGGGACTAAGCTTGAATTTATTAACTTCATCTGAACAGTTTCACAATTTAGTTTCTTCTGGCAATACATTTTGCAGAAAGAGAATACCTTTGCAGCTTCACTTCTTAACAATAATTTTTCATCGTATTTTCATCCTCTTAACACTCAGAAGACTACACCTTTTAAAATAATGTCAGAAAACAAAAAAAAACTCAAACACAAAGATAAATACACATATATTGTTAAAGAAAAAAGGAAAAAACATAAAGTGTTTTTTAAAGAGATATATTAGCAGTAGTTACATTTCTGCATATAGTTATATAATAGAATTATTCAAGTATGTATATATACTGCTCAAAAAAATAAAGGGAACACTTCCTATAGGATTTCTTATAGGATGTGTTCCCTTTATTTTTCTGAGCAGTATATTTTGAATACATTTACTGTATATAACTATTATTTTTAACCTACTGTATTTTGTATAAATGAGTTCCATATTTCATTACAGTTGTCTATATAAAGTCTATGTCTATAGGAAGTCTACTCATACAGTAGGTGGAAGGGCAATCAGGTCCATTTAGTGCAGTGGTTCTCAACCTTTCTAATGCCGTGACCCCATAATACAGTTCCCCATGTTGTGGTGACCCCCAAGTGGGTGTGACCACCAATAAGAGGGAGTAGGACAGTTAGGGAAAAGGGAACAAAATGGTGGACAGCATGGTTTGGCGACCCCCATGAAATGGTCGTTCGACTCCAAATGGGGTTCCGACCCACAGGTTGAGAACCACTGATTTAGTGAAAGAGGCCATATATTTATTTTTTCTATGCTGCAATATCAATCTTTTGATCATAGCAAAGGAACAGAGAAGTGACTTACATTGACTGGTTGTCAAATTCCATGTGTTAGTTATGCAGTTCAAGAGAATATTATCATCTGAAAATTTTAGCTTTGATCACACTATTACATTTATATAATTCAGTACTTTCTTCCAAAACTTAGTAAGTTTAAGAAGCTGTAAAAACATATTTAAAAGAAGCACTGCTGTTTCTTCAACAAAATGCTGTTTTTGACAGTCCTTTTCAATACAAACATAACAGAATCCAATACATTCTAAACATTATTTTTTGATGTATATGTCATATTTGAGGTCGATTGACACTCTTGTTATAGAAATTAAAACACTTTCTGATTGTCTAGAAACCTCAAATATATCTCAGAAGACTACATAAAATATATGCTTCATCCCCATGCCAGTAGTAGCTTTGATTTCTTCTATCATTCTGATGGTCATTATGTCCTAAATAGCTCTAAGGTTACTTGTCAGCAAAATCAATTTCTTATTACAGTTGTCTTTGCTTAGAGAGCAACACACATTTATGCTTTTTGAGTGGATCAGGTTCTAACTACGTGCAATTCCAGGGACAAAGGGGTTCTTTGTCAAGACACTCTTTTAAAAGCCACATCCAATTTCTACCTTAATCTGTATACTTTTCCACCAAGTATCATCTGAACTCAATGATTCCTCCATGCAAGGGATGCTAGGCAGGACTTCAACTTCTATGTTGTTTTGGTAGCATATTTTGATTAGTTACTCATTTCTTCCTGTTACTCAGGCTGGAACAGAAATCTTCTAGGATCTTTACAGTGTTTTTCCCAATGGATGGATATTATTACTCTGTGCTAATAAAGCTTCCCCTGTAGAATTCTAAGGCTAATTCTTGCAAAGCAGCTACTTGTCTCTGTCTTCTATTTTCATCAGACTTTTTAAATGAATACTAGGACACTATATGTTGTTGCATTCAGACATGCTGTGTTTTTTCTTCTGTCCTTGCTTAGGATCAAAGCCCATTTCTCCATGTAAGCATGCAAAGTTGTTAATCATCCATATGTACAATATACACCACAGACTATAAATTAGCGCTTAGTGGTACCATAATTCTTCAAATGTTATTTTCACAGAACCCCCAATTTTCCTTTCTGTAGTTGTTGCACTTGTATAATAAACTTGGATTTCATGGTTGATGCAGCAGTTGCAGTGAACAAATGGAAAAAGTGAGCAATGTCTTGTCTAGTTTTGCACAAGCAGTTCTCACTAAAACTCTATTTTAGTAGGCTCCCAGAATTACATCTGTTCCTATAATCCATACATAAGAATACCCATTTGCCACTTGAAAATTCCCAGGTCTGCAACCTGTTTTTCTGTTAATCCCTGGCATTATAACAAGGAGCGGTAGAAATTTAACAGATGTGATTTGCATTTTAATGCTATTATTCAGCTCCAAAATGTCTCTTTAACCATAATTAAAACATACATATAAAATAGACTGACTACGTCAAAGTCCCTTCCTAAGCCAGGCTGGAACTAATGGACATTTACTTCGAGACTTTCCAGAACTGATTGCTACGGTCCAAGACTGTTCCACTTTAGTCATATTAAAATAATTTGTTGATTTTTTAAAAAAACATATATATTGTGAACAGATGTTGAGTTGATTCAGCTATTTGACAAATAGATTTTCATATCTGGGATATTTGTTTATCTAATAAAGGATTTTTGTTAAATATGGATGGGAAACTTAATAATTATTTGTAGACCTATGACATAAGGGTAGGAGAACATATTATTTTTTGATGTATCTTTCAGCATTTACCCTGGGTGAATTTTTTTTTATATTTAATGTTAGAATCACAATTTTTTTTGTACACAATTTGTTTTCTCTGTTGTTAGTGTTGGATATTTGTTAATCTATTTTTTTCTATGTTGTTTTTCTCTTTTGTATTTTAGCTCTGGCAATAAAATGAAAATAAAATAATTTTAAAAATAGCTTAGATTTGTTCATTTTCTAAGTCCTACTTTTTCCCAAACCTTTACACAGGTGTTTCTCATAGATGCATACAGATGTAAAAGGAAATGGGATCAAGAAAGGATTTTGTCACAACTAACATACATAAAGTGGTACAAAGATCCTCTTGTGCTACCTTTTCATCTTTTCTTTAAGAAAAATTATAGCCATCACATTTTCAAATCCCATCTTGTTAGCTGCTGAGATATTTGGATGAACCGTTATCTATTACAACAACCAAAAATCTTTCTCTTTTAAAAATATGTGGGAAACCAAACTGTAACAAAATATTCAGCGTGGCCAGAACAACATGCTTGTTGCATACCTTGTTCAAAAACTGGTATTTATCCAAAATAGGAACAAATTATGTATCTTCAATAAATGTTGAATCATAGTCTTCTTCAAGAGAGTAGGTATAACTCTTACAAATTATCATTTGTAATATCTGAGGTCAAAACTAATTGTCCAGTCCTGGCTAATTTTGGTAACTATGAAGAGTAATATTCTAATAATAAGCCTTTCAAATATGTTATTTTCAACAAAAACTGAACAATATCTGTAGCAATTCAAGTGTTATATGTAAATTGTAAGAATTATTTATACAACTGAAAATAATGCTATCTGCAAAATGCAAAGCAGATTGGTCTTAATGGGTTTCCATTCCACCGGTTCATTACTCAACCTAGATCAGCGGTTCTCAACTTGTGGGTCGGGACCCCCTTTGGGATCGAACAACCATTTCATGAGGGTCGCCAAACAACACAGTCCGCCATTTTTTCCTCTTTTCCTTAGCTATGCTACTCCCTTTTATTCTATTGGCTTTTGAAAGCCAATAGAATAGACTCTCTTGAATAGAGTATAATTCTATTGGCTTTCAAAAGCCAATAGGAATTGTCCAGGCTGTCTCTGCCCTGCTGAGCCTGCCAAAAGTCCCATTCTGCAAACAGTGCTGCAAGTTGTCTGCAGCGAAGGCGAGCTGTCTGGAGGTTTCCACCCCTCCCTGATGAGCAACTACTAAAAATGTAAGTAAAAGAGGGCCAGGGGTGGGAGGTGGGAGGCCGGCGGACGCAGGGAGGGTTGCTGGCATGTGTGGGGCCCAGCGGATGCCTTACCTCCCTTGGGCTGGGCCAGCTGGTGACCCAGCTAGTGGTTGGCCTGCGCCGTCTCTGCCGCTTGCCAGCTATGCCTCGGCTGGCACAGGGGGCGGCACCACGCATGTGCGGCGCTCCCGGGCAGGGAAAGTCCTCAACTTACGACCGGTTGGGAGTCACAACATTAAAAAGGTTGAGAACTACTGACCTAGATGAAGATGATAATTTACCAAACAAAACCATAGTATTAGCTGGTGTTATATAGATATAGCGGTTATGAAGAAGTAACTTCTTTACTTTCACTGCAACAGAAAATGAGCTCTAACTTGACTTTCATAAACTTGAGTTGCTTCATGAAGATGGTCTTAGTGTTTTCTCCAAGAACAAAAATTTCTCCGAGAACAAGCATGTTAGAAATGTTAGCAAGTCTTCTGAGATTACCACCATAATCATGAAAATGCCCATAATCCCATTCTACAGTTCAGTCTTTTTCAAAATCCATAACTGAAAAGATTTTTCATTGTGAATAACCATTTCAGAATTGACAGAAACACATCTGAAAGGCAGTTCATCCACTCTATTACTGTATTCAATTGCTCACAATGTTTATTTCCTTTTTAATTGGAGATGCAATTACTATACATAAGAGAGATAACAGTGATACTTAAAGAGGTCCTCATCTATTAACCTTACTTGGGAATATATCATCAAAACCTCAAGCACTATACCCATTTAGAGATTATGTTTCAACATACAGGGAATCTTCTGGAGATGTATAAAATGTTCTTTGGTTACATTTTAGAATGACACTGCCAAAAGTGATTAAAAGATTATTCTTGTATTACCAGCAAGATGCAAAGGACCACTATGACATGTCTGCTTCCACGTAATGTTTGAAGGAAATGGATTATATGGGTGGAGATGGTGATGTGGTCACATCCCAATGCTAGTGTTACTATGTAAAGCATGAATTATTCTTTAATGGTGTAACTTAAGAAAGCAAAGACGTCATGACTTTTAACCTCAAGAATAAACCTTTAGACTTTTTTAAGCATCTAGCACTACGTTTTTACATTAACATATAACCTCATGGCCATAAAGGATAATTTTCATTGCCTCTGAGCAAAGGTAAGTTCATTAATGAAACTGTATGGCAGGTAAAATAAAAATAAGTCATATTTTCCAAGTTAGAGGTTGCTAGAAAGAAAAGATCAACACATGTCTAACTGTGCGTCTATTTTTTCCTCCCTTTTTTAGCCTATTACATTAACTATATGGAATATACCAATTAGGCAGAAACCACCTTAAAACAGAAATTGAAAGGTTTTTGAGCTTTGCCTTGGGATAATTTCATAGTGATGCATACCCTTGTCATTTGACAATGATCGGAAGGGAGTTATGGCATTTGTGGGTCTTTCACTTTACCCACATGCCCACACATTTCCTCTCTGTTGTTGTGCTTTGGGATTTGATTCTTTCTGGCCTGGGTTTGCAAGAATAAAGGATGCTTCAGAAATGTAGTATTATGGACAAGAAGGGCCAGACATGTAAGAATCCTTATATGGCTTGGCACTCATCTACTGTGCCACTGATTGATAACTTATCTGGTATAATCTACCCAACCATTTGCAGTGGTTACGATTGCTCATTCTAAGTATATTTACATTCTGGCCATGTGTGGATTCTGTCTGGTTCATGGTGAAGCAATCTTTGTTTTATGGGATCAAAAAAGAAATGAACTGAATGTGCTTCTTCTTCATGTTTTTAAAGAAACTCTGAATTAGAAAGGCAGGGTATACCTAGGGAAAAAACAACTTTTTTTCTCTCTCCATCTACTCCTCTATAAAACAACAGGAAGCAATCGGAACAAATAATGCAGTATGAAAGTGCTAAGTAATAAAAAGGTATGATTATTGCAGTTGAGCCAGTTTTATGTTCCCTAGAGAGCTACCAGCAGTGAATCAAACTGTAGATTAATAATTGATGCTCAGACTCTCAAGAACTGGAAAACAGCAAGGATTTATTTTCCCTCTGATGTACATATAATTATGCCACAGAGAAACTGCACAGAAAGAAGACGTATTTGTTATGGTGGTGGGGAAAGAATGGATGTTGAAGGGGGATACCAATGCAAAAGTTTCAAAAGTTACAAAACCCCTCTAAAGCAAAAATCCCCAACCTTTTGGGCACCAGGGATCGGTTTTGTGGAGAGAGGTTTTTCCGTGGACCGGAGGGTGCATGGTTTTGTATGCTCCCTACATCCCACAGATGGGACTTTGCTTGTTTGTGCAGACTGGTGCTGGCATGCCATGGCCCGGCACTGGTCCACACACCGGGGGTTGGGGACTCCTGCCCTAAAGTAAGTTATGGGGACAGGCAGGCCTCCATTTCTTTCATACTGAAACAATTATTTGCATTAAGGATGTTATAGCTCATTAAAATGGTTGCTTTCTTTCATTTAATTGAAAAACATCACATTTGATTAGTTGTGGAAGACCTAATCCAAATTCTTCTACTGTCACTCTTCCAATATTTATTGCTTTAGGCAGAACAAAGCTTGATCATCTATGACCCCATGTGAGATAAGGGGAGACAACACATTTACCTTGGTCAGTTAAAGACCTAGTGGTGGTTTTGTTTCAATAGGCTTAGTTTGGTTAGTTGTGTGTATAAGAGAGGGGGGAGGGAGGGAGGGAGGGAGGGAAGGAGAGAGGATGTGATTTAAGATATTGTTCAAACCAAGTTTGGATGGTTAGTTTATGATTCAAAGTATTGTGTGAATCCAGAAAATTGATTACTGCAGTCATCAAAAATGTTGTGTAAATAATAGTATAATAAGAACCAAGGCAGATTACCTTGATTTTTTTCCCCTTCTCATCAATCATGTTTGTTCTCAAAGACTGCCTGGACAATTCCCTGCAGTATTTTTGGTATTTTTTTTTATTAGATTTTTTAAAAATCCTGTCTTTATTAGTTTTATAAATAACTCAAGGTAGTGAACATATCTACTCCTTCTTTGTCTCATTTTCCTCACAGGAACAACCCTGTAAGGTACCGTAAGTTCGGCTGAGTGAGAATGACTGGCCCAAGGTCACCCAGCTGGTTTTCACGCCTAGGGTGAAACTAGACTGACAGTTTCCTGGTTCTAGGTTTGTACCCTAACCATATCAAACTGACTCTCATAGCTTCGTTTGTGACTTTAAAGTCAGATTGAGACTTGAAAATTGACTTCTTCTTTCCTTTATACACAAAGTCAAAGAATAAGAAAATAACCAGCAAAGAGAAAGACCAGTATAGCTTCCCGCCTTTCATACCGATTCATCATTCATGAAGGTTTCTGTTTGTTTGTTTATATGATACAATTCTTGTTTCCTGGTCTTTAGGGCAAAGGGCAGTGAATGGTACTATAAGAGGACTAGGTCTTCCCTTTTTGAAGCTGAGCTGAGCTCACCAGGTTTTAGATGAGCAATAAAAGGTGAATCCCTCATTAGCCTATCCAACTGAGGAATATTATCTAGCTAGGTCAGTGTGATTCATGCAAGCCAGTTGTTAATTTGTTTCTAAATGCAAGTGTTTCTAAAAGCAAAGGAGGATGGCAGTCTGACATCTATCATAGCCCCTAACCAGAAACTGCTTATATCCATGCTCAGGCTACTCTCAAAGGACAGTGCCCCTCTCCTTGGCAAGAACTCCCTGGATTTAGCTTTTTGCAGGGCACCTTGAGGGTAAAAGATTACCAGGCTAGCTCCTCCAAAGACGCATGGTGATGTCAGTCCAGAAGCACCTGGAATTAAGCCCAAGGTGAGATGCTGCCTCCACTAACTGGAGACCTAAGGGGATAGGGAAGGGAAAGTAACTCCCACTAGCTGGGAGCCATTTCTGATTACGAGTCCTGATGGTCTTGCCCAGGGGTCTTCAAACTTGGCCCTTGTATGACTTGTGGACTTCAACTCCCAGAATTCCTCAGCCAGACAAGCTGGCTGAGGAATTCTGGGAGTTGAAGCCCACAAGTCATACAAGGACCAAGTTTGAAGACCCCCTTGGTCTTGCCTCCTGCTGATCAATTTGCCCTGCTTTTACTGATCCGGAATGGATTGTTACCCAATTTAACTATTTCAGTTATTTAAGAATCCTAGAGGTATAAACAAAGAGAAATATTTTACCTGAAATGTATTTATTTGCCTTTTCCTCTCCAGCACTGAATCTTATCTTTTTGTTAATGGCGAGCAAAGCATGTATGCTTGGATACAGACAGCCCATGGAAAAGAGACCCAAATACATGTGCATGCATGTGTACGAGGCTTCCCTGCACAAAGGTGTAAGTTAGAAGCTCTTTAACGGGGATATCTTGAGTGTTTTAGTCTACATTTAAAATATTGATGGTTAATATAGTCCTATGTATGTAGGTCATGAATTCCATCCAAGTTTATATGACCTTGGATACTACCACGGCAGTTAACAAAAACCACACTGGGTGTAAATGTAGTCCAAGTTCTGCCCTTTTCTTATTATTTGTTTTTCCTTACCAAATGAGAAGACACATAACGTCCACAAGAGGAAGGAAAGCCAACTGAGGGTAAATTAAAAATATAGGTTGAAGAACTGAACTCTTTCAACCTGACTGAAACAGTGTACTGCATGACCTGAAGCAGCATGCAACTTTAGGGGACTAACTGAATGTAATTATCACCAAAAAGAAATAAACAAACAGCTTTTCCATTAAGAAAAACAAAATGAATAGTTGAAATGCACTGTAATTATTTGTCTGAGATATGCTTGTGTACCTTATGACCTGACATGTTGATGCTCGGCTGTAAAAGAGAAGGAACTTCAAACTGAGTTTAAGTAATCAAGCTCACCTATTTCCTCCATACCACCATTTTTGCTCAATATAGTGTTAAATGTCTATGGAGATTCTCAGTCATCCAGATCATAGTTATCCCAAAAGTGCTTTTTCATGAGACAACTGGACTTTGTTTTTCTTTGAGACATTTCGCTTCTCATCCAAGAAGCTTCTTCAGCTCTGACTGGATGGTGAGGAATGGAAGGATTTATACTCCTGCAGACAGCTGTTCATTTGTGTTCTTTTAGCAAGTCGTTAAAGCTACCTGCAGGCTTACCTGTGTCTTCATGGTCACCTGAGTAGTGTAAATGGGTGTGGAGTCTTTTTGGAACTGTTGAAAGGACTGTGTTGTAGACTGGAGATAGATGATGTTGGATCCCCCCCTCTGTTGACATAGATGACCTCTTTGACCCCTTTCAAACCAGCAGTCCTCTGTCCAAAATGTAGACTTTGCTGTCTTCTAACAGCTGTCTATAGGAGTATAAATCTTTCCATTCCCCACCATACAGTCAGAGCTGAAGAAGCTTCTTGGATCAGAAGCAAAACGTTTTCAAAGAAAAACAAGAAAGTCCAGTTGCCTCATGAAAAAGCATCTTTGGGATAAATATATTGTTTAGTTGTTTCTTGATAAGACTTATAATATACAATTGCACTATTTTCTTCATGGAAATTTATGTGAGTTCAGGCATTGCCATCGTAAACCAATTGTGTTTTTCACTTTTTCCCCTCATTTATTCAAATTAATAATAATACTTTTTAAAACTCCAACAAGGGGGGAGGCAAGATGCTACACATTCTGATTAGTAGTTGCTAACAGTCCTTTAGTTATAAGTACCTTTAGAATCCAAGTTTGTGTTACTTGAAAGGCATAGCAAGGATTTGTATTTTATTGAAATATAGAATGGATTGGTCCAGATTGTGATCCTAAATCAGTATGTAGAGGGAGATGAAACCCTGCAGTCTGATAAAGCAAGGATCTCAATCCAATTTAGAGCCATAGCTGATGCATATGGTTAAAGCTCCTCTCTCCTCACTCCACTCTTCACACCAAGATTCTGATACAAACTGGGTCCTTCATGTTTGCTTCTGAATCACTAGCAGAAAGAAGATAGTAGCTGTATCTTGAAGACCTAGACTTAAGACTCAAATCAGCTGAACACAAAGGGCAATTCTAGCCTCTATCAAACTCCTGCCTAATTTCTCTCATATAGCTGCCTTTGTCCATCCAACATTATTTTGATGTCTCCAGCTTCTCCATGCCTGATTTTCACCTCTGTCCTCATTAATATTTCCTTTGGGGATTTAACCTTTTGCCTGTATCTGAGAATATGGACTCACCTCTGGCTCTTGGCATCCTTGGAATTTTTTTTAGATTCTGTCCTTGCCTATTTTTGAACCACCACAAACCCATCAGAGCTTAATAAACCATTGTTTCTGCTGTTTGCCTAGTTCACCCAACAAACCATGCCAAATAATTGTAGTGAGCTATATTGTCTTTTTCCATAGGCAGGAATGGGCAGCTTTATGGAGGCAGATAGGATATTCATGGTTTTGCCATTTCCCCTACAAGAACTTATTATGTCCTTAAGGACTACTGAAACAGAAGGAACTCTAACAATATATGGGAAATGAAGAACAGGGGTTCTTGACAGTGGCTTCATGGCAATATTATTATATAGTTTAGAATAGATAGTGAGTACTACTGGAAAGAATAGGTTTCCTACATATTTTCTGTGATTACATGTGCTTTAAGTAAGGCAGTTACAAACCTAATGATTACATTCACCCAACATGTGAGTTTTAACTTTAGTTAATGTTTTCCGTGGCTGAAAATGCCCTGTGAATTCAGCCCATTTGGTCAATTTATGCTTTTTTTTATTGAGCCAATTCAGAAAATGAGTTACTTCAATAATCAGTTTGTTGTGAGCATTGTTTTAAAATTTTCATTGTATCAAATAATGTTTCATTTTAAACCTACATATCCTGAATGACAAGGAAAATAGCAGAGATTTCCACAGCGACACCAGAAGTATTGCTTGAGATTACATTTGTTTCAATCAAATCACAAAAAGACTTGGCTTCTGGTTTGCCATTGCAGCTGCTGCGACCACTGGAAGGTGAGCTCTGTCTTCCACTTTTGGTTTTGCTCCGCTGGGGGACCCTGGAAAGGGTCAAAAGTCGTCCTGTAGGGGTGACGAGCAAAGAGGGGACCCCCGCTTGATCGTGGCAGCCCTTCCGCTTGATCCGGGGCAGCCCTCCAAACCGGCGAAGGAAAGACCAGCTATAGTAATATGGACCGTCACTAGGCTGCAGATAGCTGAAGTCAAACTTACCACCAAGCACTTTGAAAGCAACACAGATGAAACTGGGTGAGATCCGATCTTCTCTTTACCCTAAGTACTTTCTTTTCCTGTAAAAGCTGCCTGAAGAATCTTTCCCCCTGTGAGGAGAGAGGGGAATTTCTGTCCCACCCTCTAAGAATAGCGACAACTGACTACCCAGGGGAATTAAAGCATTAAAAGAACAACTTTAATTTAATTGGATTTATATCTTCCTGAAACTTGGGGACCAAAATTTTTCCTATTTTTATTGGAGACTTTTGCTTTTATTTACAAAAAATAAATATAAAATATAAAAATTTTGGACTTAAAAAACCTTAAACGGCATTGGTCACAACTTGTGGCAAAATTTGGTATTACAACTTGCTATTTCCTAAAAGAGACTTGGCTCGAAGTCCAGACCTTAGATAAGACTCTTCTGACCGTGGCATCACCTGTGAGAAACTCAGCTGCAAGAGAACAGTTGGGTGGCATAACTGGCCTACTTGAACTGTGAATGTAAACCCTTACTGACTTTCAGAGTTATATGTGGGGAATTTATTTATTTATTTATTTATTTACAAATATTTATATGCCGCCCAATCCCAAAGGACTCAGGGCGGCGTACAAAGTTAAAAACAGTCATAAAACAATAAAATAAAATAATCCAGTCATACCGCGAGTCCGATCATATCCCGCCCCCCCGAGGACATCAGCCCCAGGCCTGCCGGAACAGGAGAGTTTTAACGGCTTTCTTAAAGGCCGGCAGGGTGGGAGTAGTTCGAACCTCGGGGGGAAGTTGATTCCACCAGGTCGGAGCCACCACAGAAAAGGCCCTTCCCCGAGGGCCCACCAGCCGACATTGTCTGGCCGACGGGACCTGAAGGAGGCCCAATCTATGGGACCTCACCGTCTCTGGGAGCTGTGCGGCAGAATGCGGTCCTGTAAGTAACCTGGCCCTATGCCATGAAGGGCTTTGAAGGTGATAACCAACACCTTGAATTGCGTCCGGAGACCCACAGGAAGCCAGTGCAGCTCGCGGAGGATAGGTGACACGTGGGCGTACCTTGGCGCGCCCACAATCGCTCTCGCGGCTGCGTTCTGAACCAACTGCAGCCTCCGAACGCCCTTCAAGGGTAGCCCCATGTAGAGCGCGTTACAGTAATCCAGTCTTGAGGTGACAAGGGCATGAGTGACTGTGAGTAAAGCCTCCCGGTCCAAATAAGGCCGCAACTGGTGCACTAGGCGAACCTGTGCAAAGGTCCCCCTGGCCACAGCCGATAGATGTTGTTCCAAATTTAGCTGTGAGTCCAGGAGGACACCCAAGTTGCGTGCCTGCACTGAGGGAGGTAAATTTGCCCCCCCCCAGGACTAAAGATGGACCATCCAGTTGGCCTTTGGGAGGCAAGACCCAGAGCCACTCGGTCTTGTCAGGGTTGAGTCTAAGCCTGTTCACCCCCATCCAGACCCTCACATCTTCCAGGCACCGGCACATCACGTCGACTGCTTCACTGAAAGGACACGGGGTGGAGATATACAATTGGGTATCATCCGCGTACTGATGATACCTCACCCCGTGTCGCCGAATGATCTCACCCAGCGGTTTCATGTAGATGTTAAAAAGGAGGGGGGACAGGACCGAGCCCTGAGGCACCCCATAATCGAGGCGCCTAGGGGTCGATCTCTGTCCACCCACCAACACCGACTGCGACCTGTCAGAGAGGTAGGAGGAGAACCACCGCAATACGGTGCCGCCCACCCCCACCTCTCCGAGACGATGCAGAAGGATACCATGGTCGATGGTATCGAAAGCCGCTGAGAGGTCAAGAAGCACCAGGATAGAGGAATAACCCCTATCCCGGGCTCGCCAGAGGTCATCGGTCAGTGCGACCAAAGCAGTCTCAGTGCTGTAGCCGGGCCTGAAACCAGATTGAAAAGGGTCCAGATAATTGGTTTCATCCAAGGATCGCAAGAGTTGAGACGCCACCACCTTCTCTACAACCTTCCCCACAAAGGGGAGGTTGGAGACGGGACGAAAGTTCTTCAAAACAGCTGGGTCCAGGGAAGGCTTCTTGAGGAGGGGCCTCACCACCGCTTCCTTTAAAGGTTGCGGGAAAGACCCCTCCATCAAGGAGGCGTTGATTATCGCCTGGAGCCAGCCTCATGTCACCTCCCTACTGCCAGAAACCAGCCAGGAGGGGCACGGGTCCAATAAACAGGTGGCGGCATTCATTGCCCTCACGGCCTTGTCCACTTCATCAGGGGTCACAGGCTCAAACTCGCTCCAGATAACATGACTAAGACCAGCCCCTGGCAACTCGGCTGGCACTGCCCAGTCGGAGTCCAGGTCTCTCTGAATCTGAGCGATTTTGTCCGAAAGAAACTGAACAAACTCCTCAGCTCTCCCCTGCAAGGGTTCCTCCGCCTCCTCCACTTTAAGAAGGGAGCGGGTCACCCTAAACAAGGCGGCCGGGCGAGATTCTGCGGACGCAATAAGTGCGGAAAAGTGAACACGCTTTGCCGCCCTTATCGCCACTAAATAAGTCCTAATATAGGCTCTTAATAGTGATCGGTCAGATTCAGAGTTACTGGCCCTCCAACGTCGCTCTAGACGTCTCTTGTGGCGCTTCATCTCCCGGAGCTCCTCAGTAAACCAAGGCGCCCTCCGGGGACCACCACCACAGAGAGGTCGCAAAGGCGCAATTCGATCCAGGGCCCCGGACGCCGCCTCATTCCAGGCCGCAACCAGGGACCCGGATGAGTTGTGGACAAGGGAGTCAGGTATTTCCCCAAGCTCCTCCTGGAACCGATCTGGGTCCATTAGGCGCCTGGGGCGGAACCACCTAGTCGGCTCCCTCTCCCTGCGATGGGGGAGTGATGCTCTGAAGTCCAGCCTCAATAGGAAATGATCTGTCCATGACAAGAGTGAGATCTCTATTCCCCTTAATTCCAGATCATGTCTCCATTGCCCCGAGAGAAACACAAGGTCGAGTGTGTGACCACCCCTATGAGTTGGATCCTGAATTACCTGGGTCAGGTCCATGGTTGCCATGGAAGCCATGAACTCCTGCGCCGCCTCTGAGCAATCGCCGAGTGATGGCAGGTTAAAGTCCCCCAGTACTATAAGTCTGGGGGACTCCACCGCCAACCCGGCTACTGACTCCAGCAACGCAGGCAGGGCTGTTGCAACGCAGCTGGGAGGTAGGTATGTCAGCAGCAAGCCCAACTGAACCCGCGAACCCAACTTCAATAGGAGGGACTCACACCCAACAACCTCCGGGGCAGGAATCCCATGAGGGCTCAAGGACTTCCGAGCGATGACTGCCACTCCCCCACCCCTGCCCTGATGTCGAGGCTGATGAAGCACCACAAACCCATCCGGGCACATCTCCGAGAGGGAAACACCCCCCTCAGGGCCCAGCCAGGTTTCGGTTATACATGCCAGGTCTGCCCCGCTGTCCAATATTAAATCATGGACAAGGTGGGCTTTGCTGACAACGGACCTGGCATTAAGCAACAGCAGCCTACAATCAGGGCCCTGTGCTCCCGTCACCAGTACTACAGGATGAGCCTTTTGAGGGGCCGGAACAAGGAATCGCTCTAACATAGCGAGTCCTCGTTCCCCAAAGATGGCCTGCCCCTCGGCTCCTGCCATATATGCCCATCCCAGTCATGACCGGGATGCTCCGACCTTCTCCCCTCCCCGGAATACCCCCACCCTCACCAGCCTTCTCCCTTCCTGACCGGACTCGCTTTCCATACAAACCGAGCCCAAGGGTAAGTCCTGCCCCCCCTCTACTTTTGCGATTGCACTCAGCAGAGGGGGTACCAGGCTCCACCCCCGACTCCACCATACTCATACCTCAAACACTCAATACACATTCACACTCAATTTATATACAGAAAAAAAATAAAAATTTTCACATTCATATGCCCTAAGTACAATAATAAATTTATATATAAGAGGGCCACCATTCATCTACATGCATACTCACAACCACAACAAACATTCTCTAAAAAATAGTATTGCCCCTCTGTGTCCTAGGCTGGTCCAATGTGGCCGGCTAGATGGTCATTAGGTACTTGTCTTGGGGCAGACCGTACTTGGCCTTATGCTCCTCAAAGAGCTGGGTCAACTTCTCCAAGTTGTTACTGGCCGTCGCCGCAACGGCGGCAATTGCTGCCAAGGCAACGGGCGAAGTCACGCGGGGAACCCAGGTCACTGGAGAAGGCCCCGCCGCGGAGCCTAAGGGAAACGATGAGGCGGCGGCGGCGATGATAGCAGAGAAGGAAAAGGAAGCCACACACGGGGCAGCGAGGGTTGGCTGAGCGCCGGGCCGGATTGCCCAGGCGGGCTGCTGCGGCGAGGCCTGCCACCACGGGGGAGGCTGTGGCTGCTGGTGGAGCAGGCCGACACTCTCCAGCGGCAGAAAGTCAGGCTGTGGGTCACTGCCATGCGGGACGCGGGATATGCCGGGCAGTGGAAACGAGGCGGTGGCGGCCTCCAGGCACAGCAAAGCGGCCGAGGCAGAAGACAAAAACCCTACACAAACCCAGTTAGAAAAATGGCTAACCAGACCAAGCTTCAGTGGAAAGGAAGCCATGAGGGTAAGAACGCTGGGCTGGGCAGGGTAAGGTGGGGCAGCGGCAGCTGGAAAAGCCCCGGACGAGGCACGCCCTGCCCCTCTCCCTAGCGAAGGTTGAAAAATTTTCCTCCGCCCGGGAAGCTACCCGGCAGCTCCGCCGCCTGCTCCGCCCGAGCCCGGCTTCCTTTCCAAACTCGTTGATAGGCCCGAACGCCGCCGCTAGCCCGGCTCTAGTCCCCGCCTATCCTCAGCTCCGGCGCAGCAATGGCAGCATCGGCCCCGGCGCTGGCCGGCAAAACAATCCTTATGTCACAGTCACCGATGGTTGCTTTTCTCGGCTGAAGCGATGGGGCGGCGGGGGTGGGGTGGATTGCAAAATCCGCCTTCCTTCGTCTTTCAACCCCTGCAAGCTGCCACGGGCTCCACGAGAAGGGCGCGAACGGGCCTCCGTTGGTGGAAAGAAGCCGCGCCCGCCCCTCGCTGGGCCTGGAGGCTCTCAGTCCTCGGAGACGAACAGAAGCGGCCGTTGCACCCGGCGAAGTTCGGCTCCTCAGCCTGGAGTCGGCTCCTCAGCCTGGAGTCTCGGCGTCCAAGCTGAACAGTTTGCCTTGCCTCTGTCTTCAGAACGGCAGCGCGCAACAGTGATGTTGATCCCTGGCGGGCGAGCCGTAGGAGCGAGTTTCTTTGCCCGCCTGCCTCGAGGAGAACTTCAGCTCTCGATCATCAGATACCTTGGCTGAGCAGAAAGAAGCAGAGCAGAGCCAAATCCGCCTGGAAAAGCTTTCATTCCTCAGAGTTGGCGGGAGATGCGAGCCGAAGTTGTGCGCTCGAGCCCTCGGGTCGCCCACGGTGGTCGGCGCGCTCGCCCAGCGATGGAATTGCCTTCCTATCTCTTTATTTGAGGAATATTGGTTACTATATGAGATGATGAAGTACCCTGGACTATAAAATCTTGCTTGACAAATGACTTCTACTATAAAGACTATTTATAAACACGTGAAAGTGATGGATGAAGACCAGGAAAAGATCCTTTCCATGTTGAAAGCAATACATGAAACCATTCTTTCAGCTTGTGATAAAATAAGACCTAACATAAAAGATCAAGACACCAGCGTAGATATACAAATCCAAATGTTGACTACAACCAAAGAACTAACAACGCAGAAGATAACAGAAGAAGTGGAACAATTAAATATCAAAACAGAGGACTCAATTGACCAACAAATACAGTTAATGGAAAATCCAGAAAAGGGAGTGACAACATTGAAAATGGAAAAGACTTTCTATATAAATCAGAAGAAATTTGAGAAAGAAGAACAGATTGAATAGAAGATAAACATATCAGGGCAATTATGGGGAACTGGAATAATAGAGAGACAACTTTATGAATACAAATGGGCTAGTCCTTCCAAAAAAATGGCAATTAAATGGTCTCCTTTATTTCAAATAACATATATAATAGAGGGAGATCCATTTGACGATCTAAAAGCACTGATATGGAAGTCTAGTTGGCAAAGGGAAAAGCCAGAATAAGGCTGAAGAAAATTGGGGTTTGGATTTATTAGAGGGGATTTCATATTATTAATCAGAGGTTAAAGGGAGAAGTTGAGATAACGGGAATTCTGGTCATTAGATTTAAAATATTTGGAAATTAGTTGAAAATAAGGATTTTATCTGTTTAATATTTAAAAATTAGACCTGAAAGAAAAAAAAATTATTATGAATATGTTTGATTTATTAATTAACCCAGGTAATATATACAATGGTTTTGATTTATTAAAGGGGATAATGTATTATTAAGTAGACAATATAATATGGTGGGAAATAGATAACTTTTAGGAAATAGAACAAGATTATATTCAAATAGATAAAATGTGTATTTTGGATATTAGATTCTGTTATGAATTGAGATAAGGGAAATCTTAGTTACCTAAAACCTGAAAATTATAAATATTAAAGATTAAATTGGAATATTCATGGGAAACTAAAAATTTGGAAAAAAATAATAACAGGATATGGATTGTTTATGAAGACTGAATGTAAAAAATAAATAAGATACGTATGAGCTAAAAATTTATTGATAAATATAGTAAGAGTTGATATAATAAGAACTGTATTAGCTTAAATACGAGACAGTAAATGTTAAGGGAAAAAGAGAGGAAATATTTGATGTTGTAACTTGAGATTTGTACTAAAGATTTTGTTATTGAACTATTGATTAACCCAGCCACCATGTTGCTTCTTAAATATTTAAATGTAAAATTGGAAAATTAATATTATAAAAACAACAACAAAAAGACTTCTGACAGCTGGAGAAGTTCAAGTTTATCCACACAAAAGGTGAGAGATCTACTCATGCATTTACAAGTCAGCTTACTACAGACATCACTAAAAGGACATAGGCTTCTGTAGATCCTTATGTGTCTGGAGAACAGACTCTTTCTGGCCTAAACAGTACCCATTATCAGGCTATGTATTACCTGGGGGGGTTGCCTCAGATAGAAACCAAATTAGCATCTCTCCTACAATAATTCACACTCAAAGTGTGAAAAAACAAATACAAGAGAGCAGAAAGATTGAGAGCTCAATTCCATTCTTGAACTTCCAACAAACAAAATTAGAATTACAATTCAGTATCTTTTTGCACAACTCCATTTGATCTGCTATTAAAATAACATAAACCCCATAGATGTGAAGGATGCCTTCCACTGCATGAAAGTATCAGGTATTCCTGAATGTGCCATGTCCCCTTTCTTTTCACCCACACTCCAAATGATGGGGACCTGGTTTCCAAATGAGTTTCTTCTAAAATGTATTGGTAATCTTAACTGAGATTGAAACATAACTATGGAATTTCCTGGATTATAATTTCACTTAAACTGATGTTATAAAAATACTACTAGAAAGGACAGTTACCAAACTGTGACTCTTCTGGAAAATGTAGCTACTTCAAATTGTTAACAGAAACTATACTGAACCACATCTGTCTACTCACTTCCTGAAAGCACATTGTATGCCAGTCATCTACAGTCTAGACAGCCACAATAACTTATCCTCCAGGCATAAGTGAAATAAAAACAACCAGAGAGGATGGTGGCTTTTGTATTATGAGCCATTTGCCTAAATGGCAAAAAATACTGTATATTTTCCTCCATCTGATATAAAATCTATATTGTTCAGAATGCACAATTCTATTCAGAACTGACATTTTCCTATTTGCTATTATATATGTGATATTCAACAACTAACAGACTTCGGAGCCATTTTCTAATTAGTTACTTTTCTTGAGTCACCCAACCATTCTTACACAAATATAACTACAATAATGAAAAAATTTATGAGGGGTCCTTGATGCATTCTGAGTTTGCTTGTGTTCTTGCAGTTGTTTCATTACCCAAACTAAGTAATATCATCAACGCACTGATGATATTATCTAGTTTGGGTAGTGAAATGTCTGCAAGAAAACAGCCAACCTCAAAGAGCTACAAATAATCTCCTTTCTTGAAAGATTTTATATTACCTGGGTGATGCAAAATGATTATATAATTTCCTAGGGTAGAAATGGCCTTACACACAAACTACAACACATTTTTGCGAGGCATATTGTATGAATCTGGCCATATATCCCAAAAATCTCTGTACTATTTTAAATTTTAAGATGTTACTCATACCTGAAGGAATATTTTTCTTTCTTCTCTAGATTTAGATTTTCTTGAAAGATGATCTGTAATTGGAAAAAGGATACTTCTGCATTATTATTATTATTTTTATACTGCTGACCATTGCTCTACAGCTGGATTTTTATTCAGCTCCTTGAACTTTATCCAATGACCTTCCCAATAAAATTGTGCTTTATCTCTCATGATATAAAACTTATAAGAAGTCACTGGGAAAGTTTTAAGCCAATTGTTACACTGATGATCCTTAGATGTATTTCTTCTATTCTGCAAACTCAAGGGTGGATGTCTTAAGAATTAACACATGTCTTTGGCATGTATAAACTCAATAAGAGAATAAAATGAAGCTGTATTTGAACAAGATAGAGTTTTCAGTGACATTGGGGAGACTTTCAGATCTAATGATGTTGCCCTTCATCTTAAAAATCGATTTATAGCTCAGGGCTCAGGAAGGTCCTTTTAGAACTAGAATCATTTATTCTAGACCACACATTTTATCAATGATGGTGGTGGTGATGGGATTTATATCATCTTTGGCTGATAAATCTGTTGTCCTATTCTTAGAGAAAAGAAACCTGGCATTTGTAAATTCACATAATAAAAATCTAAGACTGGATGGTTCAATTGTGGTTTCAATGGCATGGCCTTTAAAGATGATCCAGAAACTGCAAGCAACCTACAATGGAGAGCACAAATGATAATTAGCAACATTGATAATTTGTTGGTTTCTGACTCCAATTCAAGATCATTACACAGATTTCTTCTAAACTACTTCCAGGACTACTGTGCAGTGGTTCCCATCTTTTAAGTTCTTGTGGAGACACATTCACATCCTTCCATAGATCTATTTAATATAATCAGCTACTATACTTCTTTTCTTTCTTCTGGGCAGGACTAGCCTTTCCCTGGAAACATATTAGGAAATGGGAATAAATAATTTGTTATTCATTAGTGCATTTTTGTTAGGGCCTTTTATAGAAATTTATTTTTAGAGTTGTCATGCTGCTAATTTTTAACAGTGTGCTAGGTGAAGTTTATTGCATAAGCATTCTAACTTGTCTAGAGGCAAAAATGAGAGTAGACAGTTTACTGTTTTAAATGAACAAACGCACATTTTTAATAAATATTGTGATGACCATCTTTAACAGCCCTCAACAGCTGTCAAATTCAGCTGTGTGTGTGTGTGTGTGTGTGTGTGTGTGTGTGTATGTATGTATGTATATATATATATATATGTTTTCTGAGGTTTTCGCGGGTGTTTGTATGTAGGTCTTTGGTTATTTGGGTTTTCTCCCACGTAAAATTGGAAGTGTCTTGGCGACGTTTCGACGAAGTCTCATTCGTCATCTTCAGGCTGCTGCTTTCGGCTTCGTGCACACACACACACACATACATATACATACATACACATACACATACATATAAACATACACACACACACATATACAGTTGCGACTTGAGTCTGCTTAATGCCCCTAGTTGGGGGGCTGCAAGGCAAAAGACATTGTAAAAAGTAAAACTGCAGTATAGCAGTTAAAAATGTCAAGGTGTAATCATACATACATACATATATACATACATACATACATACAGAACCCAATTAACAGACTCAGAAAATACTTATGAATAACTTATTTAAGAAGATTGTCAGATTAGCACTGGTCTAAGAAGTAATCTGCCTTCCTTATGTTAGTGTTTACCAATAAAAGACAAATACATTTTAAAAAGCATTATTCCAGAGCTATTTTGGACTTAAAAGATTTGTGCTTTGCTGATGTCATTTTGCTTTGTTTTTTTATGGACACATCATAATATCTATATAGTGAAGTAGAGAAAGAAAACAGGAATATGCAAGTAGACAGTCTACCTCCTACACTGATGTCTAAGGGGGAAAAGTACCCAGCCTTTAACCACTAACAAATACCAGCCAATCTGGCACCTATTTTGTTTGTACAATTAGTGCTAAATTATACATACTGGCCCTCCTCCTGTATTTTAAATATATGTTTGACTTATTCACATATATTTGGAGGTGTGGCCTTCTAGAGATGGGGAACGTGTTACCTTTGAAAAGCTGAATTTTAACTTGCAGTATGCTGATTGCATTTGCTAAAAACTGTAATTCCGTAACATCTGGACAGTTAAATATGGGACGACAGAGAATGAGGTGGCTGGATGGAGTCATTAAAGCAGGAGGCGTGAGCTTAAATGGACTCCAGAAGATGGTAGAGGACAGGAAGGCCTGGAGGAACGTTGTCCATGGGGTCGCGATGGGTCAGACACGACTTCGCAACTAACAACAACTTGCTTAAATAAATTGAGGGAGACTAAAACCATACTTTTCTTACCCTTTACAGTATCTCACTGCACTTCTATTTTTTTTTATAATTCATATGTAATTTTAAGTTTGGATTCTTCAGAATCCTGTTCTTAATTTTAAAAATTAAAAAATACATCAGTTTCCTCATTCTCCTTGCCATATGGTAAATTGGGACGTATATTAAGCAACCTGTCCTTTTTCATGGGCTAAGTCAGTATTTTTAAAAAAATTTAACAAGTTTAAGATGTATGGTCTTCAACTCCCAGAATTCCCTCGGTGGCATGCCACCCCCCAAAATGCCAATTTTTTATATTTTTCATTCAGTTAACCATGAAGGGCATCAAAGGCAAAAGAACAAAGAGGGAGTTCTTTGCTTGTTATTTGTCTCTCCTTTTCTGCTTTTTCTTATTAGAAGAAGCTCAGACCTGCCTCTTCAGACTGATTCCTAAAGGAAGAATAAAACATTTTCTTCCTTTTCACTTTCCCCCACCAGGAGGAGGGCAAGCTCAGAGATTCAGGCTTTCTCTTGGAGAGCGTAACTTCCTGAGTAAACTTGTTTTTTTAGGATCTTCAACATTTTTTCCTATATATTTGAGGTACTATTTACACATACATGCTCTGCTAAACAGGGACTACAGTGAATGAAGTAGAAGATTTCAAGTAGGCGCAGTGTTTCTCAACCTTGACCATTTTAAGGCATGTTGACTTCAACTCCCAGAATTCCACAGCCAGCATTGCTGGCTGTGGAATTCTAGGAGTTGAAGTCCACATGCCTTAAAATGGTCAAGGTTGAGAAACACTGAACTAGGGTTACCTTAGCACTTCACTGAAAATGACATGTGGCTTTTAGCCGCATAGATAGAAAATTAAAGGAAGCCAGGGTGAAATGCCTAAAAAAAAAATACTGTAAAAACTGATATTAAAATACCATGGAGAAAATAATGTGTCCATTTCTCACTAATGTCCATTAAATATGAAAGTACCTCATAGTGGTGATTCACATCATTTGCATCATTCTATATGAGTTGCATAATGACATCATTGCTGAATAAAGTAAATCACCATGGATGCCATTAAAATTGAAACAAGTTAATTGAAACAAAGCTGTCTTGCCCAAACTACTTTGGATGCAATGCAGTTGTCTGTTACTTTTGGCGGTTGTTCACATGGAAATTAGATCCATTATATCCAAGGTTCATTAATGGGAATCCATTTAAACAAGATTTCATTGTTGTAACTGTTGAATTATTTACATATTTATAATTGAACCTAAAATTTTTTAGCTAATTATTGTAGGTTGACCCCCTTTCCCAAATTACCGATTGCAATATTATATTAAGTAATATTCTATTTGCTTCCCATATGTTACATCATAATTGGGATCAGGATTATCTTCCTATTATGTTTGGATGAATTATCAGAGCTGGTCCAAATTGGAGCTGAAGACTGATTTCCTGCCAATATTCCAAACCAATTTCAAGATTGAAAAATCTGACTGGAGGAAGGAGGAATATCTGGAACTGGTCAGAAACTAGGGTAGTAGAAATATATAAAAAGGAGTCTCAAGCATCTGCCTCTACTTCCACACTGCTGATGTGGCACTTGCAGGCTTTGGGCTTCTTGGAGAACTTTGCTCCAAATAATTTTTTGAATTGAGTTATTCAAGAATCTACAAACAGGATGGATGGATGGATTTATCATTTTATTGGATTTGTAATCTGTCCCAATCAGTGGTATATAATGAAAAACCAAACATAATAATAGTGACCCAAAGGAATATCACAAAGAATAATTATAAAAACAGAATAAATCACAAATAAAACCCTAGATATGCACTCACAGTCAGTTAGTGGTGGGACCAAATATATGGTGAAATAAAATACGTCTAGCTTGCTGATGGAACTGCAGCCAAGTGGAGGCTACCCAGCCTTCTGGAAGGACAGTACTCAAGGTGGGAGTTATTACTGTACAGAGAAGGCTTGTCATCTCAGCCAAGCCTTGCAAAACTCACAAGGGGAGGGAGTTTTCAGTAGGCAGCTCTTGAATGCAATTTTCTATCAGTGGACTACTTCACCAGTTATCTTACCACTGCATCTCATTCAGCTGCAACTTTAGCATTGTCCCCCCCCCCCATTTAGAATCTGTCGGTAAAATTCTTAACATCCACAGAAATATCGCAAATATCGCAAAGAACAAAATAATTAGTAAAACTTCTAATCAAACTATGCAGCAAATCTGGAGAACGACACAGTAGCCAATAGATCGGGGGGGGGGAGTCTGTTTACATACTAATATGAAAAAAAGGAGACTTAACATGAGTTTTCAAACTATAATACAACATCCTTAATTTCACATGCTAGGAAAATAATGCTTAGATCGTTTGATGCAGATTAAAACTGTATGGAAAGGGAAATGCCAGATGTTCAAGCTGGCTGTGGAAAAAGCTGAGGAAAAAGAGAGGTCATTGCTGATGCATCTTAGGTAATTGAGAAAGCCAAAGAATACTGAAACAAGGCAGTATATACTTCACTGATTATCAAAAGATCTTCATGTCAAGCTGTGAAATGTTCTTAGGAAAAATGGGAAGTCCACAACATCTCATTGTCCTCATGTGAAACTTAAACACAGTTCAGGAAGTCACTGTATGGAGAGAAGATGGCAAACAGACTGGCTCCTAGTTGGCAAAGGAACGTATAATGTCTATTTATTTAACTTACCTGGTGAATACATATTGAGGAAGCTGGATTGAAAAAAGTTGAGCATGGTTTTAAAATTGGACACAGAAACATCAATATCCTGTACTAAGATGATGACAATACTGAGAGCTGAAAATACAAATGATCTGGAAGCTATAGTAATGAAAATGAAGAATGACAGTGAAAAAATGAGACTAAGATTAAATATAGAGAACAAACTAATAACCATAAGTACAGCAGACAGCTGTAGAAATTGACAATGAAGACATTAAAGCGGTTAGTAGTTTCTTCCATTTAAGATTAGCTACGAGCAGTAAAGGAACCAGCAGTCCATCCATTTGGTAGAATAGAAAGCAGGCTTTGGAAAAGATGTTCGGATATCATGACATGTGAATAGCTGCAAAGATAAGAATAATGCAGGCTCTAGTTTGTCTCTGTGAACTATGGAAGTGAAAGTTGGACTCTGAAGAAGCAACACTCTAGGGAAGCAAAAGCTGGACTCCGAAGAAATAGGACAGAAAGAGTATTGACGCTTTTGAACTCTGGTGTTGGAGAAGATTCTTGAAAATACCATGGTAGCCAAGAAAAAAAATGGGGGGGCGCGCAATGGCTCAGCGGTTAAAGATGATGAGCTTATCAGTTGGAAAGCTGACAGCCTGGGTTTGACACCCAAGCACCATGCAAGGGGGTGAACTCCCATTCCCTGCCCCAGCTCCTGCCCACCTAGCAGTTTGAAAGCATGCAAATGGGAGTAGATAAATAGGTACCACTTTGATGGCAAAGTATCAGCATTCTGTGTGCCCCAGTGGATAGTCATGCTAGCCATATGACCACGGACATGTCTTCGGACAACCCTGACTTCCTTGGCTAAGAAACAGATATGAGTACCACCTTCCAGGGTTGGAAATGACTGACAGGAGAAACCTTTCCCTTTAGTTTTAAAGTCATGTATCTTAAAAACATAATAATAATCCAAAGTTTTTGCTTGAGGTACAAATGACCAAGCTCAAGTTACCATAGTTTGGACACATTTTATATGATGCATTCATAATAACAATATAAAGAAGGTGAAAGAAAATAGTACGAAGCAGTGCCTTTTGGCTACCTTACCTGTAATATCTACACAGGCACATGATGGAGGTAAAGGGCAAATAAACATTACTATATGCTATATGCTGATGACTCAAAGAGTGCAAAATGAGGTCATTTTTAAGTCATTTTAAGTCATTTCCATACCAGATTACATTTATCATTTTTCTTAAGGAAATATATGTTAAAGTACATTTTATAAAATTGCCCTGCTGATAAGTTAAAGTCCAATGCTGACTCTTTACCTCAGCTGCTTTGGGGGAAATCCCTTGTTTTTTTGCAGAATTTTCACATAATTACTGGAGTACTTTAATACCTCTAGATACCTATCACTTTGTTTAAAATGCTACTTTTCTCCATCAGATTGGTATATCTAGCATAAATCTCAAGAGTTAATTAGGTACTCTTATATTAATTAGACACAGTGAGTCAAAATCACTGATCTGATCTCTCCAGACAAAGGTTTCTTGCCATACAATAGGGGCTTTCCCCCTCACGTTAAATTATCAAACATTACAGTGGGAAGCTTTCAGAAGATAAAATAAAACAATTTGCTGTGCATGAGGAATGTCCCAAATTCTTTCATAAATTTCACAAGCCTTGCAGGTTTTAGAAGATGGTTTGACTTAGGTAATTAAACACTGGATTCCGCCCATATTAATTTGAGCTTTAGTGTGTCCCTGTCAACTCATATTGACTCTAACAATGTAAATCCCTTTGTTTACAGGGCTGAGTTTCTGTGGTCTTCCATAATCTGCACAATTACCTTGAAACACAGCCTTGGCTTAGAAAGATAATGCCATGCACACTAATTCTGGCACCAAAGGGAGAACCAGTTCTTTTTGTCTAATGATTATGAAATAAAGAAGCAATGGTTCCTGCAAAACAGAAAGAGTTGACACAATTACAGGTAGTCCTCGACTTATAATAATCCATTTAGTGACCGTTCAAAGTTACAATGGCACTGAAAAAAGTTATTTATGACCATTTTTCACACTTATGGCCTTTGTAGCATCTCCATGATCATGTCATCAAAATTAAGATGCTTGGCAATTGGCTCAAATTTGTGACTGTTGCTGTGTCCCCAGGTCATGTGACCCCCTTCTGCAACCTTCTGACAATCGAAGTCCATGGGGAAGCCAGATATTCACTTAATCATGTTACTAACTTATCAACTGCAGTGATTCACTTAACAACTTTGGCAAGAAAGATTGTAAAATGGGGCAAAACTCACTTAACAAATGTCTCACTTAACAACAGAAATTTTGGGCTCAATTCTGGATGTAAGTTGAGGTCTATCTTTATTTTGCTTCCTTCATGCATACTGTATTGTTTTTTGTATATATTCTGCATTCAGTTTTCTTTAAAGAATTCTTTATGGGTATCTATGGGTGTACAAAATATGCAATAAATTTTGCAATTCTCCCTGAAGCTTCCTTTTAAATTCTTAAAATGTTCTGTCCAAACATGAGGGGAAGTTAAAGTTCGGCTATCAGTTATAATTTAAAAACATTGTTTAATAAACATTTTTATTATTGATAACACACTTCTCCATGCTCCTTTGAAATTCCTCAAGAAAAATCTTAAAAATTAATGCAAACGTTACTTAGGCAAAGAGAAACACTTGTAACTGAAACAGATGCTTCCAAAATAGCAGCAGCATTCTGAAAATATGGTAGACTTCTAAACTTGGAATTTAGAAACAGAAATTATATTAAATTATCTAAACCCCCTATGTTCTCTCTTTCTCCAAGCCATGTCATACAATTTGTTTTGTTTGGTTCAGAACATTCTGTAAATCCAGAATGTGATCCTTTAGCAGACACTTTACTGAGATGGGCAGCGTATAAATTCAATGAATGAACAAATGAATGAATGTGTGAATCCAGTGCAATGTGTGTCCTCAGTCACATTTGATGGGAATAATGTAAAACTAGCCCTGCTGGATTATACTAATGACCTAGTTAATCCTTTGTCTTGTTTTACAGTCACCACATAGACTGCTAGATCATTGGCTCCAGCACTTTAAATGAACACAGATGCATATCTCAAAAAAATAATAAAAATCCAAACCAAACCAAACCAACAACAAAAAACACACAACAGTACTGATGTCATGGTAACCATCTTCACGTCCTCGATGCTGGAGTTCTATGAGAAGTTTAATGAGGAAAACAAGATGCAATAGGCGGTGGTGATGGTGGTTTAGAACATTTTGGGAGCTGCCCTACTGCTGCTACCTGCCTGCCTACCAAGCAAGAAAGGCGGATGGAAGAATTGGATTCTTAAGAAAAAAAGGACCCCACTCCCCAATTCATTCTCTTATGAATCAGCGCACCATGAAGAAAGTAATATATGCAAGATTGTTTTTAAGTTAGGACTGTGCAGCAGAGGGAGGGATAATGGTAGCAGCAGGGTTTCATAAGCATTATGTCCTCAAATCTGGCGGTCTCATTAGCTAAATAACACAAGAGCAACACTCCTCTTTTAGCATTATAGCAATGATGGTGAACCTTGATGAATGATGACTATTGTTATACCATCCAAAACGTATGGCGTGTCAGCTTTGACACATGTATCATAGATTCACCATCACTACATTATAGTTAGCTGAACTTTTTGAATCTGGGAGTATATATTTAGCTAGAGACAGGTAAGTAGAGGTAATCCTTGACTCACAACCATTTGTTTTGCAACTATTCAAAATTACCATACAATCGAAAAAAGCGATTTATGGGCAGTCCTCACCTTTACAACTATCACAGCATCCCCACGGTCACATGATCAAGTCAGTTCACATGATCAAAAGTGGGCAACTGGCATATATCTACAACACTTGCATCATCCCAGGATCATGTGATCACTTTTGCGACCTTCTTAGCCAGCTTCTCACAAGCAAAATCAAGGGGAAAGCAGGATTTGTTTAATGCCTGTTTGATTCACTTAACAACTGCAGCAATTGACTTAATAACTGTGGCAAAAAGATCATAAAATCGGTGCTTAACAACCACCTTGCTTAACAATAGAAATTCTGATCTCAACTCTGGTCATAAGTCAAGGACTATCTGTACGTTGTTCCATTCTTCCATTGTTTTTGAAGTGTTTTTGAAGCTAAAGGCTCAGCCAGTTACTTCACTGATAATACTGGCTAAGGAATTAAGGGATTGTTAGTTCACCAAACCTGCAGATAGTCTTCTATTACAGGAGAAAGTTAGTGGAATTTTCATTCTGACGTGTGTCTCTTTCCCAATACAGAACTACAAAAAAATAACTTTTTCAGCATAAAAATGCTTGTGCCACGAGTCATCTTCTGAACAAGAAGATTTTTATGGAAATATATGTATTTTCTTTGTACTTCGTTATAAATGCTTATGTACATATTCACCCAGGTGAAAAAACAAAGGAATAGAAAGTTGTTGAAAATTGGAACGCACTGTCTGAAAATCAAAATAACTCAGGATTCCTAAAGTATTGATTCCACTATTAAAAGAAGACCACATAATTTAAAATGTTACAAAATCAAAGAAATGTAGGTAAGTTTCAAAGAATCTCTATCTTTTCCTCATAAAAAAGTATCACAGTATTTGAGGTGAAAATAGATCTCTTGCTTTCACATCATTTCAATGGAAATATGGGAAGCTAACCAAACCCACCTTCACAATACAATTGTCTTTGCGTACGACCAAAACTGAACCCAAAATTGCTAAGACATTTGTTAAGTGAATTTTGCCCCATTTTACAATCTTCCTTGCCACAGCTGTTAAGTGAATCACTGTTGTTAAATTAGTGACAAAGTTGTTAAATGAATCTGGCTTCCTCATTGACTTTGCTTGTCAGAAGGTCACAAAAGGTGATCACATGAGTCTGAGACACTGCAACCGTCATAAATATGAATCAGTTGCCAAGCATCAAAATTTTGATTATGTGACTATGAGGATGCTGAAACGGTCATGTGAAAAAACAGTCATGTCACTTTTTTCAGTGCTGCTGTAACTCTGAACGGTCATTAAACTGTTGTACGTCAAGGACTACCTGTATTAGATTTATTTATTTATTTATTACAACTATTTATACACTAGCTAGTCCAGAGACTCGATGGGATTGATGATTTCATAAAAGCAACAATTGTAAAATTTTAAAATCACATAATATATTAGCCACCTTTCACAGATTCAGCTCCAAAATTAAGCCATCTAAAGATCCATGAAAAACAAAGTAGCCATCCAACCTTATTTTTAATTTCCAAATGCCTGCTTGAATAAAATTATCTTTCTGGCCTTATAGTAGGCCAATATATTGTAGTAGGCCCCACCTCACCTCAAGGTAAGGTTTTCATAAATGTTGGAGCTACAGCAGAAGTCTGGCTTCAAATTTCCAGCCCTTTTACTTCTCATAGGTTTGGGATCCCAAACATTCCCTCTCTTGATGTCTGCATTGGGTGGCTGGAATCACTTTGGAAGAAACAGTTATGGAAACATCCAGAAGGTGAGCCACAAATGAATTGGAACTTTGAATTGGATTTAGAAATACTGTTGCTATGTTGGTGAAACAATTCACATCAGTGAGCAGCTAGGCTACTACTGTTCAACCAATGGTAGTTTCTGTTGACTTCAGAGGCTGCCCCATGGAAAACATGTTACAATATGTGATTAAGGACAGAGCTTTCCTTGTCCAGAACGGGCAGCTACTGAAGATGGGCAAAAGTTCCAGCTGCTGCTTGAGAAGGATCTGAGAGTCCAGGAAAAAAAAAAACAACCCAGGCCATCGACTTGTTCCTTCAAGTGAGGTAGAAGCTGAGCCAATTGAAGAGAAGCTGCTTCCATACAAACTAAACTCCAACAAGCTAGGAATTATTCAGAAAATGGATATGGAACGGCTATTTTTATGCCTATTTAGACCTTCCCAATAACACACAAATATTCCTTGCTAAAATCATTGTATAATGAAGTCAAAGGAAAAAGCAAAACATATCCTCGTAAACTGCTGAGTAATCCTTTTAGGATGAGGAAAATTCCATAAGCAGAAAGAATAAGAGATTATTCTTATTAACAATTATAATTAGCTGTTTCCACCCTGCCTGACGAAGCCATCTTACATGTTAATCATACAAAACAATGTCCAACAGCAGATAGCCTTCATTTTACCCATTCATAATGTGCAGCTTCTTTACCTCTGTCCTTAATACCCAGAGTTCATGGATAACAAGATGAGGGAAGAACCAGAGTGAGTCACTGGTTTGCTTCAGTGTAATTTACTGAATAAGCTACAATTAACCGGATTCCCACTTGACAACAAATATGGTTTACAAATCAGAATATGTAACTTTCCCCCCAGTCTTTTTCATTCTTTCATAGTATTCCACTAGAAATTTTTCCTGTGATATTCACTGGGCTGCCAATGTAGATTTTACTCCTGAAAATTCTTGAATGAAAAGGTGTTTATGTATGTCTTAATAGAATACAGCATCTGAGATATCCATAGATTAAGGCACACCAGTTGGGTGCAAAACAGTATTTTCCCGTATTCCAAATGAATTAAACGCATTGTCTCCAGTCATAAGAAAATAAGTTATTAATTAAACAGCTCATAAAAACTAATAACCTTTATATTGAAATCCTATGTATCTTTGTAAAGTCTGTGTTGAGTGTGTTTTACTTCCCTACAAGCAAACATAAAACTGCAGTTTTAAATTTCTTATATCTAATTTGGTCCGCTGATTTAATTGGAATTTATTTTCTATGGCTCACTGGATATTATGTTCATACTATCTTATTTCAAAATTAGAAGTCAAACCTAAAGGGGAAAAAAGCTCTCTTTTTGTTAGAAAATGAACATTCTTCTGGGGTTTAAAGTGATTTTTAAAAAGTAACCCAGCATATTCATTCCTTAGATAAGACTTTTAACTTTGAATATAGGAGGATTATAATAAAACAACCTTATCAATATTATTACAAACAAAGTCTGGAACATTGGCTAATGACAGCACTCCAATGCAAATATCAGTTATATTTTGGTTTTGCAACTGTCCTTGTCTTTGAGCTCTGCACAGATAAATTCATCACGTTATCACCTTTTCACTGTGAAAATAAAAGATCCCATTCACTCTGCATGCTAAACTCATGGGCAGTCACAATTATCTTAGTAAAGGAACCAATCTGAAAAAAAAACATGAAAAAGACTTTTTTTTCTTTGCTTACCTGGGCTGTCCAGAGCATATTTGTTTAAGAGTTCTCTAAATCATGCTTGCTGAATTAGTAAGAATTTATATGTGAGCATTTACAGCAAACTGGCAGTCAAGTGTTATTCATAAAACAAGTTGTGCCCACTTTTTCTTATAAATGTTGCCATTCCAGTTAAATGTTTGTGCTTACTCACACTCCTACATACAACTGGTCTTAATCCAATTTGAAAACCTTCCTAGGGGAAGAAAAATAAATTGAAAAAAGCTGGTCAATGGGAAAACGAAGCAACTACCTTAGGTACCTTACTTTGGATAGTGCAAGAAATCCCAAACTAATTGTAGTTAATTTGTTATTATATTTCCACAGTCCAGAACAAGTATCTGGGATTTTCAGTCTCAAGAGCCAAAATAGCTTGACTGGCCTTGAATAATCTAGATTTTGGCTGTATGTGCACATATAGATTGCTCTGCCACTTTTGTTGCTTGAGCCAGCCAAGTCAAAGTAGATTCCATGGATGAGAATCCTCAAGGGGAAAACAACTCAAGAAGCTTGGGAAATTTTGAAAAATGAGATAATAAAAGCACAGTCTAGCACAATACCAACAAAGAGGAAAAATAACAGCTCTCAAAAGAAACCAGCATGGCTGCATAAAGAACTCAGTGAGCACCTGTCCAGCCTAGATGAGTTCAAATCGCCAGGACCAGACGGATTACACCCCAGAGTTCTCAAGGAACTGGCAGATGTGATATCGGAGCCACTGAACTATATTTTTCAAAGATCCTGGAACACAGGGGAACTACCAGAGGACTGGAAAAGAGCTGATGTAGTTCCCATCCTCAAAAAAGGAAAAAAAATGGATCCAGGAAATTACAGACCTATCAGCCTGACCTCAATACCTGGGAAGATCCTGGAAAAGATAATCAAACAACGAATCAACGAACACCTAGAGGCAAACAAAGTCATTACTAAAAGCCAACATGGGTTTGTCAAAAATAGATCATGCCAGACAAATCTTATTGCATTCTTTGACCAAGTGACAAAATTAGTGGATCAGAGGAATGCTGTGGACATAATTTACTTGGACTTCAGTAAGGCATTTGATAAAGTAGATCACAACCTACTACTTGACAAGATAGAAAAATGTGGGGTAGACAGAACCACCACCAGATGGATCCGTAGCTGGCTGACCGGCCGTACTCAGCGAGTGGTCCTCAATGGAACTGCATCTATATGGAGGGAAGTGTGTAGTGGGGTGCCCCAGGGCTCTGTTCTGGGCCCAGTACTCTTCAACATCTTCATCAACGATTTGGATGAAGGGATAGATGGGGAACTCATCAAATTTGCAGACGACACCAAGCTGGCAGGAATAGCCAACACTCCAGAAGACAGGCTTCAGATACAGAAGGATCTGGACAGACTTGAACACTGGGCACTAACTAACAAAATGAAATTCAATGGTGAAAAAAGCAAGGTTCTACATTTAGGCAAGAAAAACCAAATGCACAAGTACAGCATAGGTGGCACCATGCTCAATAGTAGTAACTGTGAGAGGGACCTCGGAGTCCTAGTAGACAATCACTTAAATATGAGCCAGCAGTGTGCTGCAGCTGCCAAAAAGGCCAACACAGTGCTAGGCTGCATTAACAGAGGGATAGAATCAAGATCACGTGAAGTATTAATACCACTCTTCAATGCCTTGGTAAGGCCACACTTGGAATACTGCATCCAGTTTTGGTCACCACGATGTAAAAAAGATGTTGAGACTCTAGAAAGAGTACAGAGAAGAGCAACAAAGATGATTAGGGGACTGGAGGCTAAAACATATAAGGAACGGTTGCGAGAATTGGGTATGTCTAGTTTAACGAAGAGAAGGACAAGGGGGGACATGATAGCAGTATTCCAATATCTCAGGGGCTGCCATAAAGAAGAGGGAATTAAGCTATTTTCCAAAGCACCTGAAGGCAGGACAAGAAGCAACGGGTGGAAACTCATCAAGGAGAGAAGCAACCTAGAACTAAGGAGAAACTTCCTGACAGTGAGAACAATTAATCAGTGGAACAGCTTGCCTCCAGAAGCAGTAAATGCTCCAACACTGGAAGTTTTTAAGAAGAGACTGGACAGCCACTTGTCCGAAATGGTGTAGGGTTTCCTGCCCGAGCAGGGGGTTGGACTAGATGACCTCCAAGGTCCCTTCCAACTTTACTACTATTACTATTACTATTACTAGTAGGGGCCCTACTTTCTCCCAGCTAAGGTTCTTTTCAAAAGAACCTTAGGGTTAAGAACAATATGTTTTTCTTACAAAATTTTGCCTAAAAACTACAAGGAATGAGTGTATTGATTATATTTTTGCAAACATGTCAGAAAGTTAAAATAGTTAACCTGTTGCAGGTTTAGATAGTGACAAACATCTGGATGTTCCTGTGAATAAAGTTAATAAATGTTTAAAAATGCAATTCTAGCAATTCTGTACCACTTCATTTATACTTAGCAGTCTCTGTATTGATCTCTAAATACAGGAAGCTTCTGCCATGTTTCTTTGGCAATGATCCAGAAAGGACTGATCATTAGGGGTGTGCTATCCTTTGGAATAGGGGCTTTGGGAAATATGGGACTTCAAATCCAGCATCTGCCAACAACCCATTAAAGCAGCCATGTCTTTCCCTTGGATTATACATGTAGAAAGGCTGCTCGGTCTTTGGATTTACAACTCACTACGGCCAATTCGCCATGGCCAACTTGTCACGGGACAACTCACCATGGTTAACTCACTACAGGACATGCCATGGGACAAGAATTACACTAACATTGGACAAATAGTCGAATAGAATAATTAAAGAAAGAATACCAAAGGAGGGGCAAAATAAAATGTGAATGACTAAAGTTAAAGTATTTTTTAATTATTTTAAATAATTGAATTATAGAATTGTCCACAGTGAATTGTCCTGTGGCAACTTGGCCATGGCAATTTGACTATGATTAAGTTGGCAGCAGTGAGTTGGCTCAGGCGAGTTGTCCCATTCTGTCTTTCTTTATCTCCTATTCTAGCCTTCAGTTCTTGTATTTCCTGATATTCTCTCATGCAAGCCAAGTACTAATTTGGTATTTAAACCCTTGCGTTAATTTGATTAAATTGGGCATAAGTTTTTACAATCTGCCAACTGCTTGATTTATCAATTAAGCCTACACATCAACTTTTTATCCTGGAGTTTTCTTATCTGGCATACTAAGTCCAAGTAAATTCCATTCTATTATTCTAGTATGTATGGATTATACCCCTCAATTGCAATCTATTATACACTTATCTGGGAATAGGTCCCATTGAATTCAATGCAACTTAGTTCCGAACTGTAGTTACCCAAGGCATTGGCATTATATACTTCTGTATTGTCTAGATCTGGTTCTTAGACCTTCCTTACTATATTCTTGCTTGGAACGATGTTCTATGTTCATATGCAGTCCTGCCATTTTCTCAAAAGTGTTATGATGAAATCCAGGTTGAGGAGAAGGGTGTTGCAGGTAAAATGATACTAAAATAGGCTCTTTGTTTGCAAAGTCTGGTTCATAAAAAAGAAAAATATTCACTTCATTAGGAGGGAACTTCTCATCTGCCCACATCTTTTTCCAGTATCTGCCAATATGAATGAGTTTACTGTAAAACATCATTCCCACTTCACATTATTGTTCAAACTCAAACCATGATTTGTGTCAGTTGCCAAAGCATTTCAAATCCCCTGAAGTTGCACATTGTCTTAGTGCAGAACTGTCCCAGTGCTTTTACAGATTTTTGTTTCATAAGGCAACCTTTATAATATGCGTCCTAACAGCATCCTTGGAAGAATCTATTCCGCAGCAATCTTTCCAATGTGAGATTTGGCGCCAGTTTATATACTGCTTTTCACGTTTTAAACCAGCGTTCTGCTTCCTTCCCATCATTCCCAGCCCTGTGACTCCACTGGTTGGGGACAAGGGGTGTACAGCAATTCGACCAGCTGCAAAATTGGGAAAGGCCGATACCCATTATGGCTCCAAGGAGCAATTTCGTTCCAGGTGTAGCCATGGTCTACCTGGTTAAAGTCAGATTGGGTCCTCCTCCAAACCAAGAAGGAATCGCCTTCTGGCTTTCCCCAAAACGCCGCGTGCTGGGCTGGATCCAGCGCAGGGCGCCCTTTTCACGCCCTTGAGTTTTCGGCCTAAGCACCTCGCTGCGGCGGGCAAGAGGGCAGCCTGCAGCTCTACTGGTGCTGCGCCCAGGCCGCGGCGTTAGAAAGAGCAGGAGCGACAAAGCCTTTCTCTTTCCTTTCCTCCGGCTCCACTGCTTTCTCGGGGGGAAGACGCGGAGGAAGGGAAGGAAAAAAACAAACTCATGAGGCGAGCCTGGGTAAAGCAGGCCACGTGCTCCACGCGCCAAGAGAAAGCTGCTGGCAAAGGAAGGCGATTTTTTTTTTTTTTTTTTAAGAAAGAAGAGCTGGGCTGCGCGGCCTTTTCCTAGCCGGCTTTCTCCCTCCGCTAGCGGCAAAGCCGGCCGCTCTCCCACCTCTTTCTGTCCTCACAGCCCCGGAAAGAAGAGGCGGGGGAAGGCGGGTTAGGCACAGCCGCGCAGATCCTGTGTGATCTCCAAGCCGTGGACGTGTGGTTGTTTCCTGCTGCCATCCCCCCTCCCTCTCCGGCTCCCATCACTTTCCGGCGGCCGGGCTCGCCCAACTCGGGCTGAGGCGGGGCGCTCGGAGTTCAAGTGGGTGGGGTGGGGATGGTTGGGTGTTTTTTTTTTCTTCCCCCCTTAGAGGTTTTGATAATGGAAAAAGCGCCCGGCGATATTTCTGGCGGCAGAGGTAATGGTGCCGCCGGCGTCCCTCCTCCTTTTTTTTCCACCAGCGGCAAATTATTGTGTGGGAGGAGGGCAGGAGCTGCGGCGGCGGCGACGATAGGGATGGACTTGGTGTTTGGGATTTCTTGCTAAAGGGAGCAACACAACCGCTCCGCGCACCAGACCAGAAAGGAGGCAGACGCAAGTGGGAGCCGCTGCTGGTCGCTGCCGCCTTGCTGGGGAAAGCCGGCAGCCTCGTTTTTAAAAGCAGCATCGCTTCTTCCGGCCCTTCGCTTCGTCTCCTGCTTCCCACCTGGTAGCTTCCCCGCTCCGGCAGATGTGTTTGGGGTCGCTGCACAGCTGGGACTATGGTGAAATTTCCGGCGCTCACCAACTATTGGCCTCTCATTCGCTTCTTGGTCCCTTTAGGCATCACCAATATCGCCATCGACTTCGGGGAACAGGTAAAAAAAAAAAAAAAAACTGTGCTCAGCCCAGCAATTTCTCCTGCCTTTTTTTTTTAATTGGGAACTTTATTGTTCGTGAGATAACATCTTTAGTCGGGGAAACTACCGCGGAGCGATGGAAAGAGTTGCAAGGTTGCCAAAGTGGTGCTTCGTGCTAGTCTATTTTTAGGCTCCCTAATGCTGAGTGATGACAAAACGCAACAACGAGCTCCCTTTTTTCCCCTGGAGAATCAGATTCGCAGCCGGGTGGCAAAAAAACAAAACAAAACGCCGGCTAGATTAGTTGAGTGTCAGGAGGCTAGCCGGCTCGTCCTTCCTATGAACGGAGGACAGACCAGAGGGGTTGGACCTCCTAGGATTGACTATTGCAAAAACGCCGCGGAATATTAAAAAAAAAAAAGCTGCGGAAGAGAAAATAATAAGACCCATAGTAGACCGCGCAATGGGTGGTGGTAGTGGTGGCATTATTACGGCTAGGTGAACCTGATTGCATACAGTTCGTTATATTATTGTTTAGGGGAGGCTCCCAGGGTTCAGTTACTATTGTGTATTTCGAAGCAATATTATGTAATGCAAGATGAACCCGAAAAGATGCCTGCAGCGTGCAGGGAAATGAAGTTGCCTGCAGTTTCGATTAAATGATTACACCTGTATTCATTTATCGGAACGCCTGAGCTTGACCCATCTGGGTGAGAGCAGGGAATATTAGGCCGAAGCCCTCCGTTAATTATGGGAATTGCTCAAGGTTTTGTTAATTTTTTTTTCTTCCAAACTCATTCATAGCGCATCTTTTGTTTCCTTGGCACTTACCCCCCCCTCCCCCAATAAATATAGAGAGATTCACAGCCTCGGGTATTAATTTCTTCACAGTTCTTCAGTTCTTTGAGGGAATTAGTTACCATTAAAGATTCTGGAATTTCTTACATGTTCACATATGGATCATATTTGTCTCCCCCACCACTCATAAAGTAGAAAGCTGAGTAGTGCTAAAACCCTGCAATTACTGGTAACATGTGATAGGAAAGTAAAGGGCTCCAATTCCTGCTGCTTCAATTAATCTGTCCTTGAGTGACTGAAGATATTATTAAATGGCATTTGGAAGGGCGTTTGGAGATGGAGATAAAAACTGTTCAGAGATCTTAGGCGCAAGGCCTGCCTTGCTAGAGCTGGTGGAAAGTGTGCTGTTGCTTTAAGATTGGCCACACCTGTTAGTTTCTATTGGCAAACTAAGACATAGAGTTAATCGATCAGCTTGTTTGAGGTCTAGCTTGTACCGGCATGCTGCAGTCAAGATTTGTGACTTTGGATGTGCTTGTCTGCTTCTGAACTCCTGCATTGGGTGTCAACCTTTAACTATTGTCAGTATAATAAAAGGGGAGCAAATTGTGTTCTCTCAGTATTTGCATCCAACTAGGGTGTCTCCTTTCAAAGATGTGCTTAACACAGCTGTGATTTAAATGTATATTTTACTACCTATACACTGATAAAATATAAATGCAACAAATGGATTCCACATTGTCAGCTCAAATAATCAGAATGTTGGATTACTTACAGCAAGGACAAAGAACCTGGATCTCAACAACAGGTCTTAGTGTTGCTCATCACTTGCTATGCTGGCTGAAGTTCTATTAGTAGTAGTTCAGCAATATTTAGAGAGCCAAATGTTTTCTGGTACAGTGCTGTTAGTTTATACTCTGTAATTTATTTATTTTATTATTTATTAATAAAATTTATATGCCGCCCAATTCCTAGGGACTTACCTGAGTTTATTTGCTGTTTTGTTCATGAAATTACTCTTGTTTCTGCAGATAAGTATATCTTGGTTTAAGATACATGTCAAGTTCTTGATATTAAAAAATATTTACATTTTGAAGTGTATGGGAGAATTTCGTTGTTTTTTCTTTGTGTATTGTAGCTGAATTGGAAAGGGCAACATAACTAACTAGAATATGCAAAATTCTGAATACTTATCGGCAAACACTAACTAGGATAGTTCTTTATTGGCGCCCTTTCTTAGGTGTAGCTCCCAAGTGGATCTTGTTGAAAAGTACTAATTTGGAAGATGAATGGCTACTAATGCTTCCTGTTATTCTTTCCCCTATATATCCTCTATCCCAAACTGAATATAATACACTACAGCAGGGGTCTTTAAACGGCCCTTTTATGACTTGTGGACTTCAACTCCCAGAATTCCTCAGCCAGGCAAACTGGCTGAGGAATTCTGGGGGTTGAAGTTCACAAGTCATAAAAGGGCCAAGTTTGAAGACCCCTGCACGACAGTGTACGCATTTCATAGTAATAGCTACTCCAGTTCTATATTTGTTCATAGTATAATCCTATAAATAGCTACTCAGAAGCTTGACTGTTAGTTCAAGCTTCTGGTACTTGTGGATGAGATTATAGCTTTCATCTTCATAGAAACAAATTCACTGAGAAAGGACGCTTGACAAGGAACTCTTGAGGAAGACCCATCCACTTGCTAGTGTAGTTCTGGTTATGACATGGTTGTTTAAGAGTTCAGTGTCTGATTTGTAATAATTGATTAAAAATATCCTTGGAGGAGCTGAAAAGATTGTAAACTCTGTGTAACATCCAAAATAAGAAATCTTAACTGAAACGGAAGAGGGTTGGAATGATCTCAATAAACATCTTTATATCTAGTTTCTTCTACTTAGGAGTTTCAATACACACATACAAATAAGCAAACTTTTTTTAAAAAAATATCTTTCCTTTTTCCTGGAACTTAATTATTTATTGGCTGATTTTAATGGAAGTATCAGATCTATTTTGAAGTTCCCAGCTAATCAGTTTTTAATGTCAATTTAAACTGTCAGTGTTTTTCTGTCTAACCTGATCAAAGATCTAGTTCTTAACATGTCCATGTGAAATTATGTGCTGGGGAATTTTTTTTTTTTAAAAAAAGGTAGTCCTTGATTAATAATGATTCATTTAGTGACATTGGAAGTTATGCTGCTGAATAAGGAGACTTATGATTCTCAAAGTTGCAACCATTGCAGCATCCCCATGATTATGTGATTGTGATTTGGGCACTTGGCAATCAACTCACAATTATGACAGCTGCAGTGTCCCGTGGTCATGTGATCATCATTTGCAACCAGCCTTTGACAAAGTTAATATGGTGAAATCAACAGGAGATTGCAAATGGCAGTCATGTGATATTGCGCCTAATTACTAAGTTACTGTCTTATCTGAGGACCCCTCTAAACATGACTGCAGTAGGAGAATAAGATTACTGTATTTTATCTTGGCATGTATTTAAATCTTGAGATATGAAATTGAGATCATTTCTGTTTTCACCAGGAGGAATAAGTGCAAAAATGAAGACTACTTATCTTACCTTCCTTGTTTTTTTCAGGTCTTCTTCCCACCAGATACTGAATTAAATTCCACCTTATTTGTTTTATCTTGTTCATTATATAAAGCATGTATTGCATTTACAGTTATTACTTTTCTGCTTGATAATTTCATTAGCACACAGTAGCAATTAAATAAGAATATGTAAACTGCACCTATTTACCTGGATTAAATCCCACTGAACTTTGTATCATTAACACTTTTGTGTGGAGAGAAACCAGAAAATAATTGGGGGAGGGGAATAATCTATTTTTTTTTCTGGTGGACCCCTCTTTCCATGGATCCTGATAGAGAAGAATTTTGTGAGACAGTTCCTGAGTTCAAGTGAATTCTTAACACATTTAGGTGCCTTCCAGGAACATGAAGAGAGATGCAAAATATCTGCTGACTTAGAAAGATGGGAAGAAGAAGGCTAAAACTGAAACCCTGGATTGTAGACCTATATATAAGCTGTGATTGCTAGCCACTGCAGTAGACATATTCTGTTGTACAGTAGATGACTTTTTCCCCTCAAGACTGCAATAAAGTAATTAGCCTTGCTGAGTCATGTTGTTAGTCTTCCACCAATAGCAAAGTCCCGAGCAATAATTTCAGTCTGGAGCCCTTAGACATAGCCAAGCTAGGTACAAAGCCTGCCAGATTCCTATTTAAGGATTTTTACAATAGGCTGCTTCCAAGCAATTGAACTCACTGACATGCTGTACTTTGTCCAGATGATGACTTCTTAACCTTGTTATCAAAGACCTCTGCCTGCTATCCAGGATTTGGAGGGGAAAAAATAGAAAGCATTGCAGTTTGGATTTTCCTGCCTTCTAAAAATACAGAAGTTAAGAAAATTTGTACCCACCTTAAAGCTGTGCAACTCTGCAGTCTTGTATGTGAAGGAAGTTTTGAGGACAAATTCCTTTATTGCAATAATAAATTCAAATCTCTTAAATATAAAAATAATGCCAAGTCAAACAAGGGAAGAATATGGAAGGCAGAACTCAGTTCCAAATAAAAATATCTGGACTACTCACTTATTACCTCTTGAATTTTGGGGCTTGGGCTTTTGGGTTTCAGCAGGATTTATTGCAGAGACTATACTGGGGGAGAGATTAGACTGGTTTGGTGAAAAGCGGTCAAGACATTTGGAAATGTCGATGACACAGCCATTTGGAAATGGTAATCCAGAGGCATCCACAATAACTCACCAAAAGGATGAAATCGGGGTTGTATGTCACAGTGTAAACTCCAACCCTTTCATACTTGTGTACAGTATTGTGATGCAAGTAGAGCAGGGTTTGCATCAGAACACACATTTAATCACTTGCCTCTCCCCTTCCCCTGGACATCCGTGTGGGAGCCACCATGAATAGGATGAGATATTCACAATAGACTCAATTAGCTGCCAGAGCATGCTAGATATAATCACTCATAGTGCTGAATATATTTACAAACATGTATATACAACTCCCAGAGCTTTTTACTTAGTGTATTGTTTAAACTTTGTCATTGTAGCTTGCAAACTTTATATGTCATGGCATTTAAATAATTTGCAAAGTTAGAATAATTTTATAAGATAGAATATGTGAATCCACTTGTTCAACAAATTGCGACCTTGTGAATGCACAGAAGTATGATTTATTCAGTTAAGCCATGGCCTAGCTCAAAGTGGGAATCCAGTCACTAACTGATAATGAATCAGGTGATGTCTTTTGTACTACAGATAGTCCTCAATTTCCATCACTAAGCAATGAGGTCGTAAAGTGTGATGTCCAGTGCCTGCACTGCTTAGTGAGGGCAATCATGGCAGTCTCAGTTGCCATTGTAACTCCAGATGTGTGGGTCGTTAAGTGGAAAGTGGAGGGAATCCCAGGTAAGGAGCATGGGGGTGTCACAGGGAGGTGGGGGAGGCTGGCACCGGCTAGGTACGAGTTGGGGGGGACTATGCAGAACAGCATGAGCTCGGGGAGGCCGAAGAAAGAAGGTAGGTGTATGTGTGTGCTTGTGTGTGAGCTCAGTGAGGCTGGAGAAAGAATACAATTTAATCTGATTGTTGTGCACTTTCCAACAATGGTGAGATGGGCACGTATATTTTCTGACAATTTTCAGACAAGAGGTATAGGGTCTCCTGCCTGGGCAGGGGGTTGGACTGGAAGACCTCCAAAGTCCCTCCAACTCTGATGTTCTGTGTTCTATAAATTTGATTAATACATTTAAAAAAGCACTGCCACTCTGGGACTTCTGGGCGTATTATGTCTCTGGACCTGCAAGCCCCTGAATTGCATCCCAGGAAGAGGCTTAGATCCAGCCTGGCCCAGCAGCATGGCGCAAAGAGGCTTCTTGGTGCATTCTGCAAAAAGCCCCTGAGCTGCAGTGTATGACACCCAGCCCCAGACTGACCTGGTAGCATAGCACAAAAGGGATTTCTTACTACCTCAGAAAGCCACAGCTGGCCCGGCCCAGCCTAACCCAGCCTAGCCCAGCCCAGCCCTAGAGTCAGTTATCTGCACAACCTCACAATCTGAGGCCCCTGATGATTTGTACTGCACCACTCCAGCTGACCTTTGCCATCTTCTTGCTCCCCCAGCTGATGAAGCATGTCCAGTCTGGCCCTTCGCAAGGCATATGCTGGTCACATGAGATCATGTCCCCAGATCTTGCAGGGAAATTGCTATGTGCGACCCAGGGAGGAAAGTCTCATGTAGACAGCAGCTGCCTTGGTGAAGGACCAGTTTGGGCATGTTTGGTCTGTAAGGGGAACAAGAAGACAGTGAAAGTCAGGTAGGGCAGCAAGGAGCAGGGAATGCAGAAGGCCCAAAGGGCATAGATGGCAGGATATAGGCTGGCGGGGCAGTTAAAAGTGTACAGGCAGACTGCCAAGCGCCCAAATTTTGATCACATGACCACAGAGATGCTACAGGGACTATAACTTCAGGGACTAGTCATCATTCTCTTCATTCAGCACTGACCGTAAGTTGAGGACTATCAGTAGCTTGTTTATCACTAGAAGAGCAAAAAATGTTTGCTGTTCTATTTCAAATACAAAGGAAAGATCCGGTGCAACTGAAACAGCCAAATAGATAGGGTTTTGATGGTTTTCAGTCTTAATAGTTATCATTTGCCACTGTCATTTTTTTTACTTGTAGCATTTTTTTCAAGGGTTTAGCCTTATTTGGTCTAGATACCTTCCAGATGCGTAAACTTCAGCTCCAAACATTCTCAGCAGTAGTCATCCTGGCTGAAGAAATTTGGAAGATAATGCATACATCTGAAGCATGCCTAATTAGACTTTTATTGTAATTCTATATAGGCTGGGTCAATGTACATGTAATTTTTTAAAAAAATAGTCATGTATTGTGCAACTTCTCATTAGTTCTGTTGGGGGGGAGGGGATGGTTCCGTGTGAGCGTGCACTCGCTCTCCCACTGCATGCACATGCAGAACTGCGTGTGCATGCAAGCTCGCCTGCTGTTTTTGCGTCCCAGTTCTGAACAGGTCACAGTCTGATAGTGGGCCACAGCCTGGGTGTTGGGGACCCCTGACCTAGGGGAAATTGTTGGTGTAGAATGTAATTAGTGAGATGGAAGTCCTGTCACAACAAAATAAATTTAGATTATTAGTTGTTGCTTTAAGGATTGTTTCCTTGTAAATCTGAAAATATTTTATTTTGTCATTGGAATAATATGGTAACGAAATTGGTATATTCTCATTGCAGGAGTTCCAAGATTTTGTCTTCCCTAAAACAGAGAAATGAAACCTTCCTGTGTTAATGTGCAACTAGGTTGCTGGATTACATTTAATTTATCATGCTTGTACTTGCCGAATGGTAATACCACACTTTGTTGTAGAGCCTTCTGATAGTAAAGGGTTGCAATTGATACATATGGCATTAGGCCTTGGATAGAAAAAGAGATTGTTTTGTTACATTGATTGATCCAACTGCTGTGGACATTAGGAATTGAGCCATTTTTCTAGTTTGGCTACATTCATTCTTTTTTAGCAGAAACACTGCAGTCTCTTTGTAGATATTTTGTTCAATCGTAAGCCTTTAGCGCAACCTTTTTTTGTCTTTCAGCTTTGAAAGCTCTTTCTTCTAGCCTGTCTTAACTTCCTAGGATACTTGCTTTTTCTACCTAACCTGCGTCCATTTGTGACATAAGTAAATAAAAACTTAACTTTAATTATGCAAGTGAATGCTGGAGCATTGGGTGTTTATGTGCATTATTTCAGACTGCTTTTGTGCTTAAGGATTATGCAAATTCTTTAAGCTAGGGGTCTTCAAACTTGGCCCTTTTATGACTTGTGGACTTCGACTCCCAGAATTCTTCAGCCAGGCACGCTGGCTGAGGAATTCTGGGAGTCGAAGTCCACAAGTCATAAAAGGGCCAAGTTTGAAGACCCCTGCTTTAAGCCATCAAGGATAAATAGAACCACCATGTTTGTGGTAGGTTTCTTCTAAATGCCATAGATTGGACAAATGCCAGAACAGCGCTATTGCTCTTTTTATATGTATCCCAGAACTATTTAAATGATGTGGCTGAATCCTCTACCTGAATTAGTAAGGAGTTTTTATATCTGGACCTTTTGACATACAGGAAACTCTATTATTATTAGTTTGCCCATGTTAGTATCAGTGGGCGTTGGTATTTCTTTGGAAGATTCAAGTTCTTTGGTCTTGTGATAGATGAGCATTTGGACCAACAGTAGTAGAGGTCTAACTTAGAAGAGAGTGTTAGATACATAATTGGTTTCTTTATAAATTATACTGTATGTCAAAGTCAAGGCCCTTTTACATCAGGGTTTTTAGGGAAGGTCTGAAGGTTAGAAGGACTCATTTTTAGCAAAACATTTAACAGTTGCAATACTAAAACTTTTAATTCCCTTTTGATTGATTGTTTATCGTTCTAATCCGTTCAATTCAGTTAGCATTTATGAAAATTTCCATCATTCCAGAAATAGTAATGTCTAACATTGTTTTTTTCATTCACATGTTTTCTATTCACAAAATTAGATCAAGTTAGAGATTTTTCTACTCATCTATTGAAAATTTGTTCTGGAAGTTGAGGAATTAGTTGGGACTGAAAACAGGAAGAAACAGCTAAAACAATGACAGTAACAGTAAACACCATTTACCTGAGACTTCCACAAATGGGGAGACTTTCCAATTACAGTATGTAAGAATATAGTCAGATAACTCAGTGTTACAGATATATCAAAGACCTTGAGATTTCTTAAATGTTGTGTTACCCAACATTTTAATTCAATGCTGTGTTTGTTCAACACCATGGGAACAGAGGGGGAAAGAACTTGCAGGGGAAAATTAAATAGTACCTGCACATTTTTTTGCAAATTTATTTTCCCTCCAGTAGGGCCTACCTGTGTTTTTGGAGCTTGGTTAAAGTTGAGAACACTTGCAGTCAAAGGTTTAGTGAGTTGTTAGCACATTTCCCCCTTATTTCTTCTCGGAGGTGCCATAATCTTATTAGCATATTCATTTGGGATTTTTCTTTAAAAATATTCTGTTATGTCTTTAAGATGTCTACATGAGAAATATTCTAAAGATGCTATAAATAAGTGTTCCTTATATTATCTTACTGTAGATACAAGAGAATGATGTTGATTTGGCTACTTAACAAAGCTTTGCTGTATTATACTACTTAATGGTTTACTTTTTAATGAAATAATTAGATTTCTACAAGAATATTTCAGCAGGATATTAACACCTTGATCTCTGTATAGCCATGTGGGTTCACAGAGTAGGTTACAAGACTAATAATCATTTTGCAGTTCAACTGCATCAGAAATTGTACCAGAATACTGATGATTTTTGCTGATATAGTCATACTCCAGGAAATTGCAAGGGAAAGGAAGTATTGTATCTTCTCAGGAATCCCTCCCTCTCTAGTGAGCATAGCCCATACTGTACCCTCCTTGAGCGTATCACTGGTAGAGGTTTTTACCATGCTAAGATACAGCTGATGGGGCAAATTAGCCTCTCTCCTGGTGCCATTGCTGCTTTCTCTTTCCTTTTGCTACTGAAGAAAAGGAATTCCTATTAAATGGGGGCTGCAGTTTGCAGAAAGGTAATGTGTCATGCCTATATATCTGATAGCTGTTACTGTTGAATGGTGAACACCCACAAAGATTTCTTTGTCTCAATCATTTCTTCATTTCCTATACAGCACATTTACCTCTTTGGAATCTGCAGCTTTCCTACAACAATTGAAGACTCTCTCAATTTAAAACATGGATGGCAAGAGGTGAAGTCCAGTATGGTGATCATTAACCCATTAATAGACCTCTTCTAAATCAGTGTCTGAAGTCTCTCTTGAATATAGTAATAATAATAGTAATAATAATAATATCATTATCACATTATTATATTAATAATATATATTATTAATAATATAATGATAATGATTTATTATTATCATTAATATAATGATAATATTATATTATTATCATATTATTATTACTAATAATAATATAATATCATTATCATTATATTAATAATATAATGACAATGATAATATATTATTATTTTATTAATATAATAATATATCATTATCATTGTCTTATTAATAAAATGATAATATATTATTAAAATATTATTGTAATGATAATATATAATAATATAATATAATGATAATATATTATTATTATATTATCATATTATTACTAATAATATAATATCATTATCATTATATTAATAGTATAATGACAATGATAATATATTATTATTTTATTATTAATATAATAATATATCATTATCATTGTCTTAATAATATAATGATAATATATTATCATCTTATTACAATATTATTATTATTATTATTATTATTATTATTATTATTATTATTATTATTATGTTGGAAGGGACTTGGAGGTCATCTAGTCCAACCCCCTGGTCAAGCAGGAAACCCTATGCCATTTCAGACAAATGGCTGTCCAGTCTCTTCTTAAAAACCTCCAGTGTAATATAAACAACACAGCCATGTATATAGCTCACAGCAGGGAGTTGCATGAAATAATGTGTTTTATAAATAATGATTCCTTTTTGTTTTAGCCATATTTCATTTGTTTTTCGCTGTCTGATTTTCAAAAGGCTTGTGTCATAGGTTAGAACTCTATATTTCTCTCTCATGGTTTTTACTTGTCAGCGTTATTTCCAGAGGGGATTGCCACTTTTAGTCTGTTAGCAGTGAAAACTGCCAACAGCATAGCACTCTGCAGAGAAACATATTGGCTCTCTTTTAGTTAAGATCATGGAGCATTTTTTAGATATTTTTTGTTTGCATATTCCAAATGTTTGTTATACATAATTCCTTTTAAGCTACTGCCTTGGCCCTTCCTATTACTGCTCTGAAGAGAAAGACTGGATTAGACAAGAGATGTGTTCAATATTTATCCACTATCACTTTTGCTGCTGCTTCCCACAGCGCTTTTTCCTCTAGTATGTAATCTAGAGCAATGTTTCCTGCACCATTTCTTGAAGGAAAAGTAGCTGGGAGTCAGGGTCATTTTACCCATCATTTCTTCACAGCTGATCATCCTGCTAGTTTGCAGATGAAGAGGTCAGATGGAACCGGCTTGAAATATATCAAAAGCATGTTGTTTCAGGCATGAGGGTCTAACATGACACAAAACCAAACAGGCTGCCTTAGGCAGCAGATTCTAAGTAGCGTGGAAAGGCAACAAATCATTTGTTATTTAATTTGTTCATATTGGATTGTTATTACCAGGTCTGGGGAGAGGTTTTTTGAGACTGATGTCTTGGTTTGGGGGGCCTTATCTTTCTTGACTGGGAGAAGGACAGGCATTGCTATTTTGCTTCCATTAGTACAAAATCTTGGTCAGCCCTAAAGAACATACCCCTGTGCCTCTTTCTGATATCTAGGTTTCCTCCTCTGTCTCACTGGTGGATTGCATTCTCCATAACCGTCACCGTTGCATTGATTAGGAAAGGCACTGGACAGACAGCACAGCTTTTGCTTTTGTAATTATGGCTGGCTGTTGTCTTCCCCTGCATCTGAAGTTCTCCAAAAGTGGAGCTTCCTATTAAGATGGCCTTTATTATTATTTTTTTGTCATCCTTAACCTAAGCAGTTTTTGCTACAGCTTTGGAACTGTTGCCCTCTGGCCTTTCTTTCAGCTACTGAGCCTGGAGGCCAACTCTGTATCTATGCCATCTGAAAAAAACAAAACAAAACACCATTTAGCAAGGGTAAAAGTAGAATGTGAGCAAATGCTGAGTTAAAATGAACGTTCAAACACTTCCAGTTGCTTAAATTAGGTAGAGAAATCTCACCTGAAAGGTAGGGCTGATGCAGCTTTAATGCTGAAAAGAAAACCAAAGGTAGATATATCAGAATTGATTGGGGAAGATAGGGAGTGGGACAACAAGGAATAAGTTAAATTTTAATATAACTTAGGGGCTTTGTAGAATTATCGCTCCGTCTGAACAACTGAATTTATTATGTGTAATTCTCATGAATGTCCTATTATATCAGTCGTGCACAGTTAGGGACTTACCCATCTTAACCCCAGCCATTACATACGCAGCAGAGACTAGATAAGCATTGTGGTTTTATTGCTTATAAGGATTTCCAGGAACAGAATGGTTGTCAGATATTTCACAAATACAGACTGGTGGATGGCATTTGAGGTTTAGAAGGTACAAGACGAACTGGCTTGCTTTTATTCTAAGGGAAGGGTTAGGTGTGATGATTCTGGCTGTCTTCCTTCTCTATTTTGCATAACCTTCCTAGATCTGCATTCCAGAATTGGAAACCGCAGTGTAGAAATTGTAGAAATACCAGATCCATTTTTAAGCCTTATTAATGTTTACCCCTTTAAAATTTTTAAAGCAGTTTTTCCAACTTAGCACATTCCAAATATACTGGAGTGCAATTCTGAAATAATTCTCTTCCCAGGGAGTCCAAACCCAACAAATCTATTAGAGTACCATGTTGATTAACTTTTTTCCATTCTGCTTCATATTTATCAGGACTAACTTGGGGTTTCTTGTTGCTTGTGATATTTTGTAGATAATAACTGTAAACCTACACAAAAAGAAATCTCTTTAGATCTTGATAGACAGCAGTCAGTTTAGATTTTACCCTTTGGGGGAAGGCTAGTACTCTTAAAATGTTTCCTAGAATATATTTTACATGGAATTCCATACAATAGAAGAGAATATATTTCTAGCTCAGGGTTGTACCTTGGAGTCCTTGGTATTATCTGAGCTTGGTTGTTTTCTTCCAGATGTTTCATTACCAAACTCAGTAACATTACTAAGCTAGCACTGCAGATATTACCTACTTGTGTAATGAAACTTCTGCAAGAAAACAATCAAGCTTAGAGAGTGCCAAGGACTTCACAATTTCTGTATATTTATCTGCAAATCTTTTCAGATATTTAGTAAAATGTTACAGAAATTCAATGGAGATGTTCAGTTATAATGATATATTTAAAATGATGTGACAGCCTATTGAAAAAAGGGTATTGATCTATATCATTTTGCACATCTATATTGAAGAATTCCCTTTAGTGGAAATTTTTCCATCTTGGGTTCATCTGGAATATTCATATGTTAGACTTCTAGTTAGTTGGTATCAAAATATAATAATAAAAAAATTAAATAGTTGTTGCTATTATGTACATTGATTTGAAGAGTATATTATATCTTGGCATTCAAATTTTGATCCTTTTCCCAAACTAAATTAATATGTTAGGATTTAATATCAAGTTCAATAAAAGCCTGTTGCGTGGAAAATCTGGATGAGAGCAGGAACTTAAGATCAATTAGTAGATGAAATTATGAATTTTTATCATTTTCCTCTTCGAAATGCAAATATTTGCTTACTGCAGCTCAGCAGCAGTGTTTACAATAATAACATTTATTCACCTCACATTTTGTATTTATTGGACTTCGTTACACTTACAGTATATAGAAAAGGCTTGAATACATTATCATATTAAAGTTGTCATCTTTGATGACTTTCAAAAGGTTAACAGGGTTGGTGCCATTCAAGTCTCTGAGGAGATGCTGTTCCATCGAATAGGCACTACGACTGAAGAAGGCATGACTCCAGGGGGCTGCAGAACCCGGCAATTAAAAAGTGTTGGCTGGTGGGGACTAAAAGACGGTCCATTTCTGGAGTTCCACAGTACCTCTGTGGAATACCCTCCCTTTAGAGATTAGAATGGCCCCAACCCTGTTAGCCTTTCATAAGGCCCTAAAACAGTGTTTCTCAACCTTGACAATTTTAAGGCATGTGGACTTCAACTCCCAGAATTCCACAGCCAGCAATGCTGGCTGTGGAATTCTGGGAGTTGAAGTCCACATGCCTTAAAATTGTCAAGGTTGAGAAACACTGCTCTAAAAACTTGGGTGTGATCCCAATCCTGGGGCTCTGAATATATTGAGGGTCCCATTTCTTGGCTTTATTGTTACTGGCTAAGTATCTCAGGTGCTATGTATATTTATTTTGGATTTTTAAAATGTAATTGTTTTTATTGTTTTAAAATGTCTGTTGCTTTAATTGTAGTATATTTTTTTGAATTGTATGCATCATGGCATGATTGATTGAGATGGGCAGCTATAGAAACTGAATGAATGAGGGAATGAATGAATGGGATGACATTGTTTAATAGAAAGGGCCCAAAGCATGCCCTCTCTATTAGGTCTGGTTGCACAAGTAGCTTGGCCCTATGCCATGAAGGGTTTTATAGGTGACGATCAGACCTTGATTTGCACCCGGAAGCCTACTGGCAGTCAGTGCAGCTTGCGGAGCAGTGGTGTTTTATTGGGTGTATTGAGAAATGTCAAATATAAAATGACTCTACAGAATTAAGTATGTGTTGCATTTGTGAATAAGTCATTTCATATGTTAGCTCAACTCTGAGACAAGATTTATTATGTTCAGATGATCATACTCTTTTAAATATATACCTATTATACGGAATTTGCACCTTGGCAAATAATTCTCTGTGCCCTACTTATAGCTAAAAGACTTATTCTTCAGTAGTAGAAAGGTAATTATATGGCTCCAGTTTACAGAGTTGACATTATTACCACTTATGAACTTGCATTCATAGACCCATTATAATGAAATATGACCATCGTTCATTGAAATGCTCCTGTAGAACTTATATATTGTTTCTGTAAATATATGTCCTATATTTTAAGTGCTCTTTCTTGATAATTTTGTGCATTGTTTATTTTTCTTTCTCTTTTGGGTGCTCAATGAAAGTAATTTAATAGTGATGTTGATAATAATTTATTATGCTTTTAAATTATTCCAGACGTGAAGGTTATATTTTAGTGGTTCTACATATTTATTATTGCACGAATATAAAACAAAATAGCAGTCATATATCACCTCCAAAAATTTGCACCTGCCATTTGCTTTTAAGCTGCTTGAAATATGCAATCAATGGAATTTTTCCTTGCATAATAATACTCTGTGTTGCTACACATCAGGCCTCTTTACCCCAGTTCTGGTAAATGTATCTTTAAATGAGAAAATTGTAACTACCGGTACATAGATATTCTTTATAACCTTTGAGTTTGAAAGCTTTCCTCATATTTTTGCTCTTTTCTTTCTGCCCACTAAAGCATAACGACTTTTCTACATCTGCTATCCTGTTTTCTTTAAAGAGTTTGAGAGATACTGTGAATGGTCCACTGGTTTGGCTCAATTCCAGCATTGTAACCTGGTCTTAAAAATGATAATCAAGTAAAGGTTGTACAGGCCCAAAAGATTATCAGATTTTCCCCAAAGGATCTAGTTTTGAAGATTTTCTGAAGTGAGATCACTACATGTCTCATGCATGTAGTTGGGGCAATTATAACTCATTGAAAGGATCAGCATATAAGAAGATTCCCAGAATGTAACTGCTATATTGCAGTGTGATTTTCTCAGGAGTTAAAGGTGGATTTGTTTTTTAAAAAAAGAGGTAATAATCAAGGGGAAAAAAAGGGGGGGGGAATAACAAGTGCACAGCCTCTCCTTTTTTTAATTATTTTGTCGATTACTTTTTAAATGGCTGAAACCCAAATTTTCTGTGCCAATATACATATACATCTTTAAAAAATAAAGTGTAAAATAACAGTAATGATGCAATAAACTTACCAGTGCAGCATGTGATTAAACAAACCAGCAGCAAAGTGCAAAATTCCTTAAATAAACTAAATAGACTCCAAAACAACTCCTAGGCTGCTCAGTAAGTAAAAATAAATTTCCCCAGCTTCCACAGTGAAAGCATGCTAAAAGGTGCTCTGTCCCATAACATTTGCCAGAGGCACCTGCAGAAAAGTCCAAATCATTTAGAACCACAACTTCTAGAAAGCTATTCATAGAAGCACATGCTCTATCGCAGTGGTGGCGAACCTATGGCCACGGGTGCCAGAGGCAGCACTCAGAGCCCTCTCTGTGGGCACACGCACCGTCGCCCCAGTTCTAGGCCTTCAGCTGGGTTTTATAAAACCTTTTCCCTTTAGGCCTCCACCGCCGTGTGCAAAAAAAAAAAAAAAGATTCAATCAATCAGTCAATTTCAACTTCTCACGGGAAAAAAAATCTTGCAAAGTTGGAATTGATTGAACTTTAATCCCACCCAGTCTGCCATTACCACCGCAGCCACACCTACCCAATGGGCCATACCCACTCAATTGGCCACACCCAGCCAATGGGCCACACCCACCCGGCACCCGACAATGTATAAGTGGGTTTTGGGTTGCAGTTTGGGCACTCAGTCTCTAAAAGGTTTGTCATCACTGCTCTATCGGATAACCTACTTCCAGAATTTCAGGCAAAATTTTGAATGTCATCAAGAATAGGCAATGAGTGCGGTTACTAAGGTTTAGTATTGTATGTATGGTTTTACTTGGCCTAGCCCAGTTAACAGCCCAGCTGGCTTATTTTGGATTAATAATATTTTGGGGTTGTTTTCAGAGACATTCTGTATAATACAGTGCTGTGAGCCAAATTAGATTTTAGTAGAGTGTGAATGGCTGTCACAAGGCTGTCTTTGTTCATATGAGTTCATCTCTGGATGTTCACTGCTATATCAATGTGAGTTGATAAAAAGGTTCTGAGCAACCAAAGCCATCTATAGTGATAATCATGAATCTCAAAAAGGAGCCTTGAACTAATCTATTTCACAACTGCCTTACCTGTATTAGCTGAAAACAAAAGATGAAATAGACACAGGCCTTGAAGAGGCCTCCAGCAAGACGCCTGCTCTTTTCCTCTTTCTTAGTCTCAAGATAATTAAAAAATACAGTTGCTGAAATGCTTCAGTGAAAATCTTTGACAGCTTCAAGAGCCAAAACCGGTTTAAGTGTGAGCTTGCCTTGGAAGTTGATATATTACAACTGAAGGAATAGTTGGAAACCCGGGTAAAGATTGAGAAATCAAGTGGGATAAGCCATTGCCTTTAAATTAAAGCAGAGGCAGCTGTTTTCATTTCCAGCCATTTTTGTGCTGGGTAGTATTCACAAACACAGTAATAATAAAAGTAATATACCCTATGTCCTTGTTCGGTTTGATTTTGATAAGGCCAGATAACCTAAATGGCCTGAACCGGAAGCAGTTACCAGTATAGCAATAGCACTTATATACAGCTTCATATTGCTTTACAGCCCTCTCTATGTAGTTTATAGACTCAGCATATTGCCATTCTAACCACTGTGCCACCAGGGCTCTTTTTTAATTTAAGGAAATGATGAGCACAGGTAAGTGGACCTAACTATCAGCCGTGCCAATATATTTATCCACCAATGTTTTAAGATGCCACTGTAGATAATGCATTATGTTTTGTATTGCAATCACGTTCTGATATTAGGGAAAGTTGTTAAATGATGTATGGAAAGAAAACAAAGGATTTGGGAATTCATTCCAATGTCATAAAAAGCAGATCCTCTTAGTCATAAAACTGTCTGAACTGGGTAGACTGGTTTTTGGATTATGGATTGGAGAAATACGGGGGTGATCTTCTGTTATGTTTCTGTCTGGTAACATCTAGGATTGACTGGTGAAGTGCATTGTTACATGGGTTTGCTTTTGGATATTGTTGAAAATAGGTAGTTTGTGGTAAAAATTGTAAAATATAAGCGGTAATTATTTGTTTTATAAAATTTGTATTTGAAGGTCTAGCTATCAATGTTATTTCTCAGTGCTGACACTGACTTTTACCTTGTGCCAACATTTCTATTTTGCTGTGGAAATATGGTATATGTTTATTTTCATTTTTTTACTGTGCTTTTTAAAAAGTCTTATGTTTTCTCTTATAATATTTTTATTTATTGGAAATCTTAATGAAGGCCCATATATACATTTTTTTAAATAACGCATGAATGGCAGCATCAAAGGGATCTTTTACTGCCTTCTTGAGCTGTCCTATTGGAGAACATCAAATGCAAGAAGACTGTTTTTGCTAGGAAGCTATTTCCCTCCTCCCCCCCCCCGCCCCCAGTCTTTTATGTGTTATGTTCTCATATTTCAGGCATATGGATCAAGCTGGACAGCTCCACCAAGCTTCTTTTTTTAATATATATATATATATATATATATATATATATATATATATATATATCCTAAAACAGAGTGATTGACTAACATTAGTATTTCACAAAACCAACCACATTCCTTGTTAGCAGGATATATGTTTCTGCCACTCTTACTCACTTAGCTACATTTGTATAATTAATGTCCTTTCAATTTTCAAAGAAAGACAGCAAGATAAACATTTTAAATAAAAGTAATAATTTTCTAATTGCTTACATTAGCTGTTTCCTCATAAACATTTTTGAAGGGATGATCTCAGATAATGCAGTTCATACCCACTGGGGCTAATTATCATAAGCTATTGACATGATTGTACTCTGTTTAGAGAAGAGTTTGCTTTATTTACAACCTCTTTCACTTAAAGCTCTTATACAGACATTAAATATTTCACAAGTTCCTGTGTGACTTATACAAGCTCCTACATTATGAACTGATGTTTAAATAGAGATTAATCAAATTAATGTAATTGCTTGTTAGCTTTGGTGAGGACACAGTACTGTGTTTTTTTTTAAATTTACAATATAATTATACTTGGAAAAAGACAAGTACTTTCCTTCTTTTTATTTAAAATCGTATGTTGGCTCCAGTTTAAAAAGCCAATGTGGAATTATAACAAAAATTAATTTAGTCCAACCCTCCCAAATGTAATTACAACTTCCATATCCTCACCAATATAAATTATGGCTTGTTCACTGCAGATGCTGGTTATTGATTTAGAAAGATAGATAAAAGTTAAGACTCAAACCCAGATTTATGCTGTTTTGCAGAGGTGTGAAAGCCATAGCTGAGGAAAATGAAGGCCTACATATTTATATAGGCGGTGAATTGTTTTTTTTTAATACCATAAGATAAGGTTTATTTTATGTTAATTACAGAATGCTCTGTGGGCTGAAAATAAAGTTTTACTGTACTTTGTTTAGTGCAGATTAAAAAGATAGAAAAGAAAAGGAAGAAAAAATAAGAATATAGCCAAGAAAAAGAAATGTATAAAGAATGACTACTTCCTTTGTCACAACTGCTAATAATTTTAACAACTTGTCACCTTTTAAAGTACAGTAACTTTGGGCAGGATTCTTATAATTAATTTCAAAATCTTATTTCAAATATTATACATTTAGAAAATCAATATTCTAACTTCCCCTTTTCTGTTTGTTTATGAAGAGATTTTTTTAATGTTTTAAACTTATCTTTAAAACTCCTGTAACTAAGGATTCAAAGAACCTCACTCGATGCATATTGTAAAACTGTCAGTCAAAAGGTTGATAAGTGCTTAAAAAGCAATTTCTAAAAGTGATTAAAAAATGAGACTCAGTAGAATTTTATGCCCATAAGGTTATATTGCAACTGTGAGCTTAATAGAAATCTTTCAACTCCCTGCTGCTTAACCCAAGCCAGCAATAGAAACCTCAGTTCCTGTAATTTACTCCTGAGGAGCAGCTGTCCAGAGTACCAGTGAGCAATCATACAATTTCTTCTTTTTCTGGAGAGATTTGGCCAGCCAGAAATCACTGTCTGGAATCTCGATGCAATGCCATATTTGCTCCCTTAGGGATCACTAATTTACCTGAATCCTCATCAGAAGTCCCCAAAATGAGCGAAAATGTTATGATGGATTTGTTAAATTAACAGAGATTAGTGTGACATAAACCAATATATGTAATAGTTGATTGATCTTAAAATTTTCCATTCATTGCACCAAAATTGGTGGACCAATACTTTTTGAGAGTGGTTCCAAGACAAAAAGAAGTAAGCCTGATTCTAGATAATGCCTAGCATATCTTTGTGCTACCCAGATAATTTCATTGAAATCTTCCTCTGAACCAGTTGTCTTTTTTAAATTGTTCCATGTATTTAACAAGAACAGAACATAAAATCATATTAGGTACTCCAATTACTTTTGTCAGAAGCCTCCCTTTACTAGCCTTGGGGAAATAAGAGGGAAAGGTACTATGTCCATGGCTGAACTGAAAAATCTTATTCTAAAAGGATGGGGAATGAAGGAGGAGAAAAAAAAACACTGTCAACTTGAAAGAATACCTTAAATCAGGGGTCTTCAAACTTGGCCCTTTTATGACTTGTGGATTTCAACTTCCAGAATTCCTCAGCCAGCATGCCTGGCTGAGGAATTCTGGGAGTTGAAGTCCACAAGTCATAAAAGGACCAAGTTTGAAGACCCCTGCCTTAAATCAAGCAGCTCAAACACTGCTTAAAAAAAAACCAGTAGCCTAGTCATCACATTTTCAGAACAAAAGCTTTCTTATATGGAATACAGAACGCTCATAGGATACGCCTGATCATGCAGAACCAAAAGAGGAACAAGAGTTGTTTCTTCTAGGTCAGGTAGGCAACCCTGGCTCTTTTATGACTCATGGGCTTCAATTCCCAGAATTCCTGAGCCAGTTGAAATCCACGAGTCATAAAAGAGCCAAGGTTGCCTACCCCTGTTCTAGGTCAATCAGTTGCCTGTCAGACAGACAGACAGACATGTGGCACAATGCTACTTTAACACCTACAGCAGCTGCATAGATAAACATGTAATTAAATATTATCTACATATGAGGAACATTATGAGGTTTAGTAATAAAAGATTAGTTAACACAAGAGCTGAAGTGTATAGGAGCTCTTGTAGAAATCTTATGTAGCCTGCTGGGTTGTCTTCTTGTGACAGGTTCTTGTGTATTTAACTGTTAGCATCCCAGGGTTCTGTTGTGTAAGATATGCAAACACTTAAATCTTTTACATAAATAAATTTGTATTGATGCCCATGTTCAGATGGGCCAACATAGAAGTCATCGGTTATTAATTTTGACAGTATATATAGGAAATATGGATACTTTAAAAAATTACCATATATACTTGCAGATACAGCTTTCTGCAGATAAGCTGAATTTGATTTTTTGGGGTACATTTTGGAACCTAAAATTTTTGGTTTATCCGTAACTATATATGGTGTCTAATCTTGTCCAGACTTGGAAGCTAAGTAGTCCTAGTTAGTACTTACAGTAGATGGGAGGCTAAATGAAAGTATCAGGACCATAGTCTAGGATGGAAATTTAAGGTATTTTGGGAAAAGGCAGTGACATGAAAACTGCCTAAATATATAGTATTTGTGAACCTACAAGAATCAAGATTGAGTTCATTGCTTGCTATTTTGTCTATAAAACCCCAATCAATTAAATTCAGTTCAACTATAAACTATAAACAAGTATGCTACTATTTCTAGTATGTTTAATCTCAGCTGGAGCCTAATAAATTCCTTATCCTGCTTTCACTTCAAAAGTTTTCTGGCACAGGAAAGTTGAAATATTTTAAAAGGTGTGTCACATAGAACCATCTAAAAACAGTGCTTATTTTGTGACCATTGATGAGAGCCCACCAATATCTTCTGAAAATCTCCAAAGAACTAGACAAGCCCCAATATGCAAACTGTTTTGAGCCATCTGAAGGCTGTCCTTATGCCTATGTTCTTATACTGTAGCAACACTAAAAAAATAACATTTGTGGCTTGTTTTTGCCTTTTACGTGCCAACCTTAGTAGATAAAGAAGTCTATTAGTTTGATTGTTTTGATTTATGTGATCTCAGCAAATAATCTGGGATGGCTAACAGCCAAAAAATAAAAATAATAATCTAAAAAAGAAAAAGTGCAAATAAATAATTATATTGGATGTAAGTCCCTACGAGCAAATTTTCTCCAAATCAAAACAGGCAGATGAACCACAGCTATATAGATTTGTAGCACTTTTCTAGGAATCTTTCTCAAAGTGATCCTCTCTATACTTATGGCTATAATCTCAGGCAGCCAGAGATGGTCCTTGGATGACAGAAATTATATTCCAAATCACTTGAAGGGCAGCTATTTGATGATGGCTACACTGCAGGGATGTTTCTGCCCAAAGACAGTATTTTGTATTGGGTTAACTTAAAAGGTCACAAAAAAGCTCCAGGCTTTTATGTCCTCTAGATATATTCATCAGGCAAAATATTGCAGTTAGTGCAAGATATTCACTTGAGGTTGAAGATGGATCATAGACAAATAGGCTACAGATATTCAGGTTAGGTTCTAACAGATGTTTTAGGGAATTCAGGTTGCACTGGATCTCCAACAGTAAAGCAGTATCTCAGTCACATGCAGTGATTCACATATAATGCAGCTTCTCATATGATAGCTAATCTTTCTACAGTGCCAGGAATATCAACTGAGTCAGATCCCATTCTTCATGTAGAAGAGAGAGAGAAAGAGCCACATTAGCTGAGCCTTTAACTGTTGTTTATCTCTTCCTGGAAAAAACAACAACAAAGTCAAGCACCCAGAATCTCTCCAAGCATGGAGCAATACTTTTGCAGGCATGTAGTGGCCAATCAGCTTTGTACTATCTGATAAAATAGATATTGGAATTCTTGAAAGGATTCTTTTATATTGTTATAGTTTTCTCAGCATTCAAGGCTAATGACTATCCATACCACTCTATTATCTGATTATCTATATTGGCATAGAGAAATATGCCAATAAATATATCTGCAAGGCAATTCAAGTCCAAAATCAGATTTAATTGTCCATATCAATGTGATTAATCCCTTAGGTAAGACATAGAGTAAGAAAAAAAAGAGGAAGCGAAACAGTGAAAAGAAAGTAAAAAGACCCATAGAAGCTTGATTTGTTAATAACATTTCAGTTGTCAGTGCTTATTGTAGAGCACTGATATTTATCAAAAGCAGAAATGTAAGGTATTATTTATTTATTGCATTTCTATCATAACCTTTTCCCAGTCCTAGGCCTTCAGCTGGGTTTTATAAAACCTTTTTGCTTTAGGCCTCTGCCGCCATGTGCAAAAAAAAAAAAAGGTTCAATCAGTCAATTTCAACTTCTTGCGGGAAAAAAAAAAGTTCTTGCAAAGTTGGAATTGATTGATTGAACTTTTTAGTCCCACTCAGTCTGCTGTTACCACCGCAGCCATGCCCACCCAATTGGCCACACCCACCCAATTGGCCACGCCCAGCCATTGGGCCACACCCACCCGGCACTCGATGATGCATAAGTGGGTTTTGGGTTGCAGTTTGGGCACTCAATCTCTAAAAGGTTTGCCATCACTTTCTTAGAATAACAACCCTGTGAAGTAGATTGGCTGAAACTTTAACCTGCAACTTCATCTTCATTCCTCTTCATCTTAATAATACAATTACAGGATATTGATTCAAGTCCTTCAGATCCAAAGAATCTGTAGAATGCATATGGGCTCACATTTCCATGGCATGTATCTGCAGCTCCTTAAAGCAATTTCTCTCCCCCCCTCCAGGGCTCACTTGGAGGAGGTAGCTGTGTAATTCTGGGAAAAGGGCAACTGCTTTAAAGGAGTTGGAGAAAGTGTCACTGCAGTGCTCCTATGCTTCAAAGCACATAGCACCTTTTGCCTTTGAATCTGAAATGCTGAAAAGATCAAATGAGCCTGTCTAACAATTCCAGTGTTGACTGAGCTGCTATTCAAATTGGACATGCACCCCATTAAAGGTGGATGAGCAAATCTGATTCTGATTGTATTACCGATAAAGTGAAATTGCTCATATAACCTTAGCAGCTTATTGTTCATTTTGGGCTATTAAATATGGAAGAACATATTCCCGGTTTGTGGACTGGCACCAGTCCGCAGCATGTCAGCAAGCGGGCCGCACAAACAAGTAAAACTCCATCCTCGGGATGCAGGCAGTATTCAAAACCACACCCCTTCTGGTCCACAGAAAAACCTTTCTCCATGGCACCAGTCCCTGGTGCCCAAAAGTTTGGGGACCTTTGACCTAGAGGAAATGAAGGACTGTCATAAAAAAAATAGCAAAAGAAGACAGCTTGCTTTAAACACACAAATAATGTGACAATTTAAACTCAGAAGTTTAGGGGTGGGGTTTATTAATAAAAGATGATTAAGGAATTCAGGATCAATAATTCTCCCTTTCCTATTTTCTGATGGAAATGCTACTAAGTTTCTGCTAAGGAGTTTCATCTGGTGGGACTTTAGAAGAGAGGCTTTGTTACCACGGCATCCACCTCTGGAACATATTTGCCCTGACCCTGAAAATATGACTTTGCCATCAAACCTGGGGATTCCATGGAGATATGGATCCTGCATAATGGCTGTATTGTTTGCAGATTGCTAATTAGCACTCTCCCATGTTATATGTTTTATGTTGAATTGTCTTCACTTGTTTTTTAATGGTTTTATGTTTCTGTTTTTTGATACGTTGTATTTTTTGGTTATTTTTAACTCTGTGCACGGCCCAGAATCACTCACATTATATCACATCATATATCACAGCACACATGTTATCAGGTGAACAAATAAATAAACTCATGAAAACTAATCATATAGGCCTAAAATAACCTTAGTAAACTGCTAAAAAGAAGCCTTCCTCTAGAAACAATTAGAAATATTTGTTGTGCAAATGCCAATGCCATAACTCCATATACTTTATATCAGGGGTGTCAAACGGCTAGCCCATGGGCCAGTTGCATCGTGCGGAGGCCGCACCCACCCCAGTTCCGGCAATGCGAAAAAAGTCATGATACATTGTGACACGTCATGTGACATGGTGAGTTTGACACCCGTGCTTTATATCATCTTTGTGTCCCCATGGTTTACTGAAGGAAGCTAATTTCACCACATGGTAGGAATTAAGTATAATTTAGCTATCATGCTAAAATGTAGTACATCTAAAATCAAAGAAGGGGTATCTGTTTTTCTGATTGTGGCTGTGCTAAAAAAAAGGGGGGGGAATGATGCCAGAGTCCATGTTTCCTCAAACTCCACACTGAATCTACTGTATGATTCCTATTTAGACAAACTTGGCGTTTGTTCTAAGGCAGTGTTTCCCAAACTTGACAATTTTAAGGCATGAGGACTTCAATTCCCAGAATTCCACAGCCAGCAACGCTGGCTGTGGAATTCTGGGAGTTGAAGTCCACATGCTTTAAAATTGTCAAGTTTGGGAAACACTGTTCTAAGGAGATGGCTAGTAAATCCTTTCAAACACTGATACCACTCATAGAGACCATCCATTATATTTCAGTCTGGAGTTGACAGTCTTTATTCTTTAATATTATACAGATACATATACAGATATATTGCACTACAAGTAAGCATAATAGCAAGAGACTCAGTATCATAAAATGCTTGTGACAAGCTGTGGGAAGAAGAAATAAAAAGTTGAGGAATAGAAAAAAGGTGTCAATGTCTATGGAGATAATATCTCTAAATTTCACTGATCTTTGTGCATGACATAGAAGTTTGAAGTGATCACAGTGGTAATAGTTTTAATATAGAATTTAAAAGGGGGAATTTTTCTATAGCATCTGTATAAGTATTTCTGTATCACCAGTAGGCATAAAGGTTTAGGGTTATTACAACAAGATAAGAAAAAAGGGAAACCTCACATTTGGGTCTTACACAATATAGTACCCAATATTTTTTGTTATCCACATGTTTTGTAATATGATGCAAAAGCAATACACGTCATATCTTGAGGGAATTAGACTGTCTTAGCCATATACTTTTGGCTATTTATATGGATGATAAGTGCATCCATTATCTTCACAGTTATGGTTTTTTATCTGACTGCATTCATATTACATCTATTATATTCAATATTATAGCTTGGATAGGTGGTCCCTTCCAGCGTTGTGTATATTCTTCTGCGAAAATTAAATGAACAATGAATTAGGCAAATACTCATCTTACATAACAAACAAGGCTGGAGGGAAAGGAGTTAAGTTCTATTAGCTTTTAGTCATAGAGTTCCCTTTAAATCAGTGGTTCTCAACCTTTTTAATGCCGCGACCCCCCAACCGGTCGTAAGTCGAGGACTACTCAACTGGTCGTAAGTCGAGGACTACTCAACTGGTGCAGCACCGTTTGCAGAATGGGACTTTTGGCGGGCTCAGCAGGGCAGAGACAGCCTGGACAATTCCTATTGGCTTTTGAAAGCCAATAGAATTAGACTCTATTCAAGAGAGTCTATTCTATTGGCTTTCAAAAGCCAATAGAATAAAAGGGAGTAGCACAGCTAAGGAAAAGGGGGAAAAAATGGCGGCCTGCATTGTTTGGTGACCCCCGTGAAATGGTCGTTTGACCCCAAATGGGGTCCAGACCCACAGGTTGAGAACCACTGCTTTAAATGCTGTTTTATGCAAAACCTGCTTACCAGTTGTCCAGGCTCATTAAGGGCATTTTATGAGTAAGTCTGAAGGATGCCTTCCATTTGTAATCCTCCTGCGTTCTTATGTAAGGTATATCAAAGCAAAAATAAATATACCCAGGTGGTATATTTAAGCTAGTTTTGTACCAGGTTGTTGGCATAGTTGAGGGCCCTGAGCAAATGTTTTGTGGAGGCTCTGGCACTACCACAGCCTCTTCCACTCAAGAGCAACTTTCATGTGATAATGGTTTTCTCCTTTTATTTTCTAATCCCATCATTCTTTTTTCCATTGCTTTCTGGATATGAAGGGGGGGGTGTCAACGTCTTCTCTAAAGCACCCGAAGGCAGGACAAGAAGCAATGGGTGGAAACTAATCAAGGAGAGAACCAACCTAGAACCAAGGAGAAGTTTCCTGACAGTTAGAGCAATTGATCAGTGGAATAGCTTGCCTTCAGAAGTGGGTACTCCATCATTGAAGATTTTTAAGAAGAGACTGGACCACCATTTGTCTGAAATAGTATAGGGCAGTGATGGCGAACCTTTTAGAGACTGAGTGCTCAAACATTGGCCCAGCCCCCACTCGGCCCCCCATCCCATGCCCCACCTGCCCGCAGGGCCACTCACCGCCTCCAGGGCCCGCCACAGATCGCCCAGGCAGCCCAGCAGTGCTATGGCGGTCACGCCCTCTGCCCGTGCCCTGCAGCATCAACTGTGCACGATGGGGTGTGAGGGCAGACTCTTGTCTACGCTGCCTGGCTGCCATGTCCTTGGCTGCACTGTTCCACCCGGGCCACGCTCAAGGGCGACTCTCCTTCAGGGGGGCTGCTGGAGAGGGGGTCGCGGGGAGAGGTAAGGCTGGGGCAACGGCACGTGTGCCCACAGAGAGGGCTCCGGGTGCCGCCTCTGGCACCTGTGCCATAGGTTCACCACCACCGGTATAGGGTCTCCTGCTTCAGCAGGGGATTAGACTAAAAGACCTCCAAGGTTCCTTCCTACTCTGTTATTCTGCTATATGCAGGTAGTAGCTGCAGTTGTCATGATACCTTTGCTTCCATTCTTCCTTTCTGCAGAATTCCAGTACTTTAAGAAATAAAAGTTGCAGACTTCGTTGGGCTGGCAAAATCCAGATCACTCCTATCTCCCATTGTTACAGAGAATATATTACTATAAGTAAAGAATCAGAGAAAATACGTACCTGAAATACTTGCATCATTTAAAATTCTATTTTATTGCAGCCAAGACCTGGTAACTCTAAACCAGGGGTCCTCAACCTTGGCAACTTGAAGACTTGTGGACTTCAACTCCCAGAATTCCTCAGCCAGCTTTGAGTTTGGTTGACCCCTCCATAATCTTACTGCTTTTTCCATCTTGACATCAGGTCCTTTGGCATAAAATTAACCTGCCTCCTACAGCATTGAAAAAGCATTTGTGAAAAACCTTGGTCTTTTCTTCCTCCTCTGCTTATAATATGTTTCTTTGTCAGATTCTTTGAGGAGAGATTCAGTAGGAAAAAAACCTCATATTGGTTTCTGTGTAATATTGATTGCCACATATTTTTTTTTTAAACAAAAGCCTGGTTTCTGTGGCCCAAAATGAATTTATGAAACTGACGAAATTGCCCACATAATTCATGCCCTTTGGGAATTCAGAGTGCCTACAATCCAGGTATGTCAGAAATGAAATCCCAGTAATTTGACTCAAGCGATTACGGACCATTTTTTTTAAATTTAGCGTTTTGGCACTGATATTAGAACATAGCCTGTCATTATAGGCTGAGGAATTAAGCAGGATGATAATACAGGAATTCCTTTCAGCTTCTTAAGTGTTGATTATAGGGTTGCTTTGAATAGACCTCACAGTGTTGCTCCCCAAAAGTCAATTACTAAATGTAACATTCTGGAAATATAACATTCTACACATGAGTAGAAACAAAATTGGCTCAAGGCTGCATCAGTGATGGAGAGCCGTGATTTCTACTTCTGATTAATCAAAGATGACATAATATGAGTGCAGCAGGAAAGTTAATTTAGGTTAAAACTGGATCTGAAAATAAGGTTAAGGCTGATTTTTGCAGGGAATTCTGTGGTACTGAGTTGCCCTTTAAATATAACAGAGAAAATAACTGAACAGGACAGTTGGTACTTAGAAGTTTGATATGCTGAATATGTATATGACAAAAATATACCCCCCACTCCCTTATGCCATAGATATACAATATGAATTTTGCTCAAAGAAACTAATCCTAGGTAAATTGGCATTCCTGAGCCTTTGCACTGCTTAGAAGTGAAGGTATAGGCATAACATTATAAAGAATACCTTAAAATATGCATAAATACTGAAAAAGTACGGGATCTATTCTTTTAAATATTTTGATGGAGATTTTTTGATCAGCTTGCTTTATATGTACTCTATGTGGCAATGCAACATAGAATAGGGAAGTCAGACATTAAGGAACCTTCACTTCTTTACCATATGTGGGTAGCAGCAGCTAATAAATATTGATCCATATTTAAATCCAGACTACAGATAGTTCCTCATTTAGCAAACCAATAGTCATACAGCAATTATTAGCAATTAAATTAGCAATTAGCAATTAAAGAGTACAGAGAAGAGCAACAAAGATGATTAGGGGACTGGAGGCTAAAACATATAAGGAACAGTTGCTAGAATTGGGTATGTCTAGTTTAACGAAGAGAAGGACAAGGGGGGACATGATAGCAGTATTCTAATATCTCATAAAGAAGAGGGAATTAAGCTATTTTCCAAAGCACCTGAAGGCAGGACAAGAAGCAACGGGTGGAAACTAATCAAGGAGAGAAGCAACTTAGAATTAAGGAGAAACTTCCTGACAGTTAGAACAATTAACCAATGGAACAACCTGCCTCCAGAAGCGGTGAATGCTCCAACACTGGAAGTTTTTAAGAAGAGACTGGACAGCCATTTGTCCGAAATGGTGTAGGGTTTCCTGCCTGATCAGGGGGTTGGACTAGATGACCTCCAAGGTCCCTTCCAACTTTATTACTACTACTATTATTATAATTATTTGCAGTTGCAAGATGATGAAAAAATAACTTTGGGACCAATCCTCTCATTTATGACCTTCATAGGTCTGTCAAACAAAAGATAGCTGATGATCATAAGCACAGTTGCAGTTTCGTTTAGTGCCAGCTTCGCTTACTACTGACTTGCTGATCTGAATTGTGGTCACTTAACAAGGACTGTCTATATATGCTGAGCTGACTCTACTGTTATTTTCATCAATGCCTTCAAAATAATAAGACCAAAGAGTTGTGGAGAGAAATCTACCCTAGTAGCCTCCTAACAACACAGGAAGCCGTAAGCTTGCAAAGAATCAAGCAGTTAGAGAGATAGAAGTTGCCCCTTAAACTCTGGCATAGATTAGAAAACCATTGTATAATTTTTAAACTCTGGCATAGATTAGAAAACCATTGTATAATTTTTAAACTCTGGCATAGATTAGAAAACCATTGTATAAAATTGAATTTTACAATTGTGTTTTAAAGAACTGTTCTGGAGATAGGTAAAGGTCTTAATGCCAGAATAATGCAGTTTCTGCAACTGACCTGTGCTGTGTGATATAATTAAATGCATAGCATACAAAAGGCCTTGAACACAAAGCAATACTGTTCTTTATTTGGAATAAATAGCCGGAAGTTTAACTACACAGTACAGAGGTTGCTGATCTTCTTAACTTTGGCCTTAAAACTAGCTAATTAATTGTTATTACATACTTCCATATGTTGCTAATAAATATATACCAGCTTTGAAAATAAATTATTACATGACTTCTTTTACTTACTGATGGTCACATAGACCAGAAAAACATGACCACAATATTTTTTTTTTTGTTTAAATGCAGAATTGGAATTGTATCGAGTTGCAATTCTGTCTACTCTTTGAACAGAAGTATAGCAGGTTTTGTTACATATAATAATAATTTTGTCTCATTCATTTTCAGTCAACAGTGGATCAGTTCTAAGCCCATGTTTTCTAATTTGAATTAGTTTATCACACCACGCTTTACTCCACACATTAGCATACACAGAGATTCTTGCAATTTACAAACCAGTTTTTTCTTTCCCTCATTCTTCAAAACTTAATGGATGACACATATAAGTCTCCTTTTTTTCTGGTCACCATGCAGAAAGGTTGTCTTAATATCTACATACTTTACATGCAATTTTCTAAACGTAGTAGAATTCTGATGTTTACATGTAAAAGCAGAGGGGCAAAAGCTTCATAATTCTTGCCATATTTTTTGTGTGGGACCTTTGCTACTAAACAAGCTTTATGCATTGCACATTTCAATGGACATCTCATTTGGTTTTGAAAACTGCATTACAGTGTATGACTGCCCCTTGGTAGTTCTGTTTGAATCTATATTTTATTTTTTTGTACAAAGATGCTATTTCTTCCCTTGCAGCTTCCTTCCAATTCTGTGCCTCAGCTGTGGCAGTCATTGGACCTCTTTCTGTGAATTGGTATTAGATTTATCCTTTGTTTATCCTTTGTAGCTCATTCTCTCAGGAGGAACTCATTTATTAAATTTATGAGATCTTAATTCTAATTCTAGGCCTGATTGTGTTTGAGCACCTTCTGAATCCCATCCTATTTCAGATTCCTCAGACTCATTTTCAATGGTCTTTTCTCATTATTCATCATCATTATCATCATCATCCCTTTGTGATTCTCCTAGTTGAAAGTAGGTGCCAATAGTAAAACTAGGCTAGCTTGCATTACAGTATAAATAAAGCTAATCTAGGTAATGTTTCATTAAAAGTTTGTAAGTTTTTTATTCCTACCATTATTCCTAATTGAGTTTGCAATTTAATTTATTCCTTTTTCCTTTAGGGTTTGCATCCAGATATGTTTAGGTGTAATAGATGGGTTTACTGCTGTTGCATACAGAATATTATTTTCACCTTTTGGTGGTAAATGGTTTTGTGGATTAATTAGTTAAGCATTATTAAGTGCTTCTCCCTGGAAATAGTCAGGTAACCATGAATCAGCCAGAATACACCTTATCGTGTTATTAGGGTTTGATTCTTGTTTTCTGCATTCTTATTTTGCCCAGGGCTATAACATTTTTTTCATGTTAATATGTTTTTGTTAATGAAATATTTTTCAGATGTCCAGTTCCAATATTCTCCCCTGTTATCAGACCGTACTCTCTTTATTTTACTCTTGAATTATTTTTTATATAAAAAAAGTTTGTATTTCTCAGATACTTCCTTCTCACTTTCAGAGATAGGTGCAAATTCAGGTAGTCCTCGTTTAGCAATTACCTCATTTAATTAACAGTTAAGATGGTGATGAAAAGGTTATCAGTTACTTTTGTAGAGCAAAAAGTAAAATTTTAAGCATAGTTGTGGTTTCACTTAGTGACTGCTTCGCTTAATGATGTTGCCAATCCAAATTATGGTTGTTAAATAAGGGCTACCTGTATGCTTTGAGTGACTGTGAACATTACAAAGCAATTTTTCCCACTTCCTTTCCTTGTAAAATCATTCTCTTTTAATATGTCTCTTTTTATTAAAGACAATCTGCATTTTTCTCTTTTATCTAGTTTTGAGAATTCCCTTCAGTTATATCTTTCAAACTATGCTGGTATGCCTATTCACTGGAGAAATTTCATCGTGAAGTTTGATTAATTCTATTATATATTTATAGTGTTCTCCTCCAAACTTGACAATTCCTTGATGAAATCATCAAAAACGTTCAGACTGTTCTCCAACATAGGAAATGGAGAATCCACCAATGGATTAGCTCTGTCTTCCTGCCCATTAGACTAAGTCAGCTAAACTTGGCACGCCTGTCCTGGACCAGGACACACCCAGTCTTGACTTAGTCTGCAGCCCAGACGGACGTGACAATCTTGGCTCCCAGATAGCAGGTTGTACATAGTAGCTTTTCCATTGTTGGATTCTCCCTTATCTCCACAGTCATTTCAGCAGCGCTGGGATCAGTGCTGCTCTGGACTAACTGGTGGAGGCTAGGATTCTTCCCACAGAGAAACCCCTCTTCCAAGAAACAGGCAGGAACCGCAAGAAAAAAAACAACCCCTTTTATTCTCACAGACCTGAGGCAATGTCCAAGGCAAACAAACACAGTCCACAGAAACTTGATCCTCAACACGAACGATTGCTTTCAGCAACCAGCACTTCCCATACCTTCCCTTTTATAATTCAGCCAAGACGTGGCTTCCTAGTGCCTTCTCCTTTGCCTTTGGAGCTGCCCCATTGCATTCCTCTGTCCTACTCGCTTCTCTTGCCTGCGCTTTCGTGCATCCTGGATTTGTCCCAACTTCTTCATCACTGTCCAACTTAGGCTCCCAGCACAGCTGTGTCTCAGCCTGAACGCGAGTAGAGGGGCCAGGCTCCTCGTCCGACTGTAAGTCTTGGAGTTCCTCAGAGCCTTCCTCTGACTCTAATGTCACTGTAGGCCCCTCCTCCTCATCTGATTCCTCAGATTCAGCTGCCAGATCCACTGGCTGGCGAGGAATCACAACAGCTGGCATGTCGCGGCCCAGTACTGGTCCACAAACTAGGGGTTGGGGACCCCTGCCTTGGAACACGGTTTTGAACCAACGTTCAATTTGAGTTCATCCTCAGACTTCAGTGATCTGTACTTTTTCTTTCATGTTGGTCTGACTTCAGCTTCGTTTATATATAGCATTTCCGAAATTTGTGAGAGGTCCAGTTTTTCAAATACTGCTTCCGTCTTCATGCTTCAAATGCTATATTCCAGGGCTTTTCAACCTTTTCACCCATTGTAGCACTTTTAGAATATGGCAACATCTGAGTACCACCAGTTGCCTAGCAAGGTGTCAAAAACTTGATGACCAAAAAAAGGAAAAAAGTGATAAAGTACAGGTAGTCCTCGACTTACAACAGTTCGCTTAGTGACTGTTCGAAGTTACAATGGCACTGAAAAAAGTGCCCCCCAAGCCAGAGCCGAGCAAGACACCTGCCTGCCCAGCGGCGCTCTTCCTCCTGTCCGAGGTTTTCATTCTTATAAGTATTTCTGTTGAGGATTGGCAATGGCGGTGGGGTGGGGGGTGTTTGGTTTTTATTCCCCCCATCTGCTGAGTGGTTGCAGCAGGCTTTGGTCACTTCACATGACCCTGGGACACTGTGACCGTCATAAATATGAATCAGTTTCCAAGCATCTGAATGTAAATCACAAGGCCCTGGAGATGCTGCAACATTCCAGCTGATCGGCGCTTCTTCTGGGCTCAGCAGAAGAGCCAGGATCAGTGCTGAGCTCCAGCTGGAGCCTGGCACTGATCCTGGTGCTTCCACTGAGTCCTGACAGTCCAGAAGGAGCACTGACAGCCCTGCAGCTCCAGCCATCTCTCGCTCAGGCTTGTGCAGTGCTGCCACTGGTTCAGGTCATTCCCCTCCCCCTCTACCACTTTTCTAGGATGGTCGTGTACCACCTGCCAGGTGCCAATTTACCACAGGTGGTATCCTTACCACTGGTTGAAAAGCCCTGCTATATTCTATCCCATTTTCAAGCAAGAGATTTTGGAACTCAGTATAACTATCAGTCTCAAAAATGTTATTCTAGCTTTGGAAGCATGAAAAAGTAACCAGCTGATGATGCTGGTTCAGCTATATTGCTTGATCAAGCATCTGGAAATAAATTGGGATATTTTGTGACTGGGGTGCTTTGACCTACTGTTAGGGTTCTGTATTTAGTTCTAGCTCTGCTGAGCCCATAACCCTTTTGCTGGAAAATATACTAATTTCTAGTTTAGTTTGACTGACTCCCAGTCAGTCTCCATATTCAATCAGACCAAACATCCACGACATTCAGTTTAGCTAGCAAAAGAGATAGCTTGTTTGTTTTGTTGTTTGCCTTAAACACTGCTTTAATGTTTAATAAATAATTAATTGGCAAAGCAGGGAGGGAAGCAGGACTTGGGGTAGAGATTAGCATGTTTCTACAAGGTTTTCTGTTTGTTCTGGTTTTTTTTTCCCTTCTGCGTGGATACAATGTATCCCTTCATTTTATTATCTTGCATTTTTAAATATAGACTACCCAGAGTCATTTAGAGTTGAGTGATCTCTAAATTCAGATAAATAAAATAAAAAATAGGCAATCATTTGATTATCTTTGTGTATAGCTATGTTAATCAAAGGGACACAAAACTTTTCAGTAAACTGGAAGCAATAGTGTGGATAGCAGCTGAGGCCTTTGACTATTCCAGCTTTAATTCTTTTATTATATAATGGCTGCAGGACAAACTTGGGAAATAGGATGTCTGATATCCCTCCTCCCTCTGTGTTGCAAAGGAAACAATTTGGTATATTGGGGTGTGCTTCATTTCACACACAAACACTTTTCTTCTTGTAGAGCTCAATTTCATATACGTACAGTGCCACCCCCACCTATCCCGTAAGGTTGCTTAGAGATCAACTTGGAAGCTTTATGACTGGGTGGTAACATAAATATTTATTACTTCCCTCTGAAGCCATTGTTACGATGTCACATTCAGTCTTTGAATATGTTTCAGTAGGTAAATGATCAATGATATTGAGGTTGATGAACTCAGTATTTCATAATATCTGTAGAATTGTTACCTAATGAGTTGCATTATTAGTGCAATGTTCTAATTTTAATTTTTTGTGTACATCATGGTATTGCTAAACCTTTTCATAACTTTCTTTAATATGTCTTGCTGAAGTTCACTATGCTTAATTAAAGATCCCTTCAGGCATCTCCCTCTTAAGAAGGCAGCTATGAAGGGAAAGAGCTTTTAATACAGTAAATGCATGCAGGTTGCCTCTTCAGGGCTTTGCTTGGTTGGTGATGGACTTTGCTCTGTTCTTTTGCTTTCCAAAAGAATTCTAGGAATTCCAGTCTATAATTGGCTTCTGTCCTGCACAAAATATCTATAAGATTACATATCTTTCTCGTTGAGTTCAGAGCAGCCTCTGCAGTCTCAGAAGTTATGTGCTGGAATCCTGCTTTCTTTGTGCATCTGTCTTTCGTCTAATCTTTAAGTTGTTGTTGTTGAGTAGTGGATTGTTGAGCTTCTGCAAGAATAGGGATATGCTGAGCTTTAACACATCTCCTTTGTGATTTATGATTGTAAATATCAAAACACTTTATTTCACATGAGGTTCAAGAAATTAAACAAAGAACAATTAATAAGAGGACAGTATGGAATGAAATAAAACAGGGTAACATTGTGTAAGGAACAGTGGAAATGGAAAGCCAAATGGGTCACTGAATGCCTAGTCATAAGAAAACCTAAAAGTGACCCAACAAAAAAAGATTCCAGGCTTTGAACGACCACATCAGCGATGGACAATCCCGAATAGGATTTGCATCTCATACAGCGTCTATCCGGACCCATTGTATAAATGGGGCATAGTATCCTTCCCTCAGCGTGATAGCTGGGTCCCAGGTCAAATTGTACATCACATCATGATCGACTATAAGCTGAAGGCAGATACCGGTCCAGTATCTGATTTTTTTTTCAGATAAAAGATGCTGCATTTCAGTGGTTAGGTGGCCTAGATCTATTTGAGCATAGATCTTTTTAGCATTTATATTTTATTGTGTTTTACTAATCTAGGTGAAATGTTAATATAGATTTCTAGTCTGTGTATGATATGCCATATGCTAAACAAATAAATAAATATTGATCAGCTGATAGTTCGATATTCATTCTGTTTTGTATCTCTGATGATACTTTTTCTTAATTATGAAAACTTCCTACTGTTTGAACTTTCCCACTCCCGTATGAGTCAGAGTTTTTATCTATATTAATCTTTGAGCTAATTTTTGAACCGCTCCTCACCTATGGTAACTTGTATCTGCTTTATCTAAACATGCAAACTAACTTCCATATTTCCAGACATCATTTTGCTGCCTCTTAGAAGGATAGAATAAGCTATGTAAATGCCTAGTCCTATCTTGATTTGTGGTTTAATTCTAGAGTTGACATTTATATTGACAATTATATATATCTCATGAAGTTTTCAGCATGAAGTCATGTGTGTAAATTGATTTGTGGTCTCAGATGTGTACTGAATATACATTTTCTCTCTTCTAAAAATCACAACAAAAAGCTGTGAGAATATGCCATGAGTGATCCCAAGTATATTGTAATGTGGTGCACATAGGAATTGAGTTATTTGCAGTTTTCCAAAGAGAAAAACCTTCAAATATACAGTACTTTTTCAGTAGTGAAGACTGTTTGAGAGGTGAAGGAAATCTCCTCTTTTACAGGATTTTGATGTCATCTGGACACTCTTCTCCAAAGAATATATTAATACAAACAAACAAACAAACAAACAAACAAACAAACAGATAATAGAAAGCAAGTTTGGTCTAGTGGTTAAGGCACCATGCTAGAAACCTGGAGACTGTTAGTTCTAGTCCTGCCTTAGGCATGAAAGACAGATGGGTGACTTTGGGCCAGTCATTCTCTCTTAATTCAATCCACCTCACTAGGTTGCTGTTGTGGGAAAAATAGGAAGGAGTATTGAGTATGTTTGGGACCTTGAGTTATTTATAAAAATAATAAAAGGCATGATATAAATGACTGAAAAATAAAGATAATAAAAATAGTCTCCACTGGTGGTGTCATTTAGTACATTATACAGTACTTTTGATTAATTTATAATCTAAGGCTGTACTTCTTTATATGCAAACAGAGACTGCTATTGCACAAAGGTTCATGAATGTTGAGGGAGAAAGCTAAACAAGATCTTGGGTATGTGAAGGTTTTACTGAATATTCACAGGATTGCATTTGACTTTATTAATTGTGCAGGAATGAAGGTGTGTTCTGGGTCACTTCAAACATGGGTAGTTTAGTATATAGGACAGAGGTCTCCAACCTGCTCCAGCCCGGAGCAAAGAAGAGCAGCTTCCACATTGGTGTGCATGCGCGCAAATAACACCACGCGCACTGGCATGGCACTAGCGGCCCTGTTTACACATACAGAAGCAGGCCACACGCTAGCACAGCGCTACCATTCATGCATGCGCAAACGGGCCGCACACACTCACCCGACACTAGCGGCCCCGTTTGCACCTGCACACATGCGCAAATGGGGCCATGGGCACTAGCACAAGTGGGGGGGGAGTGCACGTGCACATACACGTGCACCGGCCAGCCATTTCCACAGTCCCCATAGGTTGGGGGTCTCTGATATAGGAGACACGTGAACATACACAAGAGCATGTGTATTTTTATGAAAATCAGAACTAAACCTCTTTTATGCTTTTTCAGCAAGTCTATTGTGTGGGAGAAGTGATTATGTTCAGTGATAAGTGAAAGTTATTTTTGCCCTTGTGTAGACTTAGCTCCATCTATTCTTGCTTAATTTTAATTCTGCTCTGCAGCTTCATTATACTGCACAGTTCTTCTTTTCAGTGTATAGTATGGAGAGGGCCCTGGGTTATCTTTTGTTTGGAGGAATATTGTAAAAAGCATCCACTTCATGCTGTAAATATTAGTAGGTGAAATAAGATAAAATGTTACATCTTTTCTGACCGTGCAGTACTTTTCCCTTCTCATATTTTTGCTATTCAGAATCATTGCATGTGATACTCTGAGCCAAAATATGTTCTTGGATTCTTTCCCTGGCCAGATCTTAGGTTCAAACAACCTGCCAAGCAGGGTAAGCAACCTTTTGATTCCTGGTTAATATATGTTTAATAAATTCTTATAATGGTGGAGCTAGATTTTTTTTACTCCTCGTTGCCAGAGATCTGTTGAGGAAAGGGGTTTAAACTGTGTTAGAGCTATGCTAAGACTTTCATCATTGTGTGTCGTCTTCCTTAACCAAATCAGGAGGCTTCACAATATTGACATGTGTCCTAAACACATCGTAGACAGAACCTGCATTTCAATATGTCGTCATGCTTCCAGAATGAGCTCTTGGATGACATAAGAGCACAAACGCTGCTAATTTATTATCAGCCATATTTTGGTTAAGTGTATTATGCAAACTATAGATGCAGATGATAGTTTTGCACAAGCCTCATGATTCCAGTTTTCAGATTCCTTACTTAAAGCAGTCTCGGCATGCCTAGATGCAAATTTTGATCAATGATTTCATGGTTTGATTTTTTTCCCCCCCAAAATGCTTGGAATTTGAAGGAGAGATGTCAAAAGAAAGAGAGAGAAAAGGAATTCTTTTTAAAGATCTGTCTTTAGGGTTAAGAGCCTTAAAAGACCTATCTTTAGGCTTAGGATTAGTTGCTCCAGCTATCTTTGTAAATAGATCCTTGAATCTTCAAGATATCTTAATTACTTCTTGTGTTCTTAAATCAGTTTTTAAGAAAAGATACTTGCAACATGCAATTCCATTAAAGCTTAGTGAACTAGCTCAGGGCCATTTTCACTTGGAAAGATCATGCAAAACTCTCTCCTGTTGTGTTTCCAAACAGAGAGTTGAGTTTGCTTATGCTAATTAATAAAAATGCAAGTTCACATTGTGCTTTAAGGTTCATTGAAAATCTTTGGTTGAAGTTGGAGTGTATATGATTAAACCCCATCTCTTCCATTTCTTCATTCACTTGTTATCTTGCAAACTGGAACTTTCCATGTCTTTGTTACGCTGACTGGGCTACTTATGAACCATATATACTATAGAGAGAGGGAAGGAATAAATCAGAAAAGCTAACTCCTGTATGTGTAAAAAAATTTCCTCAATTAGAAATGGAGAAGTGGTTCTTTTGTAAATTAATAATCCTCAAAATAGTCCTGTTTTTATCAGAAAAAGCAAAAAAGGGTTTGAAGATCTAAACTTGGTGTACTGAAAACTAACTAGAGTAGATTAGGCTTCTTCTTGGAATATTTAATAATTTTAGTTTATTCTCCCTAAGAACATGTCTTAAAAATATTGAAAAATAACTTCTTCAAAAAAAAAAGTTTCCCCCCAGGTGTTCCTGAATTTTTATCTTATCAGTGACTAATATTTTCTAGGGCTATGCAGTAATTCAGAAGGGGCACAATGATTTGGAGCACACAAATATCACATCTGTTGAGATCTCTTAAATCAGTTGTGTTATTGCCATGTGATCCCATGAGAAGACATAGCTACTTACATAGGTTGCCAACAACAAATCCCCAGACATGTCAAGCTTCTTTTCTCTCCTCAAATCCATATCACTGTACAGCCTTAATATATTCATCTCCTTCAGACTTCTTGTTGCTATAGTGATACTGAACAGGAAGAAGCAGCAGATGGCAAATTTACCCTGTTGTGTAATGCAGCATTGCTGTAGACTTGAAGCATAATGCAGATGTTACATACTAAAGGATTCATGCTAAGGGAAATATATATTTCCTAATCTGATAAACCATTTAAAATAATTTAAAATGGCTTGAAGTATTTTCAATTCATAGGCTCTCAATGCAGCACGTAGAATTCTGTGGATCATAAAATTTATTTAGTGTATCTTTTGTCCAAAGATTGATAGTTGAATTTTTTTTCTCTTTTTACATTTAAGAAAAACAGTATTGCTGGAAAAGAGCAGGATAGATTATTGTAGAAATTCAGGTCAGAAAGTAAATATCAAAAGACTAGATCAAGAGAACATTCCTAATACTGTATATATCTTATAGATACTGATGTATACTTATTCCCATAATTGCAGTCAACAGTTCAGTGACTAATAATAATGATCATTTATTTTTTGTCTTTATTATTAGTTTCTATGTGATCATTAACATTTCTCTTTTTATACATATTTTAACTGATGAAAATAAACATTTCATGAAGTAATAAAACTTAGTGAAATTCCCATTATAGTGTATGTCAGCTTGATACAACATATAATTAATTTCTGTCACATTATCCAATGTCTAATTTAATATACATATCATCTTCAGTGGTGTTTACAAATTAATGGTAAAACATTAAGGATGTCTTTTTTCTCTTTTTCCTCTTAGAATTTAAAAATATGTGGGCATTCCACATCTTTTCTTTGTTCTTGTTTATTTCTATCCCCCTTTATTATTTTTAATCAAGATGGCAAACATATCTGTAAGGTTTTCCACTTAGCCTCACAATTGCCCCAGCATTACTCAGGAATTTAAAAGAGCCAAAGAAACTCCTCAGTCGAGGTTTCAGCAAGCAAACAACTTTGATCAAAACAGAGTTGGGTGACCCCATCTCTCTTCGTGGCTGGTAGAGAGATGAAGGCAACAACCAGAAAAGATGTCTTCCACCTTTTATACCTTTCCAGAACAAAAAGATCAGGTCTTGGTACTAGGCATAAGATGGCACAAAAAAATAATTCCTAGATGATGACTCATACACAGCAACCCAGGCTCCATCCATAACTCCTTTCCCCCTTACCTTGCTCTTTTCATATAAGCAATCACCTATACCTAAAGCATAAAACATTTGCTTCTATATAACTAATTTCCCAATCTAAAGCATATCAATATTACTAATATCAAGCATAATAAAATCCCTTCATATCCAACACACCTCCCTCCTATTTTTCCCACAATAATCCTGTGAGGTTGGTTGGGCTGAAAAAGAGAACAATTGGCCCAAGCTCACTCAGCTGGCCTTCATAGCTAAGGCAGGTTTAGAACTCAGGATCCCCTACTTTCCAGCCTTGTGTCTCAGAGTTTTCTATTAGCTCAAGGAATAGGGTGCCCGATTTTGGTCTGGATTCCCTGGCACAAATCTCCTGATCCCTTAAAGAAGATTGATTTCTAATACCTGTATTCTAGTACTTGGGTAGTAGCAAAGATTGAAGCCAGGCCAGAAAAGGTCAGATTTAAAAGAAAACAATATTAAGTTGTTTTTTTCATAGAATATGTGAAAAGCAGATATAGAAGAATCATACAAATATATCTATTTGCTGTCCCATAAATATAATATGTAATAGAATAGGGTAGACTCAGCTCAATTAACTATTTTTTTAAGGCACGTGCATGGATTGCACAATTCTATTGTGTATAATGAGTGAAGTGTGCTGCTAATATTCTCAAAATTATTGTTACATAATAAAAAGCATCTGACTCAACTGGGGATAGGGATACAATTGGAGATTATGAATCAGCCTGGCATAGGTGTGGATAAAATACCTTTGCAGAGAAGTTGGAGGAAACGTCATCTGAGTTTCAGAGGAAAGCCTGATCTTTGGTGGCTTTTCACCCACAGATGCCATTTCTTGTCATCGTATGTGAATCTCCTTCCAACTTTTGTTTTTAGAAATATATACACTTTTAAACAACGTCAGAATTTGAGCAGAAACATTTGTTTGCTTTCTCATTTAATAAAAAGATTTGGGTTATTTTGAAAGCAGGTTATTGATTCTGAGTCTCCTTCTCACAGCCTTCTTCTTTTACTGATATATTAGATCTGCATATAGAAATGATATGTCTGATTCAGGCTTTTTGATAGCCTAGGTGATAAATTATTTTTACAGGCAACTGTAATGAGAACTGTCTTTATAAAGTAGTGTAAAATATATTAATATTGTGTATTCTCTAGTAAAGGTTATTCAAACCTTTCCTTGCTGGGTATAAAATGTTATATCTATCTGTATGCTATTAAAACTCCTGTTGTCATTACCATTTATTTATTTAGCATATGGCATACCATACATGAACTAGCAATTTATATTAACATTTCACCTAGATTAGTAAAACATAATAAAATATAAATGTTAGAAAGATCTGTGTTCAAACACCATCTAACCATTAAAACACAGCATTGTTTATATTTTTTAAAAAATCAGATAATTATATTTTTTAAAAAATCAGAGCCTGGATCTGAGGAGGAGGAGTTGGAGCCGGGGCTGATGAGGGGGGGTGGTGTAGTCCCTAAAACCCATGAGGAACGACCTGGGGATGAGGATGAGGCAGTCCTGGGGCCCTCGGGTCTCGGAAGAGTATGCAGGAAGGAAGAGAGGGTACAGGCTGACCGAGGAAGGGGGGGGGGGATGGAAAGAGAAGGAAGCAGAGCAGAGAAGTGGCAGAGCTCCAGATAGGAGCAAATGCCTCCCCCACCCAATCCCCAAGCATGGAGAATGAAGAGGAGGCAGAGTCAGTGCAGGGCAAACCGACTACTTGAGAGGAGGGTGCCCTGCCCCTCCTCATGAGGTTCACCTGGAGAGTAGCATTTAAGGAGATGCTGTGAGGAGGGGCTTTTAGAGGAACAAGTGTTATTGAATTACACTCCCCCGGCATTGATTCAGACCTTTTGCTTTGAGGACTGCTTTTGCCTTGCTTCCAGACAGTTCTTGGCTTGCCCTAGCCTTGAAGACTTTGCCTTTGGAACTGCTTTTGCCTTGGACCCCATCTTGTTTTATGGCCTGCTGTTTGTCTTGCCCTAGCCCTGAAGACTTTGCCTTCGAAACTGCTCTTATGCCTGGACTTTTGCTTTGTGTGCCCTGAGGACTGCCCTTGTCTTATGCCTGGACTTTTGCCTCGTGGACTTGCCGGGTAATCTATGGGCTGCTGTTTGGGGGACTGAGGGTGGAGCCTTACTGGTCGGTGGAGGGCCATTTGTTTAACCATTCCCAAGAGAAATAAAGAACTCTCTGGAGGCCTGCCTAACCATGACCACCTGAGTCATATCATAACTAGACCAATAGATGCCCTCCACTTACAACCAGTCACAATGTCATCTACAGTTTGACAATCTTTTACAGAGATATAAAGACTACATGTGCAGGGTCCAGTGGTTTTGTGGCTCTTTTGAATCTGAGTCAATCTAATTGTGTATATAGTTAAAAAAAGAAGCCGTCAGGTAAAAAAGAGAAACCTCCTACAACTGCAGCACTCTCACTATAGTTATAACACTTCTGCCCGCCAAACACATCTGTACAAGAAGCAGAACCAAAACTACTTTTACTTATAGTTTATAGTTTCATGCTAATTAAAGTCAGTGGAAGACTCTTACAAGGAGGCACTCTTTCCATCTGGGTTGAGCTGGCATAAACAACAGAAAAATACAAGTGCCTGCCTGCGTTTAGAGGAACTGAAGTGTTCTGCTCTGTAAAAAAATTTAAAATTAGAAAACACATTAATGAACCACAAAAGCCTCAGAACAAATTCTTAACTCCACCTTCATACTGGTGGCAAAACATCCTGGCCACACAAACCAAGAGTGTGTCCTTTGTGGAAAAGCTGCCTTCAGTGATGATTACTCACAAATCCAGACAAAATGATGGATCTTGTTTTTTTGGTTTGATGTTCCACTCCTTCAGTCTTTAAAAGAGTGGCTTATTTTACTGTGGTTTGTTAGAGTCAGGCAGCTAAACACAAGTATTGGAAAACTAAGGTTTTCTATACTGCCAGCTTTAAACAAATTAAATTAATTTTTGTCATGTTCCTTCAAACACAATTTAAGAAGAAACATACATTCCCTTTCATTTTAGCAACAGGCATTTTAAAGATTAACTGCCAAAATATGAAATAGTTGCCATCTCCAAAATTATTTTGTAAACCTTCATATCATTCAAAGAAAGATGCCCTTTCTTATCTATTTGCATTCAAGAATATATGATGCCAAAATTTATTAGAATCTCTGAAAATTTTGTGTAGAATCCTATTTAAACAGACGTTCAAGCATCTCCCATGATAATGAAGGAAGAAAATACTGATTTTTTAAAAAAATTAAGTTTTATTTCTGGGCCATTTATTTGAGACCATATTTTAGAGAAAAGTGTGAGTTGTAAGTTTTGTATTTGAACATTTACTCCATTTTAATTAATTGCCCAGCTATGGAACTAATTGGATCTTGCAAAAACAACTAGAATTGTTTTTTCTTTTTCATAAGTGATTTTTGAATTATGGTTTTTTTAGTTTTGCAGAGACAACTTTGAATTTATAGCAAAGATTTATAATATTAATCTGTATGCTATTTGTGTATTTTATCTATGCTATTTGTGATTCTGATTCTGAGTTTCATAATCCTTGCATTATCCAATATCCATTTCATTTCATGGCAACTTAATTAAAAAAGAACAGCTAAAAAATATGAATACATGCACTAAAATTAAGGTAAAATAAGATAATAATGTTCAGTGCAAATAGTTTAATGTTTCAAATCATGGGAAAAATACAAAATTTCAGCCCAGAAGAAATCACAGGCAGGATGCCATGAGAGTTCTACAGGTAAGGTACTATTTTAGTTCCAATTGATTATTAATAAAAATGTCAGAAATAATACTGTAAAATTATCCTGTCTTTATCGTATTAACCACCTCCATTGGTGAGGGCCCCCTCAGGGCTCCAAGCTAACTGGCAAAACACATTTGGTAATGCCAAAAGGGTGGGCGCAGGCCTCACCCCATTAAAAAAGGCTCTTCTCCTTGATCCCACTGGCCAGAATTCTTTAGCCGACAGGGTCCAGAGTAGGCGTCTTCCACAACAGGCAGGCTGGTTCCATTGGAGTGAGACAGCTCCATAGGTACCGTGGACCCGTGCCATAAAGGGATTTAAAGTTAATAATGAATACTTTGAATTGGAGTCAGAGGCAACTGGTAACCATTGTTGCTCGCGCAATAGCAGTGTTATACATGCCAACCTAGAGGCCCCTAGAACTGTTTGTGCCACTGCATTCTTCACCAGCTGTGGATTCCGAACACTCTTCAAGGATAGCCTCATGCAGAGCTCTTTGCAGTAATCAACCAACCAACCAACTGATTATAGTCTTCCATTAATAGTGTTTTTAATCTGCGACAATGAAGCTTTTTAAAATCTTTCTCCAGCACTGGAGATGGAGAATCCACCAATGGGGTTTAGACTGTATTCCTGCCCAATCAGATCAAGTCAGCCAAAGTTGCCACGCCCGTCCTGGACCATAGAGATCCCAGTCTTGACTTGATCTTGCCCAGGATAGACGTGCAGGTTTGGCTCTTAGGCAGGTACAGACTCCATTGGTGGATTTTCCTTTCCTCAGTAGCTGTTTAGTTTTAGTGAACTAATTGGATTCAACCCCTTTTCAAATTGGTTATCATTACCAAATTTTCAATCCCTTCCCATAGGAATTTGAAGTTATCTTCTCAATTCCTCCATTGGGGGGGCTATACAAGCCCTTGCTAAGGAAGGGGTTCCTTCCTCTTTTCCCCTCCCCCCCTTTTTCCCTCATCCAAATTAGAAAAAAGCTCTTCTGCTCACCGGATTGCTCGGGACTAATGGCCGTAAGCCCCAACCAGCTGGGGAGTTCAATCTCCCTAACGGAGCTTGTGGCTGCAGCTCCGTTCATAGATCCAGGCCAAAGGCACCCCCCCCCCAAGACCTTCCCAGCTCGTTTGGGAGCCGTTGGTGCTGATGGACTGCTTCAGACTTGTAGAAGAATTTCGGGCCGTTTTCAGCCTTCTGGTCTCCGATCGTCAGGCTTTCGGCAGAGAGGGGGTGCACGTGCAAGAGAACAGCGCTGATCAGCTGTCCAGCGGCGGTTTGGTGAGCAAAAAAAAAATGGGGCTTTTTACTATCTCTCTCCCTTTGCGAGCTGCGCTCTTCTCTAGTCTCAGGTAGGCCCTATCTCCTGGAGTCGGTCTCCACGCACAGCCACCATTTTGGAACTGTGCAGTTTCACTCGCGGCCGCCATTTTGGGACCGTGTGGCCTCGATAGGCCCAGCGAACCTGGACTACTGTGGAAGGGATCCCTTCCTGATTTCCACTGGGAGGCACCTGGGGTGAGGGGCCTCACCGGGGGGGTGGTCTTCAAAGAGAAAAACAATCAGACCAGTCTCTCTCTTTTAGACGGCTGCCAGCTTGAATACAGGTTGAGGCCTGCAGGCAGAGAAGGGGCCTAGTCGCCCCATAGGCATATTCTTCTCATAACATCACAGGCCTTCGTCTCCAACTATGACCTGACTGGATTGTTTATACATCCAGGCTTCCCGGGGTTCCCCCTTTTCAGGTTCTGGTGTCCCCTGCCTCCCTCACCGTAATTATTCAAATAATTTGGCTCCATCCAGATTCCAGGCACCCCTCGCAGTGTGTCTGTCCTTATCTGTGTGACAATATACTTGGATTCCAGGCACCCCCAGTAGTGTGCCTGTCCTTATCCATAATATTTCAAGCCGGATTCCAGACGCCCCCAGTAGTGTGTCTGTCCTTATCCGTGCCCAGCCATAGTTGGATTCCAGGCATCCCCAGTCATGCACCTGTCCTTATCCACGCAGAGGCTGTACCTGGGTTCCAGGCATTCCCTGCAGTACGTCTGTCCTTATCCAGTGTGTAATACTCTCCAGATACCAGGGGCCCCCTATCGTGTTCCTGCATTTCGGAGAATGGAGGAAACTACTATTTCCTCGAAGGGAGCCTTGCCATCCTCATCAGGTTCCCCTGGTCTGGAAGGCATTGAAAAGATGGCTGCCACTAGGATCAGATCTACCACAAAGTCTTCAAAGAAAACAGATAAATTGGCCAGCAGGAGACACCAAGCCTTGGAAAAGGAGTTCTCCAAGGTGCAAAAAGTGGCCAGGTTTCAAACACCTCAAACCAGAGGGTTAGCCTTTGACTAACCTGGGGGCTCCAACCTCCCCTCTCGGAATCTGGTCAATGGGGGAATCCTCGCATTCTCCTGCTCAGGGCGGGGCAGGCGATTTTCCTTTCTTTTCCCAATCCTCCTCAGCACGGGCGCCTCAAGGGGCTCCCAAGGCCACATTCACTCCCATGGCGGCAGGGCTTCGTCCTAGCGAGCCGGCCCCTTTCCCTATGGAGGACCGACTAGCCCTACTGATTGCACAAGCAGTAGACCGAGCCCTTGAGGCCAGAGCTCAGGCTTCCAGACCAGGGACAGCCATGCCCCATCCTGTTCAACAACCTCTTCTCCATCGGGGTCATCAGTTTCTGAGGATTCTTACCTCGACCAACCCGCCACAGAGCAGGAGGTTCAAATGTCTGAAGAGGAAGACATTCCCCCAGACGTGCCTTCATTTAGTGGCCTCTTTAACCCCTCATTCTTTGTTACCCTACTAAGTAAGGCTACATCCACTGCCCATCTTGGGCCGGGGACCTCAATAGAATCGACTCCCGTTCCCCCAGATGTGGAAGCAGACCCGAACTTGGTCGAGCCGATTGCGGCTCAACACCGCATCCCCTGCCCTTCTTTATTCCTGAATGTGATCCGGAAACAATGGACCTCTCCAGCTTCTCTTCCCCTCCCAGGTAACACTGACAAAAGGCTGTACAATGTGGCCAAAGATCTAGAGGAGGCTCTGGAGGTACCGACTGTGGACGAGCCTTTAGGGACCCTAGTATTGGCCACTGCCATCTCTGGGGATTTTTCAGAGGCCCTTAAGGCCGAGGACCGCAAATGTGAGTTCACTTACCGCGGAATACACCAAGTGGCCACGTGGGCAATCAGGGCCGCAACATCCGCCTCTTTTTTCAACAGAGCTGCACTCAGCTGGCTCCGACAACTCCAAGCTCGGTTTCCAGCGGAGGATATCCGCACACACCAGGACCTTAGTAAGATGGTGGCGGCCACTGAGTATGCGTCAGACGCAACACTCCAGGCTGCCAGGTTTTCAGCCAGAGCTATGGCGTCCAGTATCACTGGTTGGCGTATGCTTTGGTTGAAGCATTGGCAAGCCGATGCTAAATGGAAGCTGGCAGCTGCTCCATACCAGGGAGGCAAGCTATTTGGGGAAGCGCTGAATCCCTACTTAACGGAAAACAAGGACAAACGCAAGGTCCTTAATCATCTCCTTAAAAGACCGGACAAACACTCCGGTTACTATCCAAGGAGATAGTCCTTTCGTGCTGGAGCTAGATACAGTTACACTCCGCCCTTACAGCCCTTTCAGGCCAGGCAAGATAGGCAGGAGAGACAGGCTGATAGACAAGCCCCTAGACTCAGGAAACAATCGCAGGGCAAGCGGCCATTTCGAGGGAACAGCAGGCCATTCCGCTGCTCCAGGTGACTCCCCATCAGTACCTGTTATAGGGAGCAGATCTCTATTTGCCCACCAGTGGGAGGCCACCACCACGGACGCATGGGTGCTCAACACCGTCCGTCACGGTCTTTCCCTGGAATTTGTCTCCAACCCCCCAAATCGGTTCCTCTCTTGTCCATATCCCCAGAACCGAACAAAGAAAAGACTCATTAATATACTGAGCACCAATCTACCCCTTACTGATATTGCACCCTTACATTATATCTTTCCTTTTCTCTTTTATTGCTATTTTAAAATATATATATTTTTCAAAAGGGGTGTTGTCTTACCTGAACACCTTTTCCCAGCACGGAGATGGAGAATCCACCAATGGAGTTTAGACTGTATTCCTGCCCAATAAGATCAAGTCAGCCAAAGTTGCCACGCCTGTCCTGGACCATAGAGATCCCAGTCTTGACGCGAGCGAAGCCATTGACTGACAGCAAGACGTTGTGGCTCACAAAACTAAACTAACCCTAGGCCTAGATGACCTACGAGGGTGGGTGTGGATTCTCCATCTATGTGCTGAGAAAAGGCGTTCAGGTAAGACAACGCCCCTTCTCCAGCACTGGAGATGGAGAATCCACCAATGGGACATAGCAAAGCCTACTGTCCCTGAGGGTGGGGAGTAGACTGGTCCGGTGTGGCACTTTGATGCACAACCTGTTGAAGAACCCTCCTACCAAAGGAGGCCTCTGCAGAGGAAAACCTATCGATTTTATAGTGCCAAATTAAAGGAGATGGTGAAGCCCATGTGGCCGCCCTGCAGACTTCCTCAATGGAAGCTTGAGTGGCCCATGCTGCAGAAGTAGCTGCACTCCGTGTGGAGTGTGCTGTAACCCGTCTTGGAACCAGCAATGACTCAGCCTGATACGCCCCGGCGATGCATGCTCTAATCCACCTACCAATGGTGGAAGAGGAAACCTTCCAACCACTGGAGAAAGAGTGGAAAGATATAGAGGGCTTCTGATTTGCGGAATTCCGCTGTCCGTGAAATATAGTACTGAAGAGCTCTATGGACATCCAAGGTATGCCATTGTCGTTCCAGGGCGTGCGATGGATCTGGGCAAAAATCCGGCAGCACTATCTCCTGTGACCTATGAAATAAGGTACTGACCTTCGGGATGAAGGTAGGGTCAAGTCGAAGGACCACTCGATCCCTGTGGAAAATGCACAGGTCATCCCAGATTGAGAGCACCGCCAATTCAGAGATACGTCGTGCCGACGTGATTGCCACCACGAATGCCACCTTGTGGGGTAGAGGATGTCGCATGTCTTTAGGGGCTCAAAGGGTGACTTAGTAAGCGCCCATAGGACCCATGGTAACTCCCACGAAGGGTACCTGTGCACGGTGGGAGGTCTGGTTTTAGCGGCCCCTTTAAGGAATGAGCAGAGTAAAAGGTGATGACCCAATGACTCCACCGAGTTACAAGTGAGGACCGTGGAAAGAGCAGCGATCTGCCTGCGTAATGTGTTTGGGGCCAAGCCCCTATCCAGACCGTCTAACAAGTAGTCCAAAATATTGGGAATCATAAGTTCCTCGATGGACAAATGTCGGCCGGAGCACCATGATTGAAAGTTCTTCCACATGGCCTCATATATCTGATTCGTGGAAGACCGGCGGGAGGCCTGAATTACTGTGACGACCCCTTGCGAGCAAAGCTCCCTTGCTAAGATTGAGCGCTCAAGTGCCAGACGGCTAACTGTAGCCATTGGGGTTCTGGATGGAGAATAACCCCTTGACTGAGGGAGACTTGTTCTGGAGGAATCCGCCAAGGCTCCCCGAGGGAAAGGCTCTTCAGATCGGCAAACCAAGGTCTCCTTGGCCAATATGGGGCCACCAGGAGTATCTCCGCTCATTCCCGAAGAATTTTGCGTATTACCGCCGGGAGGAGAGGTAGAGGGGGAAAGGCGTAAAGCAGGCCCTGCGGCCATGGACTCCGAAGAGCATTCATCTGTTCCGCCCCTACGGATGTGAACTGGGAAAAGAAGTGAGTCAGCTGGGCATTGGAAGGTGACGCGAAGAGGTCTACAAGTGGGAGACAAAGGATTAATCATAAAAAGCAGTTTATGCTGCACTATTTTTAACAAAAAAGAAATGGGTTTTGATGGTCTTTTAAAATTTCTGGGTTGAACGTCAGTGACATTAGTTATAACTAAAACCTTTTTTTAGATTTGAGTGAAACTTTCCAAATCTGAATTCCTGAGCATACATGCAAATGCTTCCTATGGCAGACAGTCCTGCCTTACACAAGAATGACTGAAGTCACACCATGGGTTTTTATTTGGGATGCAAGGTTCAGCTCATTTCTGATTTTGGGGGATTGACATGTGGACATGTCAACTGAATAGGGGTGGTGAGAAATAGGCAAGCTTGCTAGGCAACTTATCTCCTGGCAATTCCTGTAGTTGTGAAAGAAGAAATAATAGAAAAAGGGTAATAATGGACAAGAAACCATGGTCTGTGCAGTTTAGCATCCATAGTTTCAGGTGAACTGGCTTTGTGAAAAGGAAACAAACTAAAAAAGAGCTCATGATCAAGGAATAATGATATTCTGTAGAATTGTGGCATTAATGAGACTGTTGTAACTATATCCAAAACTAACAAAGGGCAATTTCTGAACATCTGCTTTCAAACTACATTTAACAATAAAGAGTAATTGCAGGACATTTTCCTAGACCTGCTTTGTCTTAAGCCATCATTAAATAGCTTTAAGTGGCATTTTAATGTTTTTAGACCACCCAAGATTAAATAAAGGGGGAAAGGAAGCAGAGGGCACTGATGAAAAAGTAAATCTCTCTTGTAATATTTCAATAGTAACACAGTCTATAATGATACCATATTAAACACTGCACAAGCTATACTTTAGTGCATTTCAAAATATTTTATAAATATTCAACATGTGCCCAGTTATTGCTATTTTTACTGAGAATACATATTCTAATAACCACAGGACTCAAGTATATGGTAATAGCTTTGCATATTTTAATTAGGGAGCCCTGGTGCTAAACCCTCACATGTTTCTCTTCCTCTTTATAGTGGACTACCAAGCCACTTCCCCCTCAGATTTGTAATGCAAAATTTACTATTGCTGTTATGTAGAAGTATGCTGGTACATTTCTCTGCTACATCAAATTGTTTAAGCAACAGAATTATTAAAAATGATAATTTTAATCCACTTGTCACCATCTTGAAAATTCAAGACAATTTCATGCATTACCTTCCTTCTCAGTTGTGGCCCTTGCTTTGCCTCTCATTAAAGGATTACAGTAGTAAAATGTGAGAGCGAGTATAATATAGTTTTTTTGAGAAGAACTCTGTATCGGGAAAACTCTGGATTAGATATTGCTATAAATATATGAAATAGCTTTGTGAAAGCAATCATCTTCTTTCAGAACTTTATCTGCCAACCTGAAATAGTCATGCTCACCTACCTTATAGGGTGACTTGAGAAATTTAGTAGTATGGAATTTCTACATGGCACTTAGATATTGAAAGCATAAGGAGTGCTGATAGATGTATGTATTCTTGTCCAGTAGTCATAAAAAGGATTTATTGTACATAGCTATTTATTTAATTTTATTTATTTGGCAGCTTCTGGAAATGTTTGTTCCTTGTAGAAAGTTGCATTTTCATAGTGAATTTCAGATAAGAAGAATGGCTTGTTTTGCAGGCTGCTTTTCTGAAATTGCTTAGCAGTCAAAATTTAATTTCCTACCTTTCCTACATTTGAAGATAATCTCTGAAATCTCCTTAGGGAATGTTTGGGAGGCCTAAAGCTATTCTAGGTATATCAAAGCAACAAATTCATTCAGCCGGTCACATTGACAACTATTCTACTAGTAATTGTTCCCTCTAAGTGGAGCTTCAATTATGCCTAATGCCTAAATAAATCATTTTGTGAGCAGGAATAATAGTACTTGCTTACCAGTATATTATTTTTTAGAAGATTAGGGATAGATATATGATCCTTCATGCTCTGATATTCCCCGTTGCTCTGATGATCCAATGATGTAAGAGGCAGCCACTCAGTTGATAGCACATTATGAGAAAGAGAGATTGTGCAGCTGGAAATATAGCTGTTCCTCTTTCTGTACTCATTGTACCCCATTTTATCTGATTTGGCCCCTTTTATGTCTGTAGAGAGGGCAAATAAAACTACAATGTTTTTATGTATAACTTAAAACTTGGAATCCATCACCCATGTATAAGTATTGCCCAGAATAGTCTTGGTTGAGCATTCAGAGCGGCATCATTAGCATATTGAAGGTAAGAAGGCTGAGGATCAGTTACTAAAAATTGAGGAAGTTAGAGGAGCTTCAGAAAGTAAATAGGCTTACAAAATGAGAACAGGTAGACGTGTGTCTAACTTATGAGTGATAGTTATTTGTATACAGATGTCATCCTGCTCTAACCATCTAATTAATATCTTCCATGAGTTTCATACAGATGGTGGAAACTGTGTCCCTGAGGGGCATCATAGAACAGTATTTACAGTTTCAAACAAGAATCTTTTAGCATCGTAGAAAAGAATTTGGGGAGAAGCATGCCAAATCCAGGCAGTCTCCAGAAACCAACATTGATTTGAAGCACACATACATGCCTCCAAAACAGATGTGAGAGAAAAGAGACCCAGTTTGATGTAGTGGTTAAGGTGCTGACCTAGAAAGTATGAATTCTAGTCCCACCTTAGACATGAAAACCAGTTGGGTGACTTTAGGCCAGTCACTCTCTCTCAGCCCAACCTACCTCACAGAATTGTTGTTGTAAAGCAAATAGGAGGAATAGGTACATTCACCACCTTGATTTACTTATAAAGTAATAAAAGCAGGATAAAAAATTCAAATAAATGAATGCTATCCACTATAAGTGTTTTCCAAATGCGCTCTCTCTGGATGATTTAGGATGATTTCATGGTAGATTCAATTAACAGGGACTTCCTTCCCCTGTCCACCAATTAAATAAATTCAGTCTGACTCTATAACGAACAAATTGACACTGAACCCCAATTGAAATTTGTCCAGATAGTCTATTTCCTTCAGAAACAATGCAATGTTATCTTGCACACACAAAAAGAAGAAGCTTAGAAGCAGGTGTGGACCAGCATCTTTCAGCAAGAGTGAATGACTTCTTATTTTAGATGGGCTGGAAATAGCTTTTCTAATTAGCTCAAATTATTAGCTCAGATTAATGATCTACCCATGATAAAAGAGTAGTTTTTCCTCCAGACAAGTGGCGAATAACAGACTGAGCATGTACTTTATTATATCTTTAGGATTGTTAGTTATTAATTGAGACAGAAGCATCCTATAAGGATGAAATCCATGTAAATCAGCCTTTTGCACATAAGCTTATAAAGCAGAAAAACAGGCATATTACGAAGCTTTGAAATAAAGTGATTGTAATATAGTATCTATCTACATGCATGCTTGCTGCTGGTATCAGTAATATACTTCATGCTGAAATAGGAAATAAGGTTTATTTGTGTTTATTTAGAATATTAAGCATTTCATTTATAATAAGATTGTTAGCTTAAACAACATCCAGAAATTTAATTATATGATTGAAAGTTTCAACAGAGAAGTAGTCATAACTTACCTGGCGAGGGGAGGAGAGAAAATGAGAGCACTGTATAGTAATTGGATAGTAAACATAATGTCTGCTATATTAAAGGGAACAGGAGGATGTATAATTAAACTATTCCTTTCAGAATGGGCTTCATCCAAAAAGCTACCACACTGCCAGCTGCTTGCTATGTAGGAGTTAAGAGCTCCCAAACCAAAAGAGAGAGGAGGAAGGCATAACCATATTGTGTGGAAAACTAGGCAGATAAACATCTATAAAAAGAAGACTCGGAAACGGTTGTTTAACAAAAAGAATGATTAAGCTTGGAAAACTGCCACATGCAGTACTCCTTGCCCCTGCTATTTTATGGGAACAGTTAGTGGTGAAAAGAGGTAAACAGTGTATGTGGGGGGGTGGTTTGGGCAGTCAGTGTGGGCCGGTGGAAAACAAAACTGCTCCAGCAGTGATAAGTGACCTCTTGAAGCAGAAAGGCAAGTATCATAACAAACATCATTCTTTCTTCAAATTGCTGTGAAAGAAAGAGAGGAAAGTGTAGAAGAGTATATAGTAGAGTATTTTCTGCAGATTATTTTGGTGGTTTCTTGTTTTTCTACAAACCTGAAATGTTAGTTTCCCAGTCTCAGAATCTGCTTTCCTTAAGATCTTTAATCCACTCTAATGTCCAGTTTTTAGTTTTAATGAAATTACTTATTGTTTTTATGCCTTGCAAAAACCAAAACAGGATTTATTTCTAATAGGAAACTATTCTTTATAAATAATTCCATTGTCTTGATTTCCAAAATCTTCAGTTTCAGCATTAAATTTATCTGGACTCTTACTCTGTAAATAACATTCTAGGGTACATATCTTATTTAGTTTTTTGCTATTTCTTTCAGATTCTTTAAATTCTTAAGACTATGATTTGTTTCATTTAGGATTGAAGGCACACTCACTTGGTGTTTTCAGGCTTCTGTTCTGAGGTTAGAAGTAGTTAATGAGCAATGTCCAAAAGAGATTAGCAAGTGAGGTTAATGAACTTGGTATCCTTTAAAGCAGCGGTTCTCAACCTGTGGGTCGCGACCCCATTTGGGGTCGAACGATCATTTCACGGGGGTCGCCAAACAATGCGATCCGCCATTTTTTTCCATTAGCCAGCGCAGGGGGCGCCGCTGCGCCTGCGTACCGTGCAGGGGGTGGCGCAGGGGGCCGCCGCCGCGCCTGCATGCTGCGCAGGAGGCGCCATTGCGCATGTGCGTGGGGGACGCCACCACGCATGAGCACCACGCAGGGACGTGCTGCGCGGGGGGCGGCGCTGCGCGGGGAGCGCTGCCGCGCATGCGCGCCACGCAGGGGGCACCGCCGCGCATGTGTGCCGCGCAGTGGGTGCTGCCGCGCATGCGTGCCACGCAGGGGCTCCGCTGCGCATGCGTGCCGCGCAGGGGCGCCGCCGCGCATGTGTGCCACACAGGAGGCGGCGCCGCGCATGCGTGCCACGCAGGGGGCGCCGCCACGCATGCGCGCCGCCTGCTTATGACCGGGGTCGCCGTATAAAAAGGTTGAGAACCACTACTTTAAAGGGTACAGACTGCAGGTAGCAATTCCGGTCACCTCCCAATGGTCAAACCTGCAGGAGACCATTCTAACCTAGTGACCTCTATGTTGAATTCTTTTCATGATCTTCAATTACCTTATATCCTGAATCTGCCTAAGTCCAACTTGGTCATCTTTTCTCTCTTCTCTCCATCCAATCACACCTCCTCAACTGCTTTCTGCCAGTTTTTCAACTTCCATTTGTGAGAGAGACTGTATGTATGTATATGGAAGAAATGCCTTATTTGTTTACCTCCACCTCTTTCCCAGATTCAGATTATCAACTATCAGTATGGCTATCACTTGTATATTCAAGGGATCAAATGACAAGATGGCAATGGGCACTGCTTCCTAGCTCTGTTAATGCTATGATGCTGACCCCTTGCCCATATAAGCAAAGATTCAGCCCAGTCATTTTCTATAGGTGAACTGGGAGGATATACCATCTTTTTCTTATTCAGCAAAAGATTTTCAGGGATTTGTTTCTTGGCTCAAGGATTGCCCCACCCTGGCCACCATTTGTTTATTTAATTAGATACTTTGTTGTTTCAGTAATTTAACTCTGTGCAACTTATAAGCAAGTAGATGCATCATCATAATACAGTGAACAAAATGTTATCAATATATCCAGTAATAAAACATATGCTGCACTGGTAAACAACGTACATGAAGACATTTAACTCTATCTCATAAAGAATATTTAAGGAATAAAGTCTTTTAAAAATAAAAAAAATATTTATGGATTATACATGGAATTTTTGGAGCTCTGGTGGCTCAGTGGCTAAATGCAATATTGCAGACCAACTCTGCCCATAGTCTGGAGTTTGATCCTGACAGGCTTGAGGTTAACTCAGCCTTCCATCTTTCTGAGGTTGGTAAAATGAAGACTGAGATTGTTGGGGGCAATATACTGACTCTGTAAATCGCTTAGAGAGTGTAATAAAGCACTATGAAGCGATATATAAGTCTAAGGGCTATTGCTATCTATCATGTTTGTAGTGGTGGCACTGTACATCCATTTATATGACTAAGGTCCACCCACAGAACAAGGAGAAATGTGTTTTCCCAGAAACCACAAAAAATAAAATACACCAAATATAAATCCCATGCCCAGTTAAATCATTATGGGAGATTTTTAAAGGCAATCAGAAGAAATCTTTCAAACTACTTGGAAGCAACTAGCAGTACATCAATGAAGCATTTTCTCATATTCATTGTCTCACACAGCATTACCCAGAAGTCATTTCACTTATAAATTCCCAATTTATTCCTATACATACTTACATTGCATTGTTCTTGACATCAACTTTTGCATCAGATTTTTAATCCATATGATTGCATGCTATGAGAGTAAAATATAGTCCTGACTGATGGAGCAGAAATAACAATAAGCACTCACCAGGCATCAACACCGACTTGAAGGCATTAGAAAAGTCTGAATATGCCCATGCTATATTATATACAATCCCATTTTAAGTAGGATTATATTTTAATGTACGTTCTATTTATTGTTCAGAATGTGTCCCCGTTGTAATTCCATTTCTCCACAATGACATTTGTTACCCTACGGATAAACTAAATTGAAACTTATTAATGTTTGTATTTGGGCTTGTTCAAAAATTAAATGATTTGAAGGGAGAAAAACAACTTATTGTAACACATTATTTTAAGATGCTACTTTAACAACATGGTAATTAAAAGGTGCCATCTGCCTTGCTCCCATAAGCCATTATTTTTGGATTTTTTTACTTTGGTGCATCAGCTTCCTTCAGACAGACAATTAAGGAGGATTGAAATAGTGTTTGTTTGGTGGTGGTCTATAAACTTATTGAATAGTCACTGTAAAGTTATTACTAATAGTACGCAGCCACTGGTAGGGCAAATTTTAACCAATAAAAAAGGGCTTGCACATTGTAGAGTAAATAAAATGGCCACATATGAAATTAAAACAGTAATCCAACTTGTTTAGCACTGTAAGTTATTGACCTGCAGTAGCTGTTTAAGGCTTAGGTAGAGATCCCTTTTGTAACTCAGGTCCTCTTAACAATAATTGCTATGGACTGAACTGACATTTTTTCTGGATATAAACCATGTACTTTAGCACTGAACTGTGGGCATTAGCTCTGTGTGTCAGACAGTTGCACATAAGCAACATACCACATTTTAGGACCTTGTCATACAAAAGCCTCTCTACAAATCCTGTATTCAGAGTTACTTTTAAAAATGAAGTCAGCCAGTTATACATGCTCATGGCTTGGTAGTTATCATGTAGTGGCTTGGCTTACTGTGGAAGCAGATGGATCAGAGGACAGCAAATGGTATACAGTACTTTAGAAGGAGTGATTCTTTCATATAAAATAAATAAATAGAAAATGGGACTTGGCCATGTTGCATTTAAAGAGTGTTTAGGACTATGAATTCACTAGCCATTTCTATTGCAGGTAGGACATCATATCTAAATCTATATATAGATATTTATATCCCGCCTTTATTTTTTTTAATAAATAACCCAAAGCAATAAACATGTCCAATTCTCCTAGTTTCCCCATAACAACCCTGAGAAGTAAGTTGAGCTGAGAGAAAGTGGCTGGCCAAGGTCACCCAGTGAGCTTTCATGCCTAAGGAGCTAGAATTCACAGTCTCCTTGTTCCTAAGCCAGCATGTTAACCACTAGAGTCTCTAGACCAGTGGTTCTCAACCTTTCTAATGCCGCGACCCCATAATACAGTTCCCCGTGTTGTGGTGACCCCCAACCACTTATACATCACCGGGTGCCAGGGGCGTGGCCAAAGAAAAGGGGGGAAAATGGCGGACAGCTTTGTTTGGCGACCCCCATGAAATGGTTGTTCGACCCCAAATGGGGTCCCGACCCACAGGTTGAGAACCACTGCTCTAGACCAAACTGGCTCTATGTTGCTATGGTGGAATTAGACATTGCTACTCTTAACTGTAGTTGCAGTTGTAGTTGAATCAAGCAAATTATGATCCATCCGTCAGAGCTTAATTCTTACAACAGAACATTGATCCAGAATGGCCTAAATGACTTTCACAGCTGACTAGTGGGGGACTTGAGTTTCCAGCATTCTGAACCATATTCAGAATGCTCTGTGTTGGCTATTTTCTTGTTACTGTTCTCTGCCATATTTATCTTGTAGGAAAGTGCATAAAGGTGAGGAACCTTGAATTAGTGTCTAATATGAGGGGAGATTGTAATGGCTAATTGGGCAATTACTCATCTGGTATATTCCAGATAAAACTTCTCAATTTTAATTGTCACGTAAATGTAGTGTGACTGTAAGTATTCAAAACAACTCCTCTCATACAAGTTTGTGATTGAAATAGAGGTAGCTGTGAGTCTCATGCCTCTTCTCTCTTTTCCTAGTTTTGTTTAATCAGGCTTCCTTTCATACCAATTAAAATTACTGGTATGCCACAGAACAAAAGGCAGAAAAAACAGCCGACAGCCAATCTAAAAATAAAAGAAAAACCTCTTAAGTTGCAAGCAGGCAAACTGAGTATGTTTTTCCCCTTTATCCTCTATTTTCATTCCAGCCATTAAAGATTCTTGGTCATAAGTAGGGATTCCTGAATCACCTATGAAATAAATCCCATCACGTCTTCTAATAATAAATATCAAATGTAAAATTTCTTTAACAAATGAATATGAGGATTAGTTTTATGCTGGACTGGCTTTTTCATAATACAATAAGTTTCAGCCAACTGTTATGAGTCTTTTTTGATCAGAAAGAAGACTGCGCTATCTAATTTGGGGAGCAGAGGGGTTGAGGGAGAGATAGGAAAGTTGTACAGGTATTCCTCGACTTACAATGGCACTGAAAAAAAATGACTTACGACTGTTTTTCACATTTATGACCATTGCAGCATTCCTATGATTATGTAATCAAAATTCAGATGCTTGGCAACTAATTTATATTTATGAGGTTGCAGTATCCCAGGGTTATGTGATCCCCTTTTGTGGCCTTCTGACAAGCAAGGTCAATGGGGAAGCCAGATTCACTTAACAACTGTGTTACTAACTTAACAACTGTAGTGATTCGTTTAACAAATGTGGCGAGGAAGATCATAAAATGGGGCAAAGCTCACTTAGCAAATGTCTCACTCAGCAACAGAAATTTTGGGCTCAATTGTAAATCGAGGACTACATATATCACCCTTTCCAAGTAAAATGAAACCTTTCTACCATTCCAGATAAAATGCACGTACTTGCTTGTAAAATGTGTCATCAGATCATTGTCAACTCTTAGCAATCCTGTAGGAGTGTAGGACAGTCTTCTTCAATATGATTTGTCTACCCTGGCTGTTCAGATCTTCTTATTGTTTTAATTGAATCCATTCACCTTGCTATTCACCTTCTTTCCCTTTCAGCATAATAGACCAGGCTAGCATGAGGATCAGAGGCTAAACGGCCCTCTTGTTTTTGCTGCCCTATTTAAGAAGATAGATGATTTATTGACTTTGCTATGCATGGCTGGGAGCCTGCCTGACTTTTGGAGATTACAAGTGGGGCTAGTCTGAAGTAGACTCAGCTGCCACTCAATAACATGTCAGATGCTGTTTTCATTTTGAAAGGCAACTATAGAAGGTCCAAACCCACCAATTAGAGAGGAAGTTTTAAAGCAATATCATTAAGCAAACCCTACACATTGAGCAGCATTGACTATAATAAATGTTTTGTAGAATGAATTATAATGGTTAAAAGAAAGATTATATAAATACTTATGATCCATATTGCTATCTAAATGAAAAGTTTGTGGCCACAACGTGAAGCTTAGCTTAAATCCCTTCAATTTCTAAAGTTTTCTATACTGTTGGGGGGGTTTGAGGATAGCACAGAAAATATGTTCATTTTCTTTATTACTGGAGGCAGAGTAAGAGGAGAAAACTGTACTGTGGTACTATTCTGAGGCATTACTCTGCCAGAAAAACAGAATGTCTGTTCAGAAAAAAAAATCATTTTTATAGATGGCTAATTATGTAACCTTATATACATGAAATTATTTTATATTATACAGCTGTATAAATTAACTGTATTCTCTTAATTTTTAAAAAGAGTAATATTTGAGTTATAATCAAAATTGCATTATAAAAAATCAAAAATATTACAATATCTGAAGTTACACATGATTTGAACCATTGCTTTTAACTATAGTTTATTGAATAAACTATGATAGTTTCACATTACATGTAGTCATAAATCATATCTAGAAATAGCAATAGCTCGGATCATATAACAAAGGGGGCCAAAAGCACACAAAAACCACATCATGAACCTAACCATAGACTTATTGCCAAGGTCATTGAACTCTTAATGTCTCTATGTGGAGGAGAGGGGAAGAATATAGTTTCCAGTTTAATTTTAATTATAAAATGCCTTTGTGCAGTGTTTAAATGAGACTTTTCATCAGTAATGCTGATATACAGTTATTGATTGAAAGGCTCTAGAAATAATATACCATCCTTTTATTACACTGTTTTTTTCTAGCAAGCAATTATTGAATTTTCCTTGTCTTGATGTATTCAACAGTGAGTAAAAAAGACACAAAAATGAATCACTGCTTGGCATCAGAGACTTTGATGCACAGGTCACTCAAGGTGTTTAGGTTAAACTATAAAAGCTTCATACTGATGTAAACTGTACATTTGTATTCTTTCCTTTGGCATGCCACATTATTAAATTATGAAAGAGACTGTCAATTGCTTTTTGAGAACTACAAAGTTGATACTTGCTGCTTCTTATACTGATTTTAAAGCTCTATTCTGCTTTCAGGACATCCACCAATGAAGCTTGATGATGGTAGGTTAAGTTGAGAGAAGGAAGATAACCTTATGATAATACACTTCAGCTCAAGCTCAACACCTAGTAACTTTAATAATAAGCAACAATATACTTTATTGGTAGTAATATGGAAATAGTTTATTATTGCCTTCTTCCAGAACATTTTTAGACATCTCAGTTTACTTGACAGATCTGGGATTTCCAAGCAGTCTCCTTTCAAAGTACTAAGTAGGAGTGATCTTGCCTAGCTTTCTTGAAATCAACCATAACCAGTTAGTTGTTGCCATCTGGATGGCAAATATATAAATTAATATTGACTTTAACAGTGATAGATAGTTCATTGTGAAGAGATGTTATTAGTTGCTTCAGGTGAACGCTTATTGCAACTGTCTTTAAAGAGATGAATATTCCTACAGTAGTACCCTTTACTGTTTTTAGTACAAACTGGCAAAAAAGTAGGCAGCCAAGGGGGCATAAAAGAGAGCATACAGTGTTTATAGTTGTTAAAATGCCTTTGTGTTATAACATATGCTTTTCGATAGGGGAGTTAATGATGCTTATTAGATGGCAGATTAAAATAGAAGTGCTATAATTAGGAAGAAAGATGGCCCTGAATTTAAGATAACCTCTTAGAAGAATACACACAGAATTTTCTATGCGGTGCTCAGTTTGCTCATCTTATCAAAATAGGCTTGCCAGCTCCAATTGAAAATATTCTGAAGATTCTCCTCTGTACATGTTACGCATTCTGTGAATGTGTTATATGTATTTGTGTGGGTGTGCATCTATACCAGCCTTACTAAACTGTTCCACTTCAATATTACACCGACACATTCACCTCCTTTCTTGCAGGAGAATTGTAAAAAAATAAGAAAGGGAGAGAAGCAGGATGAAGATAATAAGTAAGAATTGGGAGAACTGTAATGGGAAGGAAAAGAAAGAGAGAACAAAATCAGATGGAAATAAGTCAAGGACAGGAGCCAGTTAGGCAGGGAAGGAAAAATAGCAATCCTCTATTCATGTATTACAGGAACAGTTAAGTTCACCATAGAGCCCTTCCCAATGCTAGGCTAATTTAAATAGGGAAGTGTGATAAATGTTCAAATAGAGTATCTTCTTAAAAATGCTTCAGAGAATTATTAATTCTTTTCTATAATCAAATTGACCATGTTGTTTTGTGATTCTTTGCTCACATTCTTCCTCCCTTCTACAAAGGATAAAGGTTAAAAAGACCCTTCCTCAATGAGTGCTGTGGGGAAAGAGTGGTGTAGTCCTCACAACGCCCACAGTCTGGACTAGATGCAGGTCACACTAGTACAAAACTAAATAGATTCATTTCCATCACAGTCACAGTTATCAGTAAATGCAAAGATGACAGTGGTGGCAGTTGTCATTCCAGTCACGTTACATCCTTCAGCAATACAGAATATTTAAAGAGAAGTTTAATTTCCTGTTTGGTATATCGAATTAGATTGCTAGAAGAGATTAAGCCGGTATGTTGCAAACACTGGTTTCCTCTTTCAGGATAACCGTTACATCAAAATATGATGTCTGGAGGACCGTTCCATTCTGTGTAGGATTTTGAAATGAGATTTGGCTGTTTTCTTAGCTATGGTGCAATAATCCCTCCCCCCAGGATATATAGGACATATAGAGAGAGCAGTTTTATATAGTAGTTAAGGAATCAGGCTAAAACTGGGAGACCATGAGTTCTAGTTCTGCCTTAGTCAGTGGTGACTTTAAATTAATCACTTTTTCTCAGTTCTAGGAAGGAGGCAATGGCAAATCACTTCTGAAAAACTTTGCCAAGAAAACTACAGGGACTTGTCCAGGCAGTCCCTGAGAATCAGACACAATTGAACAAGAGGGATGGGAGAAAAGGACATGGAGACACACAGGCTGTATCGAAGAGCAGAAAACATCTTCTGTTCACAAGATGGGGAACAAACTGTTGATGTCTGGATCTGTTTCCATTCCCTAGAGTTACTTCCCTTGAGTTACTTTAGGTCAGAGGTCCCCAACCTTTTGGGCATCAGGGACCAGTTATGTGAAGAGAGGTTTTTCCATGGACCGGAAGGGATGTGGTTTCGTGTGCTGCCTGCATCCCGCAGATGGGGCTTTGCTTGTTTGTGCGGACTGGTTGCTGGCATGCGCGGACTGGTACCGGTCCACGGACCGGGGGTTGGGGACCCCTACTTTAGGCTCTGGCCTTTTGAGACTGGAGGTCTGAGGCCTTGAGTTCTGCCAAAATCTGATATCTTTCTTTGGACAAATGGATTTTTGCTGATAACACAAAGCCATAATCAGAAATAATTGAAATAATTGAAATCACCCAGTCTGCCATTACCACTAAAGCCACGCCTACCCAATGGGCCACACCCACCCAATGGGCCATGCTCACCTAATACCCGACGATACATAAGTGGGTTTTGGGTTGCAGTTTGGGCACTCGGTCTCCAAAAGGTTCGCCATCACTTGGTTAGAATGTCTGGGTTAGAAATGGATGATTATAAAGAAATATGGCCCCAGTCACCAATGTTCTTGTATAAATATGTGTGTATGAATATATGCTGTTTCATTTCCTTCCTTCCTTCCTTCCTTCCTTCCTTCCTTCCTTCCTTCCTTCCTTCCTTCCTTCCTTCCTTCCTTTTTTATTTTTTATTTTTTTTTGTTTTCTATGAACTTAAATATTGTTTTTTTTCTTTGTATTTTCTATTACATTAAAAATTGATACAATAAATATTTAAATGATAGTTGGCAGATTCATCATTAAGGAAGCGCTATAGTATAATTTACCATTCTGCTTCTTGGAATTCTGGTTGATAATCCTGATGACATGCATCATGTAACAAAGTTGTAAGGTACATGTTGTATCTACTTGAGACTTCATTTAATATGTTGGTCTTTCATAACAACCACAGCCTAGTCTGTGGGTGTAATGTCCTCAGTAAAAAAAGAGTTCTTGACAGTTCAGTAACGGTCTGGAGCTTTAACGACCTTGAGACATCTACTAGAAAAAATATACAGAATGATCATGTTGGATAAAAATGGCTTTAGAAACACAGGACATGATGTCATACTGGACTAGCCAAGGCTGTCAGAGTTCTCAAATATAGTGTTTAAAAAAACAATGTATTATAAAAATTCTGATGGCAAACATTGTCCTTTCATAAGAAAGGTCATTTTGTTATAATGGTTTTAACTGTGACATGGATGCTCATGATCCTGGAGATGAGGACAGTTAAAATAGCTATAGTTCATAGTTTTCTCTACAGTTCCAAAGATAGCAACGACAATGTGTGAGGTGGTAATAAGGAATGAAATGAAACTATGACCTCTTGTTTCTTCACAATAGCACAGACTTCACACACCGAGGCTCTCTGATTGTTGTTGCAATTGCATCTTCCAGAATTCCTAATCAATATAGCCAAAGATACCACATTTAGAAAGGGCGTGTGAAAACTTCAAAGTGATTTGTGAATAACATTATTCAAAGGTCAATTTGGCTACGACTCTATATGGATGCATATGATCGTTGTTCAGCTTGAATACCATCATCTGGAATTCTCATTCCTGAACATTAGCGTTCCACCTACTTCTGAGAAACTCCCAAAGTGCATCTTGAGAGCAATTGTCTCTTTTGATGTTGCTTCTAGCAACTAATTATTTATTTGTAGAATGTATAGACACCCAATTCTATCAAGGTTATACTCCACAGAGTGTTCAACAGTAATAGTATACAAACAAATGCAGCAGATAATACCTATACCTATAAAGGGATCACCTTTTTTTAAAAGTCTCTACTTATTCAACCAGGTCGAGCAGAATGATCATGTTGTAGATCCGGTCAACTAAAAAAATGAGCATTTTCCACAGTGGCTTCTGCTCTATGAAACATCCTCCCTTCAGAGATCACAATGGCCCCAACCCTGTTAACCTTTGGCTAGGTTCACGAGCATAGGAGGCTGAATGTGTCAAGGACCTCATTTCCTGGCTGTATTGCTAACTGACCAAGTTGTACATTTAATTTGGATGGTTTTTAGAGTTCTTACTGGTTTTACTATTTTTATTATTTTAAAATGTTTTTTTAAAATATTTTTAACTAATATGTAAGTGCCTAGTGTCATTCTGAGATGGGCAGCCATGGAAATTGATTAATTAATTAATTAAAGTTGTTTTAAATATTGAGTTTCCTTTTAACCATGGTGAGTAACAGCTGGTGAATTCTAAGCGAAGATATAGCAACCCTGAGTTTACTGACTTACAGAATATTGAATAATCTGATGTGTATATTGGGATAACACCTTGAAGACAAAAAATCAGGGAGGCATCACACCTATCCTCTGAGACTCAGTAGTCTTCTATACTTTTTCTTTTGGTTTTAAACCAAACTACTTCACAGATAACCATTCCGTATTCACTGAGATGTGCTTTCTTGAAGGTTCTTGAATGTCTTGGCTTTTCCAGGAAAAAAGTAAATGTTTGTTTGTATTCTGTCACGAATCAGACAATATTACTGAGGACATCGAATACCACTGTAGCAAGTCTGTCTTAGGATAACATGAAACATAAACTTGAATTGTTTCACTTGGTTCAGTTCCCGCATCTGCAATTAAGAGTTAGCAGACTGTGGGAAGTATCTCTTCCTGCAACCTGAGAAAGCCACAACTGACCAGGTTACACTGCTGCACAAATAGACCAACATTTTATACTAAATGGACAAATATTCTTATATATTTATGTAGATGTGTACATGTTCCAAAGCAGGGAGTTTGACAAATTATAATACAATGCATAGCAGTCGAAAAAATATCGTACTACAGTTCCTCAACCCCTAATAGACTTTTGACATTTTGTAAAGTTTTCCATCCTGAGGGATTCAGATTCTTCCACTTGAGATTTCCCAGCAGATACATAAGATATCTATCTCAGCAGCAGCCTTTCTCAAATAAACAGTCAGTGGTGCTTCCTCATTAAACTACATGAGTTGAAAAGACTTACTCATTGCATTGGGATCATATGCTATTTTTGGCAATGAGGACAAAGATGTTTGCCACCTTGATTCTTCCTGGCAGCAAACTCTCCTTGACTGGCTGGTTGCCTGTCTGGTACACTTCCCAGACAATAATCTATGTCATCAAATGATTTTGCAATACCTAACTGGGATCCACCATTTATTTTAAAACTATTTTTATTTTTAAAATAAATGCTTATATAATAAATATATTTAATAAAATTTATATACATTTGATATAACTTATATTAAATATAATTTGAAAAACCTGTTATATAAAGGTAATCCTCGACTTACAACGGTTCATTTAGTGACCATTCAAAGTTACAGCGGCACTGAAAAAAGTGACTGATGACCGCTTTTCACACTTACGGCCATTTTGATCACATGATCAAAATTAAGATGCTTGGCAACTGACTCATATTTATGACGGTTGCAGTGTCACCGGATCATGTGATCAAGTTAATGGGGAAGCCAGATTCACTTAATAACTGTGTTACTAATTTAATAACTGCAGTGATTCATTTAACAACTGTGGCATAAAAGGTCGTAAAATGGGGCAAAATTCATTTAACAAACGAGCAACAGAAACTTCGGGCTCAATTGTGGTTGTAAGTCAAAGATTAGCTGTAAAAGTTATAAAATACATTTAAGAAATGACTTTTTGTTAAGGAAGGAACAACAACCACTTTTGTTAAACACTGGAAACCCTCTATGGATTTTTTGCTGAACATAGATACCTGGGAAGAAGGTACATGTGATTTTTCAAGGCAGAAAACAGTATCAAATATGTCTACAACTTCTGTAAAGAAGATGGGAAGTTGCTTTTTAAGTTTCTTTTTTTGGTATGTGTGTGTTTCCACTCCATTATTTGAACATCTTTTTCTTTATCTTCCTTCCTTTCTTAATTTTTTTCTACATTTATTTTTTTAACTACAAAACATTTAACACTGAGACATATACAAATAGTTTTTGTATGGGAAATGCCATCATTACCTCTTTAATTGTTTTTCTGTTATTTTGGCAGCAATTTTTCCATCTTTCTAGACCGCTATTGTGTTCTTTCCCAGGCCCACCTAATGTTGTCTCGGCTTCTTACCTTAATATTCTCATTATCAGCAGATATGAACATTTCATACTGAGAGCTGCTCTTGGCTCAGCAAAATAAAGTATTGTGACATGAACAATTTTCCAGTCTCTCTGAGGTTTCACAAAATTAAGTTTTTGATTCCCATCAACTACCCATCTTTCCATCATGTCTCACTAGCAGTAGCAAACCAAGTATTGCCTTTTGTAGCCTAACACCTATTAACTTCTTGGGTGGCCCTCCTTTGAGGGCTATTATTATTGATTTCCTGATCCTGCATTTTAAGATGGATTGCCTCGAGATACCATTTTTAAATTAAGGTTCACCCCCACACATTTGGGAAGGATTACAACAACCTACTTTGACTTGTTTACAGATAATGGTTAGCAAGATGAGATTCTATATTGCTGATGGATATATATTATGGACTAAAAGTCATAAAACTTTACTGTAGGTGCCAATCGATTACAATTTTAAATTGGTCTTAGGACTGATAAGGACAACACCTATCTATCTAATTAGTTTGGAAGGAAATAGAAAACAAAGGTATAGCTCACTTTTCCCCAAAAAGTACATTTGGTAGTGATTATATTAAGCTATATAAATCACTGTAAATTAATAAAAATCAGTTTCCTCATTGCAAGAATACTTTATCCATGTGTAGTAAAGAGTAAGAATTACAAAGATTTCCTCAGGTATTGTTTTGGTTTTCATAAAGTTTTGTTATTTTTGTTGTATACCCTGTGATTGAAGTAATATTATTGATGTGATCTAAATTATCTTGCAGTATCTGTATTTGAGTTAAATGTCTATTAATCATAAGAGTTCTTTTCTTGTTTTCATGAAGTCTATGTTCTTTGTAAGACTCCAAAATTTGTTTGAGTCTTAAAGAGGAATAATCTTTTCCCAAAGAGAGAGACCTGTGTTGGGCACATAAATAAATGTTTAGACAGGGATTTGAACAGCTACATTATGTGGAGTGACATGAATCGTCCAAGTTTAATCTGGATGAGGTCGAGGAACTAACTCAGCTTTCCAGTGTTTGGGGAAAAACTGATTTTCTAGGGACTGTACTAGTGAAGATTTGACATATTTGATTTATTAGCTCTTTCTCTTTGGCTTTAAAAAAGGAAATGCTGAACTGGTCAGTCAAAACATTTGGTTTGTCTGGAGGTAGTTAATTAAACTGAGCAACCAACATTTGGGTTAGATTTACTTTAGTAGCCACCCACTGGAAAACCAACTTTTGCATGGCATCATTGCAGTGTCAGACCTTCCATAATTTCTCCAGTGAACTATTCCTTCTTAGTGGAACAACTGAGCTGAGACATTATTTCATGATGAATAATTAGCAAAGACCTACAAGAAATACACAGCCACACAAGGTCAAGGTGCCATACAGCTCTACAATATGATTCCTGGCCAGTCATTTATAATTGTTATAAGTCAAACTCAAAAATTTCTATTTTTTTATTTATGAATCAGTTACTAAAAATATGTCCTGCTCAGTGTCTGATGTTTATATATACAAATATTCACTTTGTTGACATGCTTTATATTCTAGTATTTACTCATTGCTGTCTATGAACACAGAGCTTCCATTTAGCTGTTGTGGTTAATTTACCTTCTGAAACCTATACTCACCATGAATTTATATAGCTGTTTAAGCTTATGACCTATCTCCAAATTTTGTAGCAATGAATTTCAGAAGTTTAATTTTGTACTGAATTGAAAAAGTGCTTATTCTCTATGACTTAAACTTCTGAAGTGAATTGAATTATCCAAGTATGTGTTGCTTAATCTACCTTAAGTTGGGGAGGAGGATTATGTACCTCATAATTTACTCCACCTTTCCCCGTTAAGTAGTTCTCATCCCTAAATGCCCCTGAACATCATCAAGTAATAATCTTCCCTTCCCTTGGAAATACATTCTTGCTAAAGGTTTGCTCTTTGAAACTAATGTTTTGAAGCTCAGGGCAGCCAGAGGTGAAAGGAACACTTTCTACACGAAGGCTTCTGCGGTCATTGTAGAGTCATAGCCAAATTAACACTTATTATTTACTTCCATTGCATCATGAATTCCCCACCTCTCTACCATGCTACAGTATGACTCTTCTCCTGCAGCTGTTTGCAAAATACTATGTGACGAGTCAGTCATGTGTGCTTTGATGCTCTAAATCCTGTTCTTAAATCATTCTTTTATCTGGGTAATCAGAGACCAAGAGTATTATGTCAGATGAATAGTGTCAGGCTGCCAGCTTGCTAGTAATAAAATCACTTTCTTTCTATGCACTTTGACACTGAATCATATTTATGGAAGGATGGAAAAGACTGTACTGCTCAAATGTAGGTACAGTATATATAGATGTACAAAGGAACATCAAGAGCGTTTTAGTAAATGGAACAGGGAAATGGTCTTTAAATCTTTTTATCCTAAAACTCAGACAGACAAAATTCAGCACACAAATAGACAATAGAAAGGAGATAAATGCTCCCCGGTGGACCCAATGATTTTGTTTTAAAGCAGGCAAGATAGAAGAAAAAAATTTTTTTTATGTGGGTGGGAACAAACAGTGCACTTGTGAATAAAAGGATACATTTTGCAGCCTCTAGGTCTTAGCAGAACTGAATGGTTTATATTTTGTTTTTTTAAGATCATGTGCATGAAATGGAATAAAGCAATATTAATATATTTCCACTATTGAAACTCGGGCACTGGCATGCAAAAGAAGTTTGCTTAATATATATGCTTAATATACAAAGCTTAGTCGATGTACATTCATTTTTCACAAACAGTTTAGAGCAGGAAAAATTTAACTTATTTCTATGAATAGGTTAGTTTTGCTCATTTTATATGTTGATATATTTCCTTTTGGGGGAAAGAAAAATCAAATTAGCTGAACAATGTTTGACCAAGAAATTGATCTGTTCATAATCATAATTACAATATAGAAATAGATCAGTAACAATTTTTGAAATTAAACTGTCACATAATGTCAGTCTCTGTAAGTAGATCAGAGCAGAAAATAACTCCAGAAGGAAATTAGAACTACACTTTCTTGAGATAGGCTATATTAACATTTTCTGCAAGACCGACTGTGCTGTATCTCCTCTTCTTATATTCCACTGATTCAGGGAGGTGTTTACCTGAAGTGCTTTTCCAAATGTTACCTTGTTTCGTAAGGTTAAAGAATGCATCAACCTGCTTTGCTTATGTAACAGTTCCTTGCATATTTGCATCAAGGTCACATCTCTCATTGTCTGTATATATAACTGTCTTAATTTCAGAAGTTAAAACAGTGCAAACCAAGCCTAGCACCAGGTATAGGGTACAACATACAAGGATATGTCTTACTAGGTTCATAGTTCATAGACCTTATGTTCACATGTACCTGTTGTTGTGTTATTTCCTCTTAAATGCATGGTTTATACTTTTGATTAATGGTTTTGTCAGGCCTTGGATGCTATCATGTTGTAGTGTATTCAACCTGCCTGCCAAAATAAAGCTTCTAAGATCTCATGTGAGAACTCTGAAAGTTCATGAGGTTCCATGTGAGATTCATGTGACTGAATTTTACGGTGTATCTTTTTAGAACAACAGGTGCTATGCCACCTATGGACTCCATATTACTGATTTATGTGGTAAGAAAACAGGAGGGATACAAATGGAAGATAGTGATTTTGGGGCTCACTTTTAAATATAATGAATAAAGAAATAGAGTTGCACAAAAATATTATGTGGAAACAGTCTCTTTTCTGAGCTATGCAAAATAATGCATATGTCTTTTTTACTTTATTTGATTAAAAATTAGTAAACATAATTAATAACATATTGCACGTGTTAATTTCTCTTCCTTTCTATTTTCTTGTTTCTGTTTAGGCCTTGAATAGAGGAATTGCAGCTGTTAAGGAAGATGCTGTGGAAATGCTAGCCAGCTATGGCTTGGCATACTCCCTCATGAAGTTTTTCACTGGACCAATGAGTGATTTCAAAAATGTGGGTCTGGTTTTTGTCAACAGTAAAAGAGACAGAACCAAAGCAGTTTTGTGCATGGTTGTAGCTGGTGCGGTGGCTGCAGTGTTTCATACCTTGATAGGTAAGTTTGTTTCACGTTATTGAAATAGCATCTCTTCTCAAACAATTGGCTGACAAATAACTTCTTTTGTATTCATTCAATTTTTTTAGGAATTTGTCCATTATAATTTTGCCAGAGGTAGAACTTCCCTCCCTTACTCTCTAGATTTTGATCAAAGCCAGGTCTCTTAGCAGAAGGTATCCTCATGTTGTCACCAATAACAAAATATATCTTATTTGGGTTCTACATTTGTTCTTAACCCTTATTTCTGACTGGTTATTCAAACAATATTGAAGTAGAAGTATTGAAAAGCTTAGTGATATTTTGGCATACAGTAAGCACTAACTAAAATTCTTACAGCAATGGGTTTTTCTATTTCCACAGTCTATTGTAATCTTCATTTTGTAATAATAGTTAATGTATGGGTAAACGGAAGTCAGAAGAGATACAGATGGAGTACAAAAAAATGGGCATTAAACAATTGAAATGAAGGGGCTCCAGTATTCAGCATTGATGCTGCTACGTATCATAGAGGATATGATACTTAGCAGATACTCTCTTTTTTTGTGCACATTTTGCAATAGCATTTATTCATCTGAAACCATTTTAGACTCCCTTTTAAGGTAAGGCAAAACTTCAAGGTCACTTACAGGTTTAAGAAATTAAAAACAAAACTAACTAAAACATCAACAATTAAACATAAAAGATAAAACCGAGCATCCATGCTATATAAGTGATAAGATTCTTAGCCATGTCATGCTTTTCCTTAAATTATATTAGTTTGATAAGATTAACTGATGAAGCATTGAGGCGGTGTGCCACTTTTGATGTGGTAGCTTTCCTCATGCTAGTATGAAATCATTGTTTTTCAAAACTGTAAATGCCAACAGTTGGTTAGAGAATGTAATCGGAAACATGTGGGGATATTTGTCAGTATAAATGCAGTACTCAGTTCCTTGATAAGATCTTTGAAAGCAACTAATATTTTGAATATTGAAAGCAGAGAAAATTGGTCCCCTGGATTCAATGTAATTTTCTGACTTAACACTGAATCACTTTTGGTTCATAAGTATGTTTCTTAGAAGAATAACAAAATGCTTTTAAGAACACTAATAGTTTAGACCAGTGGTCCCCAATCCCCAGTACCGGTCCATGGCCTGTTAGGAACCGGACCACACAGCTGCAGGTGAGTGGTGGGCAAGTGAGCAAAACTGAAACCATCCCCCCCCCCCCAGTCTGTGGAAAAAAATTCTTCCACAAAACCAATCCCTGGAGCAAAAAAAGTTGGGGACCACTGGCTTAGAGGATAACAGCTTTTTGAAAAATTACAGTTATGCAGCTTATCCATTAAATCAGCAATCCCCAACTTTTCTGGCTCCATGGACCGGCAGCGATGGTGGCAGTGGGGGGATAGTTTCACATGTATAATCTATATCCTGCACAGATGCAAATGAAGCTTCATAACTTGCCCGCCCCTTGTGTGGCCCATTCCCAGCAGGCAGGGGATCGGGGACCCATTCACTAAATCTTATGTATATATTTCAGTCCTGTTTTGATATCATAAAATATTTGCCCTAGCTCCCAAGAGGACAATTAGGGAACTAAGATAGGACAATATTATCCTTCAGCAACTGTGGAAGACAAGATGGATGAGAAGAGACAGGGAGAAGAGTGAATGAGCTGAGTAAAAATAAGTGAAGAAGACATATCAGTTGACTAGCATCCTGAATTAGGAGTGAGGACTGAACAGTTATGGAAAGTTACTATGGTGACTCATTTTGACAGAGAATTGATGGCAAAACTAGATAGAGGGGAGGTAGAAAAAAAGATTCCAAGCAATAAAAGTATCCAGTGTCTTACCATGAGTAAATACATCTTCTAGGAATCAAAATAGGTTTACTCTGATTTATCTGGTAGCAGCTAGTGTATTCTAAAGCAATTGGCTTAACTAAGCTGCTTGTGTATCCTTAGTACAGTCTTTCTAAATAATCACCTGTGATAATATTTTATTTGCTTTTAATCAAGAGCCTTTATAGTATAATACGCAATTGTACTAAAGAAAAGAGCATAAAATTACTTCATTCAATTCTCATTTTCCTTCAGTCATTTGCAATTCCTGGAAGAAAAAACTGTTGCTCCCTTATTTTTTGGGGGGGAGGGGGGAACTCTTATTTTAATACACTTAGGCAACCTATTAAGCAATGAAATTTTGTCCATAAAAACTGTCAGCATTTCCAGTGGAAAAGAACTCCTGTATTTTTTTTTCATCCTAAAATACTGAACTGTTGAATATCACTGCTATTGCTACTTATTATTCTTATTCATTAGTATTCCTGTTGCTACTATTATTATTATTATTCTGCAGCATACAGTGATCTGGGATATTACATCATTAACAAGTTGCATCATGTTGATGATTCTGTGGGAAGTAAAACACGCAAGGCCTTCCTTTATCTTGCAGCTTTTCCTTTCATGGATGCCATGGTGAGTCTGCAAAAAAGATTGCTATTCTTGCTTTTGGAGATCTTTTAAAAGAGTTAGCAGGGTTGGGTTTTTTTTTTACTCAATTGTGGTTTGTTTAGCTTCTGTAGTTTGTTCCACGAAATTAAATTTGTTCTACTTGCCTTTTTTTTAGTACAGCTCAGCCTCTTCAAAGACTTCTATAAAGCCTTTTTTTTTTTTTTACAAAGAAAAGTGCCTCACTATCTCTCTTTTATTTCACATGTAATTATTACATAAACCCTTGTTTAATGGATCTTACTTAAGTGGGCTTCAGACACGGAGATCAAAATCTGTTCACTGTAGGTATCTGTATATATGTAAAATTCTGTTTGGATGTAACAGACATTCTGCTTTAACAGGCACTGTTTACATTCACAGTCCAGTCAGTTGAAGGTTTATTGTAATTTTCAGAAGTTAAGTCTCTCCAGTTACTCTGGTCCCATTCTTTGACTGTAATTCAACAAATGTCCACTCTCCCAGTCAGTTTAAGGAGTTAGCTTATGTCCCAAACAATAATTGATTAAATAATTATACATAACTTGATACTAATGCTTAAAATATGTCTGTATCTATAGTTCATTTTGTAATTGACTTATTTGTATGCTTTTGGAAACTGCCACAATCTTTTCTAACCATCCATTCCCAGATAATGATGATGTGTAACCTTTGTAATTCCTGACTAGTGATTATGCTAGAGAGGATAGACATTATAACCAAACATCTGGAGTTCGAGGCTATACAATGTTGTCCTGCCACAGTGCATTATTATTAGAAAGCACATTTTCCCATCTAATGCACAATAGAATGAGATTCATACCTTGATGAGCAGAGAAAGAAATGATGGCTTTTAGTGTTCTAGAACACTTATAGCAAATGTTGTGGTTGTGAAATTTATTTTACCAGTATTCCAGAATTTAAAGTCATCCCAACTGATGATCTATTTTCTTCGTTTTTGTCAGGCTTGGACACATGCAGGCATTCTTTTGAAACACAAATACAGCTTTCTGGTTGGATGTGCCTCCATTTCAGACGTTATTGCTCAGGTAAGAATTTGTTCAATTTACAACTACTTCTGCTTTGGGAAATGTCCAGTTAAATGAATACCACTTCCCTGCTGGAAAAAGTCTTTCTTAATTTATATGTTTGAACATGCATGAATTGATGCTGAGGTTTCTGGGCTGCCAATACCTGGACGTTGGAAATAAGAAGTTAATATTAAAAAAGAAAAAACCTTCTCACCATTAAGAGTGATCTGTGTCTTCCTCAATCTCCAGTTTCTCATAATCCTTCTTCCTGACGGTGCTGTCATTTGGCACTGCTACATCTGTCAGGGACTAGATACACACTCACACACATTCATACATACATACTTACATATACACACATATATACATAATGTTATTGATTTTTGTGTTTATTATCAGCATTTATATTATACTGTAATGTTATAATTATACTGTTGTTGCTTAGCTCTTCTTTGTTTGTGTCATAATAACCATTAATGACTCATCTAACTGTTAGATGGTGCTGAAATGGACGCCATTAAATATACTTGTGACTGTATTTAAACTAATACTATAATTCAGCCTTTATTTTTTCCTACTGTTCTCTCAGACTAAGCACACAATAATTTTTGGATTGGAAAGGCAACCCAGAGAAATTTTCTCTGTTAGTTTTCAATCGCACCACAGTTTTGTGGCAAAAACCTACAAATTACCACATCCTGAGTATGAATTACCTCAAAATTTCTGTTTTAACAATTGATCTTTGGTGCACTTCATCTTTGTTTCTTGCTCAGCAATCCTATTTAACAGGTTTTCTGTCCTTAACATGATCTTCAGCTCAGTTAATGCTTCCATGCATACTAAACAATATATAAAACTAATTGGAAGGGAATGTAACAGACTGCAGGATATTTGTTTAAATATTCTATTAAATTGTAATCACTCTCATTAAAAACATTAATTCAATATTTCACTAATTAGCCCACATGGATGTTATTTTTTTCTCTTTGGAGATATACAGAATGCATCAAGATTCACATGCATTAGCTGTGAATTGTAAAATTTTCTCAAGAGAATTATCCAAACTTACTTTATTGGTTATATTTATTTGAAGAGTTGTTCTTTGCAATTAAAATAATTATACTAAATATAAAAAGAAAGCAATCAAATGGAAAGCAAAGGCACACTGATTATTCTAGTTCCATTCTTTAGCTTTTAAACACAGTGCTAAAACTACTGAGGAAACAATTAACTCTAGTTTTCATCTGTGTTATGATTATTTGTATAATATGCTATATTTTTACTTCCCTGAAAATACATGAGAATCCTGTGAAATAGGCATAAAATAATCAGAATTATCTTGACTCACACAGATAAGGAGAATACTACAAAATGAACCAACAATTTGGGTTTAAACTAACTCTTTGTGTAAAAATATGTGCTCTGTTGCATAATATATTGCATCTATTCTGATTTCTCTACAGATCATATATCTTTTAAACACCAATATACTGTAGTCTTAATTAAATCATTAATGCATTTAATTAAGCAGAACATTCAGCCATTCATCAGCAACATTGAGATAACCAGTCTTACAGAAATGTTGCAAAGATTGTTGAGCTAAACTTTCAATCAGATTGCATTGTTATTTAAAACTTTCCTGCTCTTACCAGTTATCTCACGTTCTGTGTTTTCAAGTATCCATAATAACATTATAAATTGGTAAGAGGAAGTAGATGAGATCTACATCAATGCAACTGTTCCCTTGCTTTTCCTCTTGGTCCTGCCTCCAATTATTGTTTGTTCTTATTTCACCAGCACCATATTTTTTTTCCTCCATATATGTTCAGGATTTTTTTTTAAAAAAATCAGTTATTTAAAATATAGATAATCTTCCATTTACGTCTACAGTTGGAGCCAGAACTTTCTTTGCTAAGCAAGGCAGTTGCTAAGTTAGTTGTGTCCCCAATTTAACAATCTTTTTTGCCATAGTTGTTAAACAAATTGCTGCAATTGTTAAGTTAATCACACAGTCATTAAGCATATCCAGTTTCCTCCATTGACTTTGCTTGTCTGAAACCATGGGAAAGTCGCAAATGGCAATCACATAATCCCAGGATGCTGCAACTGTCGCAAATACATGCCAGTTGCCAAGCATTTGAATTTTGATCACATGATTGTGGGGATGCTACAACAATTCAGTGCTATTACTTGTAATTTCAAATTCATTTCTCCCAGTGTGTGCATGCCTACAGCTTCTTGATGAAAATCTTAGCCATATCTTCTTTAATAAAATGTTGAGTACAGTTGAGAAGGTGGGGAGATCTTCTCTGATTTTCAAATACATCTACAGAATAAAAAGGAGCAATTTCTCAAATTAATGGGGTATGCATGTAATAGGAATCAATCATAAAGTTCTGCTCTTTGTTATTTCTTGAAAAGTGAAAAGCCAATATATACTATCTGCCTTTAGCAATTTCAGAGGATATGTTCCTGAACAATAATGAAGACATAGCTCATGCTCAGAAAATGATGCCCCGACTTAGCCTTCTGATAGTCTTAGGTATTCCTAACTAGACTTCCTCCTCTCTCTCTTTTTTTTTCTGGATAGGTGGTTTTTGTGGCTATTTTACTGCACAGTCACTTGGAATGCCGAGAGCCCCTTCTGATCCCAATCCTGTCTTTGTACATGGGAGCACTCGTCCGATGTACCACGTTATGCCTGGGTTACTACAGAAACATTCATGATACTATTCCTGATCATAGCGGGCCAGAGATGGGAGTAAGTTTGGATACATTAATATGTTAACTGTATAATTGCATTCAATACGTCCATTGTTAGTATAGGGTTATAGTTCAATCTCTCTCTCTCTCTCTCTCTCTCTCCCTCCCTCCCTCCCTCCCTCCCCCTCTCTCTCCCTCCCCCCCCTCTCTCTCTATATATATGTGTGTGTGTGTGTGTGTGTGTGTGTGTGTGTGTGTGTGTGTTACAGAGATTGAGGACTGTAATGTTGATTTTTTAACCAAAAAAAAGAGAAAACTCTTTCTAGTATTTCCTGTTAGCTACTACACACCTGCATTTGCAAGGATGCTTTTAAAAAGACATTTCATAAATTTAATTGGTATTTTGCTATTTCATAGGTTTGAAAAATGTAATGAGAAAAATATTCCAGGGTAAAAAATGTATAGTAACAGTAAGAGATCAATTGCATTTTGAACATTTCCTACAAAGATGCTTGTGGGCTTTTGCTGAGTACAAGACTACTACAGTTACATACCAATAGCTAGGCAATAAAACATACTGGCTTCAATGTAACTTATTCTTTTTTAGTTTCAGCAGCATATATCAAACTTGGCGTAAATAATGCCACTTGATCATTCTATTTCATTGTTGCTTCTTCTCCTACATATCTCTACCAAAGTATTTCTTGTGTTCCTGTTTCTGATATTTTTTGTCTCATTCTTATTTCTATCAATACTAAGAAACAGAGACAGTCAGCATCAAGCCAAGGAAATAAGCATAGAACTAAAATGCAAAATCAATAGCGGGACAGTGAAAGTCATTCATCTTCCAGGATGCTTCTTTGCAGAAAAATGTATGAGAAGAACTATTTTTTGAAATATCACATTGCATAATTCTGTAACTAAAGCACAATCATTTTAAGAAAATTCTTAAAATACTTCTCTTATGAATTGAACACCCAGGACAGTAATATTCCTGGATTTCATAGACAATATGTAGTTCCTTTTTTATTTATATCCTTAGGAGCTTTTTAATGCTACTTCTCTATCTTTGAAACATTCTGAAATTTGTAAAATAATTTCTTTAGCTCCTCTATTGGCTGTGCTCGGGTTTTGTGATTTAACAACACTGACTTTTTCTCATTTTATCTGCAGGGAGATGCTACAATAAGAAAGATGCTAGGTTTTTGGTGGCCTTTGGCATTAATTTTGGCCACTCAGAGAATCAGTAGACCTATTGTGAACCTCTTTGTATCCCGCGATCTTGGTGGCAGTTCGGCAGCCACAGAGGTATGAGTCCAATTTGCTTTGATTTTCTAATAGTTGTTCAGAATAGCAGATCTATATTTATGCAGAGAACTTAAATCTGTCTTCACAAAACAGCTGTGTTTTCTCCCAGTCCTTTAAAAACTCATTGTGTCAAGCTATTGAAGATTTATTATTACTGGCTCTGAGCTGTATTGTATTTATTTCCTGCAATTCCTAACCATCATGGCTTGACTTGCTTTTCTTGTTCCTGACATTGCTAGGATCCCTGAAAGACTTTCCAATCAAAATTATCATTAAGTCTTCTTTTTTTATTTAACTAAGTTTGCGCTCTCCAGATTTGCTGGGTGATTTTGACTCACTGACTTTGTGCTGCACTATCCTAGCCACCCTCCCCAACTACTTGTGCACATATCCTCCACCCTGCAGCAGCCACCCCAAGCCCTGCCACACTCATGCTGCGCCACCCCAACTATCTGCACAGCCCTTCCCTTTCCCACCCAACAGCAGCCACTTAACCTGCCTACTGGCCTGCTTTTGAGACACCTGGGACTTACAATTTCCTATTTGCTTCCCACTTTTGATTGTTGGAAACTGTGAGGAGGTGCTCATTTAAAAACAGCAGTGGCGACTGCAAAGATTACCATTGTTAAAAGTGCAGTCATGTGATGTCATGCTTTCTGACCATATTACTTAATGACAGAAATCCCAGTTTCCACTGCTGTTATAATTCAAAGACTAGAGAATAACTGCTTTTAATGGACCAGATTGCTCAGTGTTGAAACACATCTTCCGCAAATTAAGGAACACAGTTTAAGAGAAGACTAATAGTTGGAATCACATCTACTGTAGCAATTAATGACAGCTTGAGCATATTTAACCAGATGGCTTCTGGTCTTTGTAAGTAAAATGTACCCAATTAAGTAGCACACTTTCAAATGTACTTTTTCTCTAACGGTAACTAGCTTTCACATGGCAAACCTATATATATCACACACCAGGGAAAAAGTACAATACTTAAATTTCCCGTGAAGAATTAAATCCAATATGTGACTCTACTAGTCATATAGAGTAACAAGAAGTTATACAAGGCTCTGAATCAACCTGGTTTCCTTAGCTGCCAAATTCTGAGACTGTTTCCTGTGAGTGGAACTGCTTCAGTTATGTTATGATCCCATATAGAACAATGTGCATGTTGATTTCTTAACCAGATGAGGAGGAATTGAATAAGATTCTTTTTATTACTATCCTCTACCAGTTCCTAGGGACAGTTCCGTCTGATCAGCTTCATGTAGGAAACAGTATATGTGCTTTAAATTTCATTACAGTACTCTGCAATTTTAGATTCTTTTATCAATCTATATTATAATCATATTGCTTTGAATTCTGTTACATATTACTACAAAGGTGAAGGTGCTTATGGTTTCATGAAATATTGCTTGGATATTTCTATATCAAGGGCTAAAAAAGTTGGTATACAGGTACCTGCTCAGATGCTTAGAATTCTGCCCCACTACAAAGTCACTCACATTTGTAGAATCGGTATAAATGTACAACTCTCATTCTAGCATGATATTTAATATAATTCTGTTTCATAGAAATGAAGACCTTTGAGATTTTATCTAATATACTTGTATCAGAGTAATGTAAAGAAGTGAAATATAGAACTGAGTTATTCAGCATGTACTTAATTGAACAATTAACTTTTACTGAGCACAAGTTGTGTAATTAATATTTTAAACCACCCATTTGGACATGCTTTCTGTTGTTAAACATTCTCTTGTTGAAATGTGTGTCATCTTGTCAGCTGATAACTGACTTCATTGGTGTCTATTGTTCGTGTGTTCTGTTGCTTTCTGTGTCTGAAAACATCATTGCTAAAAGAGAAAGCACTGGTAGCACTAACAGTTTGGAAAATCCTGGCACACAGGCAGAGTGTATTGCAAATTTCAGCTTATGAATGTGGCTGGATCTACTTGACCAGTGCTTTATTTCTCTTATTTTGGGCCCAATTCAGTTTTGATGCTTTTGAACCAACCATGGTTAGACTGTGAGACACGTGTTGCTGGCTCAGATATTACTTCAGTTTTCTTGCATGCAAAGCGCTCTTCATATATTTGAAAAATAAAATGATCTATTACTCCAGAATACACAGGTCCCAGAAATTATGACTGAATATGAGAAAAAGCTCCCATGATGGCAAAAAGCTAGCTGAATGTGCACTTGTTTAGCCAGAGAGGTGGTGGACTCCTCTTCACTGGCTGTGTTCCAAGCAGAATTGACAGAGATTTTTTAGTTTAGATTTCTGTACCAAGCAGAGAGTTTGACTTGATGGCCTAAATGATTCCTTGCAATTCTATGAAATTCATTTCCCTTTTTCAAATGCAGCACTGTAATTGCTTAAATAAGCATGCTGTGTCTCACAACGTTTACACTCATGAATGTGCTTCCTAGCGAAGTGTGCCATTACAGTACTTTGCATAGAATAGTTTAATTCGCTGCATAGAATAATTTAATAACGCTGCCTTAGAATTTATTTCTAAGCCATAAGATTATATTGTTATTGTTTTCTTAATGATTTTCCTTAGAACAAAACTCGAAAAGATTAATAAAGTTGAGATAAAATTTGCCCAGTGAATTTGAAATGGAAGAATAAGATTTTGAACTTCCACTCTGGACTGGATAATACAGAATGTTTTTCAAAACAGTTTTAATGTGATTACGAAAAACTATTCAAATTTCTGACTGCGCAAGATATGGGTTCTTGACCCTTAAGCCAAAAGGCCTGTCCACTTTCTTTAAAGAATCTTGAGATGATCCTAGCAATTTAAGTGTATGCTCCTTTACTGCTATACTTCTAGATTGCTATGTCTAAAATTTATAGATTGCTGTAGTTTAGATATGATCCACAAGGCAGTCGCATTTGCTTGTGTTTCTAGTCATGATTTACAAAACATAATTCCATAGGCAGTCTCAAGTAGTTAGGTAAGATGTATAAATATTGTCCATTTACTGAATATCTTTTCATTACTGAGTACAACATTCTCAATGTTTTATGCAGTTTACCCCTTGCTTTCCAACTCAGATGGATCTTTCATTGTACAGATGCAGATTAGCCTGTTTTGTGGTATATGTTCCAAGAAATTCCATGAAAATACAGGATTATAGAATTTGGGGGGGGGGAGAGTCTTGCATTGAATTGGAATAGCACCACAACAAAATTGTCAATAGCAGGCAGATGACATCTGGACCAAATGTGTGGAATGAGCTGGATGGGCCCAAACTTTAATCATGTTTGGAAGCCGTGTTTCAAGAAAATATCAAGAGGGCTTAGGGGAAAAATAATTAGATTCAATTAAAATTAAGTTTAGTAATGAGTTTCAGTTTTGTGCTCTCTCACGTTCCAGGATGGTTGGGAGAAGCACAGAGGCTTTCATTGCCATTTTCAGTTAATCATATGCTAGTGCATCACAAATAGAATAAATTGCTATGGAAACAAAAACATTCCATAAGTCATGGTTTGGCTTATTTTTACCACAGTTCTGAACAGTGTTTCTCTGTTAACAATTGTGCCACATTTCACTAGAGAATGGTCATCAAATCAGAAAGGTCTACTGGATGTGGGAAAATGCAGAATGAAGGTGACAAAGTATATATATTTTAAAGCAGTTGCAGTTGAGTTGGAATTGTTGCAACTTAAAATTTTTCTGCAACTGAAAGTCATAAATTGGATTCACATATTATACCATGCTATGGTCTGCTTTAACTGCTTTTTATTAAATAAGCCACAGTGTACTAAGCCATAAATCACAGTTTTACAAACCATAATTATGGGGTTCACACATATTAAGTCAGCATTAAAGTAATATTATGACTTAATAGAATACGTGAATCCAGGTATTTATTTACTAGTCCTAGTTGCTTGCATCTACTGTGGTCATGAATCAGGTGCCTGCTTGACAGTCTTAAAATACTGCTGATCTAACAGTGATAGAAGCATCTGAATATTAGGTAAAAAGCACATTGTCTCTGAAGATTTGATCTGTAATCTTCTGTCTTTCCTTTGCACTGTAGGCAGTTGCAATTTTGACAGCTACGTATCCAGTGGGACACATGCCATATGGCTGGTTGACAGAGATCCGAGCTGTTTATCCTGCTTTTGACAAGGTGAGCTTGTGTTCTGTGAGCAAAGCCTTAGTTTTCCTTCCAAATGCAGTTTTGGCAAGAGTACTCTGTAAGAAATAGGCTTTGTGAGGAGTGAATTTTGAAGAAAAAAAAAAAAAAAAGCCAGAGCAAACTAGTTTGTGTCTATCCGATTGCTTTTCCTGATACTGTCACATATACATTGATCTCGCTCCATCCTGCTCGCTCCACCTTTTTTATTCCTTATGAAGTGATTGGAACAATGACCTCCATACCCAAAGGTTAATCCTTTGTTTCCTTAAGGAATTGTAAGGTAATTGTTTCTCTGTTGTGTCCCCATGTGTCAACAAAGGATGGAGCACAAAGATACAATGGAATATAAAAAGAGCCTCAACAATCTGTGTGGACAAGAAACTTTCTCTTACATTGCATCCTGTAAAAGAGCTATTGAGGTTTTCTTTTTTCGTTGAGTCTCTGACTCACAACTAATGAACTAAGAAAATGATGCACAAAGATGGGTATACACATGCACACTAAAAGTATGTGTGTGTCCCTTAGCTTCCTTTTATCCCTAGCTCCCTTTAAGAATGACATCACTGCTTCAGCTGTTCTAGCATGAACACTTTCTTCTGTTTCAGAAGCTCCATCTGTCTAGCGAGATAGAGGGTGGGTTTAGGGAGAGAGAGAGGTTGCTTTTTAAATATTTGCATAGTGATATCTGGAATTTCTTTGTGCAGAACAGAACATCAAGTCACTTAGTATGTGTACAAATCATCAGAGTGAATAAAAACTAGATGTTCAGACCTTCATTTTCTGTAGGTTACTTTTATTGCTAATTAGAGGTAGGGTAAATCAGGGTTCAGTGATTTAGATCATTGGGGAGAGATGAGAGGATATTTTTTTCTATGAAAACAACTGTCATGTGGGTCACATTGGACTTAATAGATCTCTAGGAATCTGGAAAATTTTGCCTGGACATTCAGTAGGTATATTATAAGAAGGCAGACACACCTACTGTAATAAATAAGAGCTTATTGTGTGTTCAGCATCTGCAGTAGCATCTTGCTGCATCAAGCTGCAGGATTGGTTTGGGTAAATTCCCATTAAAGAGTAGGGAATTGGAGAGAAGATGGACAAATGGAGAAGGTTAATGATCTCTAACCAATTTGTACAGCAGTGACTGGCATAGAAAAACATCCTCCCATTTCTTATATGTATTCTGTTTAGAAGTTGCATTCAGTGGCGGTAACCAATCTGTAGAGTAAGTCCCACTAAATCAGGATTATCACTTATGCTGCAAGATGTTCAAAGCTATTGTTCTGTGGCTATGTGAAAAGCTTTAATTTATTGAATGGAAGAGATCCAGCTCAAGATTCAGAGGGCTGTCTACATGGAGGATCCTAATTATGAAATATTGCAAATGCACTTCTGTAAGCTTGTTGGATGCGGTTCATTTTGATTCTGATTAGAAAGAAATGATGTGGGTATAAAGAAAGCAGCTTCATGGGTTTGTGGCTGCTAGCTGCAATAAGCAAAATTACAGCCAACTTTCTTTTTTTTTTTTGGCTGCTTCATCATGCAAGAATAGCAGTATGGGTAACAGAACTATGATGTTACTTCCAGAAGCAGAGCCTATTGGACACTGTTGTTTCTTTCATTGGCAAATTCTTGCCAGCAAAGAATTTACTTTCTAAAGTTTCTCAGCTCAAATTTACTCAGCATTAAATTCATCCAGAGGAATGCATAAGTAGAGATTAGGTTGACAAAGTCTAATGATTTGCCCCGAACATAAAATATATTTGCTCTAGTAAGGTTAATGGCACTGTTTTTTCTCCCTTTCACCTTAGAACAATCCCAGCAATAAAATGGTGAATTCCAGCAGTACTGTCACAGGAACACACATCAAAAAGTTCACTTTTGTCTGCATGGCCCTCTCTTTAACGGTAAGGAGTCAACTGTCTTATTATTGCTTTTAAAATTAACCCTATTTTAACCACTCTCCGTCCACATTCTTTACCAGGATATACATGGTTATCTACCCACTCCACCTCTGTAAGCCATGCAATATTTTATCCTAATCCTCCAGAACTACTACTAGGAGAATTATCAGGAGATTGGCTGATAGCCTTCCTGGCTGGAAATTCTATAACCATTTATCCAGAACCATTGTCAGTGTCTCCATTGACTGTAAACCAGTGGTTCTCAACCTTTCTAATGCCGCGACCCCATAATACAGTTCCCCATGTTGTGGTGACCCCCAACCACTTATACATCACCAGGTGCCAGGGGTGTGGCCAAAGAAAAGGGGGAAAAATGGCGGACAGCCTTGTTTGGCGACCCCCGTGAAATGGTCGTTCGACCCCAAATGGGGTCCCGACCCACAGGTTGAGAACCACTGCTGTAAACACTAGGTTTTGGAGCATGTAGGATCTGTCCTCTTAAGGTTAGCAAATAGGCCAGCAGCAAATATTTGTTTACTCTTTCACCTTATCTTTGCACTCCCTACATTTGCCCACTACTGTTTTGGTTCTTTGTTTTAGAATGTTTGCAGAAAAGAATGCTGCCACTGAGATTATGAATTTGATCTATTTAGTATACTTGAGAAAGTAAAACAAAACATTAAATACATATAAGATATAACAAAATTGTTGAAAATACTATTTTTATACAATTGAATTAGATTTCAGATACAATTTTCTTTTTAAATAGATGAAACCTCTCATATGAAAAGTAAAAATCAGTTTCAGAACTTTTGCCTTTCTCTATATTTCTAGCAAACTCAATTATTGAATATGTGAAAATGATGTTGTGAAATATTGTTTGCGCTATTTTTTTCAGACAGCTAGAATCTGTTTCGGTTGCCACATTGAGCATTCAGATTTCCAAGAACTGATTACAAAATAAATTATTCCTCTCTTTTCTTATATTAGAAAAACCAATACAGCAAGATGTTTATTCAAAGTCAACTATCTGAGTTTATTATTTTTTGTGTTGACTAGCACAGAAGTGAGGATCTTTCCCATCCTGACTTGGAGATGCTAGGAACTGACCTAATTTGCAAAGCAGGTGCTTTCTTAGGATGTTGTTCCTTGGAATAGTAGTAAATATTGGGAACTTGGTGTTAAAATCATTCTGAATTTGTCTTTTCTCCTTCAAGTCACAAGGCAATCTTACTGAGAAAAGAACAAATAAATATCAAACAAAATCAAACAGAATCTGAATAAAAGAGAGCAATAACAAACTTGGAATATAATTTGCACATTGTTATATCTCATTAATTTAGCTTTAAAGAATTCAGATGGACTTAAATATCTGTCTCTCAAATCTTTGAAGCAAGAATTGCAGTAGCATTTTTGAGTAAACAAAAAAGTGAAAAGAAACTTCATAGTTATGTGGTATTCCTGCTAATAAATACTTTTTTAGACTCTACCATTATTATATTATAGCACAGCAAAGCACAGTAATAACACTCAAATCTTTCATGAAAAAGTTATCAGCTGAACTCCATCACTAATGTTCTCTTCACCCTCTCTTTCCTTTTCAGCAAGTATGGTTGGCTATATATTGGGGATTGGCTTCTAAAAATAGACTTCATTGTGAGTTAGTGCTTATTCTTAATCAAAAATCTCATTAATCTTCTTAATTAGACAGGTCCTTCATTTATCCTTGAGTCTCCCAGCTGTTCATTATCTGCCTAAAGTCTTTATGTTCATAAATTAAAATGCTTGTGTAAGAAAACCTTGAATAAGTCACATGCAAATGTGTTGACTTCTGCTAAATATTATTACTGATGCTTCCTGTTTTTAATATTAAATTTAATTGTTGGCTTTACTGCACACCACCCACAGTCACACTCATGAGATGGGCAGCTGTATAAATTTGATAAATAAATACCAAACAATATATAAAATGACAGGTCCTTGGTGCTCTCTGAGTTTGGTTTTTTTCTTGCAGATGTTTTTAATTACCCAAACTAGGTAGCATCATTGGTGCTAGTAAGGGAGTAGGATTTGCTCTCAATTTATATTCTAGTGCAGGGGTCTTCAAACTTGGCCCTTTTATGACTTGTGGACTTCAACTCCTAGAATTCCTCAGCCAGAGTGCTGGCTGAGGAATTCTGGGAGTTGAAGTCCACAAATCATAAAAAGGCCAAGTTTGAAGACCCGTGTTCTAGTGGTTTGTCCTGCCAGTGTTGGTGGGAGAGGTCCTGGTGTTCTTTAGTTCAGCTGTTTATTATTATCTTGTTTGGCAGTTCCTTGGTTGCTCTATGCTCACCTGGGTGTTGATTGCTTATGGAGAGATCTTTTGGTCATTTTGTTCCCTTTTAGAGCACCAAGGACCCCTCATTTTAACCCAGAGCTATATATATTCTTTTTTATCAATAAGTAGAATCCTTAGCTGTTTTTGGGAAGTTTGGTGAACTAAATAAAATGCTACCTTCAATATTTTAACAGCAAAGTACTTTATGTTATTAGACTGGGAGACTAGGTTTTACCCTTATAAAAAACATACAGTGCCTACATTCTAGTCAAACAGGTTCTTAATCCATTTTTGGACTAGTAATCAAACAGCTTGGATAGTTCTCAGCATCTTTCAGATGTATTTTTAAGAAAAAAAAAAGAGATTGTTTAGCACAGGCATGTAAAACTCCCGGGCTGGATGGTCACTCTGAAACTGCGCTCACCCCATTGCCGGCAATGGGGGAAAAGTCCCGATACATCTTGTGATGTCACGTGATGTCACGAGTTTGACATGCCTGGTTTAGCACATTACTCTCCCATTATAATAGTCTTTCCATTTTTTTTTTTCATTTTTGGATACATTCTTCTCTCTCTACAAGTAGTCCTCAACTTATAACTTGGTCACTTAGCAACCATTCAAAGTTACAACAGAGCCCTCTCCAAGAATGTGACCTCCTGCCCCAAGGTATCCTCCTGCTCGATTTAGGGTCTCATATAGTGTCTCCTGCTTGAACAGGAGATGGTTGGAGTAGAACACCTCTAAAGTCCCTTCCAACTTTGTTATTCTGTTAGATCAAATTGACTCTTCCAATAAAAATGTTCTATTCTGACTCAATACCTAATGTTGAGAAGGAAAGGAAGAAAATTTTCTAATGTGATCATACTGTTTTCCTTCTTGTGGCTTGCTTCTTAATACTGCTTGCACAGAGCAATTGCCAAAAGCATTGCAGAAAAAAAAAAGGAGAAAGGCAGAGAGAGACTAACCCAGAGTCTTGTTCTAGGACTAAGTGGACTCTATCTTTTCTTCCCCCAGGACACGTAATTTTGGAGGAAGGAGATCAGATTTTCTGCTTTAAAAATGTAAATGTCATTTGTAAGCCATTTTGGTAGCAGTTGTAGTATCTTGAAAAGTAGAATTTCTAAATAAATTCTAAATGTACAGATAGTCCTTGACTTACAACCACAATTGAGGCCAAAATTTCTGTTGTTCAGTGAGTTTTGTCCCATTTTACGATCTTCCTTGCCACCGTTGTTAACTGAATCACTGCAGTTGATAAGTTAGTAACCTGGTTGTTAAGTGAATCTCGCTTCCTCGTTGACTTTGCTTGTCAGAAGGTAGCAAAAGATGATCACATGACCTTAGGACACAGCAACGGTCATAAGTATGAACCAGTTGCCAAGCCTCCGATTTTTTTAATGACAGGATCACGGGGATGCTTCAAAGGTCGTAAGTGTGAAAAACGGTTATGTCACTTTTTTCAGTGCCGTTGTAACTTTGAACAGTCACTAAATGAACTGTTGTAAGTCGAGGACTACCTGTATTTAAAACTACTAAATAAATCCAAAAGGACTGGGCATAGATAAAGAAAAGTTGCATTGAATTAATGATGACCCATATGTTTTCATCAGAATTAAAGCCATTCGCATGTGAAACAGCTTAAGCTACAGGGAGGAAAACCTGGTCCAATTGCCTGCATCATGTTGGCCCTCCTTGGCTGCAATGTGTGTGTGTGTGTGGGGGGGGGACTGAAAGATCAGGATATCCAGTCTAAAGTCATGGGAAGTGATACAATTCCACTAGTGAGCTTCTTTTCCTCCTTACTGGAATAAAGATCAAATTTTCATCTGGAGGGAAAAACAATTAGGCAGTGACATATGTCATGGAGGGCCACAAGTAGCCAGGAGACATGGTGTCCTTCAGTCAACCTCATCAGCTTCAGAGAGTATAAGCAAGATCCTTTTCTATTTTTGGAAGAACATTTCCTAACAGTTGTGTAAGCTGCAGCAGCAGCAGTAGTCACTTCCCTTTTGAAACCTACAATATTTTGGAGGTGGGGAATATGAATGTTGAGATTAACTATCACCATAGAGCATGTACTTTGTACTTGCTGAAGTCCTAAGTGTTTGCAGATAGTTGGAAGAGTCTCCTATGTGCAGATAATTGGAAAAGTCTGAAACTTTAAAGAACTGTTGAACAGAAGTTACTGAGCTAGACAGGAGAATAGGCTGACTTGATATGATCAGACAGAAGCCTCTGTTTTTCTTTTGTAGAGAGAAACAGATGGAAGAAACTGCATTAGGTAATGAGAGAGTATCTGTTGGCCATTGGAATGATTTATGAGATGGATGTGTACAAGTTGGCATAACAGATTTGTATGCTGAACAGTTGCTCTGTACTTAGGCCTCTCCCATCAAGTTGAAGCAGTTCCAGTTGTATACTTTGTGTTTTTTGTCCAAGATGTAGGTGCTTTTTTTTAAAAGTTACTTGTTCATTTTTTAACACTTATTTATCTTTTTTTATGCCGAAAGAATTAATACATGCTATATTGAAGTAGATGTGTGCACACTGCCACTTACATTTCTTCACATGAAAAGAGCTGTAGCCCATTAAATGAAATGATAAACTGTATATATTCTACGTTAAAATATTTTCTGATTGGCTTGGGGTAAAAGTCTCTCCAAATATTTTCTCAAAACTGTGGCTCAGATCCAGAATCAGGCAGCTCCTTAAAATAGATCACTGAATCTGTGATCTGCAATAAATCCTTAAAATCAAAGAACTCTGTGGATTATGGCTAACTTTCGTCCAATTAATTTCAGTAATTCACCCTGAGATCTTGATCCAATACTGAATAATTTTGTCTGAAGATATTCTTATTGCAATTTCCAATTTTTGTTATTTCTTAATCCTTTAACCCACAGATTGCTGTCTAAGTTGAATTAGATGGGCAGTAGTTAATTCATTTTCAGTCATTAGGAAACTAGATCCATTCTCATGTAAACTTAAAAAGGAAATATACTTAATTTCAAAAAGAGAAAGGCGATTTCTTAATCTTATTTTAGTTCTTAATTTATGCAACTATTTTTAGTTACCAAGTTAAGCTACAGTTTTAAAGTTTTAAGTTAAACAGTGAAGCAACATATGCTGAAAACATGAGAAAAAAGAGTCCTTTCTAAAAAAAAATAATTGTATTTTAGTATGAGAATTTATATTTTTATGTTTTAATGTTTTAAATAGTTATTAGATTTTGGCATTTGTATACTAGTTACAGATTTAGGTGCTGAAAAAAGTAAAAAATTAAAACCAATAAATAAACTACTGCAAGAAATGTTTAAACTGTGCAATACTTTAGAGATATTATTATAAATGTATGTTTGGTTGTACTTATATAAGTTTAAAAACATATTTCAGAAGAGCTGTGAATGTGATGTTCTTGGAAGACTTCATTTTCCAAAGATTAGAAGTGTTTTTGTTTTTTTGATTTAATCTGCAAACCTCTCAGTTGTGGTTAAAAATGAATGACTGAAGGCATTAAAATAAAGGAACATTAGCAGCATATTGACTAAGAGAGAAATATAACAAGGAAATGTTAATCTGGCTTTAAAAGCATATTTTCACTACATTTTTACAGAGAAATTTAGGTCAGCAGTCAAAATGGAATTGCTTTGGGAATATGGAAAGGGAAGTTAAACCTGGAATTTTTCATGCAGGTAGAAATATTGACAGTATGGAGCAAGAATATCATTTTAAATAAAATATTAATTTCATTTTAAATAAAATAGTAGGCTTATAAGTCTAGTGCAGTGGTTCTCAACCTTTCTAATGCCGCGACCCCATAATACAGTTCCCCATGTTGTGACCCCCAACCACTTATACATCACCGGGTGCCAGGGGCATGGCCAAAGAAAAGGAGGAAAAAAATGGCGGACAGCCTTATTTGGCGACCCCCGTGAAATGGTCGTTCGACCCCAAATGGGGTCCCAACCCACAGGTTGAGAACCACTGGTCTAATGAATGGTAACCTTCAGTGAGCCTAGCAGTCCTAAACATACTGTAAGTTGGAAGTGTTTTGAGAGCTGAAGTTCTATATTTTGAAAACCAATGGCATGTTTAGCTAATTAAGAGATGATATCTAATCATGAAGTATTATTTTCTGACTCTTCCAGCTTTGCTTTGTGATGTTTTGGACACCTAATGTGTCTGAGAAGATCTTGGTCGACATCATTGGCGTCGATTTTGCTTTTGCAGAGCTCTGCGTCATTCCTCTTCGCATCTTCTCCTTCTTTCCCGTACCAGGTATGTAGAAAACCAAAGAAATGAATGGCACAAAATATTTACATTAACCCAGAGCTTTTTCTGCTTTGCATAACAATCCACCCAAAGGCAACACTTGTAGAAATACAGCTCACATTTGGAACAATCAACCTTTATGACTTGTCCAGAGCTTCCATTTAAAGAATGTGTCAGTTGATTCTGGATAAAGAAAAGCTCTTCACGCACAGGAAAACCACACATCCAAACAAGGCTCATCTTAGGACAATATTGAATTTGTTATGTGCAGGTATTTTAGAGAAAGTTATTATTGGGAAAATACTATGGGCACAAATTCTTGCAGTTTTCTTGGCAACATTTGCAGAAGTGTCTTACATCATCTTCCTAGGCCTGAGAGGGTGATTGACCCAGTCACCCAGCTGGCCTCCATACTTACGGCAAGACTAAAACTCATGACCTCTTGCCTTCTAGTCCATATTTGACCAAATGTAATATTAAATGCAAATAATGATAAAATAAAAATATGTTTACTCAGAAGGGAATTAAAATAAAACAAAAATAAGCATACTAAGATTTTCAAACATATTGAGAGCCCACATTTTAAAATCACAGTTTCAACTAAAGTGAAATGAAGTCAAGTCTTCATCTGGAATATTAAAAAAAACACCATAACAAGGCATATTTCTGAAGAGAATGTTTCACAAGTAGCTCACCAAGACAGTCCTTTCCTTGTTTCCCAGTTGTTTGGTTGTACTTGGGAAGGACACTTACAGTAGAAAACCTCTGGAAGGAACTTCTGCTATTGACTACTGGCTAGGTTTTTGAAGACTAAAACTAGCATTTTAATCTGGGTGTGAACAGAGAATGGGAATCATGGCAGAACAAAACATTAGATAATGGAACTGCCCCACCCTAGTTATTGCTCTGGCATTCAACCATGTATACTTTCTTCTGTATTAACAACAATCAGGATAATTCCAGCTACTTTAAATTAAAACAGGGGTCTTCAAATTTGGCCCTTTTATGACTTGTGGACTTCAACTCCCAGAATTCCTCAATCAGACACGCTGGCTGAGGAATTCTGGGAGTTGAAGTCCACAAGTCATAAAAGGACCAAGTTTGAAGGTCCCTGAATTAAAATGTAAACTATGAGGCAATACAGATTAATTCAAGATAAAATAAAGATCCTCAGTCTGAGCAAGTCTGTGTTCATGTCAGAGGCACCTAACCAAGTTAATCAAAGGGTGTGTCTGGATTGAAAGGATTTGCCAGTGACAACACCATTGCCCAAGGGATGCCCAATTGCCAAAAATAATGCAATCTTCAGGCAGGCTCCTTTCATGTTCTCCCATCTGAGCAGGACTCCAAGTCTGGAGTTAGTTGTGTTAATGCTGCATCTTTTAGGTTGAAGAAGGTAGATCAGGCCTTTACTAGAAATGTGCTATTTTGAGAGGGCAACAAACTATATCACAAGGATCTTACAGTTTAGTAGTATGTTAGCCAAAGGATTGTTTATTGGCAAATCCTATTTTTTAAGCAACAGAATAAATCAGATTTTGCTACTACTCATAGTGTATCGTAACTCTAGCTATTTACGTCTGTGTTTGCAGCTTCTTTAATCATGAATAATGCTCATTTTCTTATGTAGTTCAGAACTTCATGTAGTACCTGAGAAAGAAAGGCAATCATTTTTTTTTTTCCTGGAGGGAACTAGAATTGTCTCTTAGACATTGAGCATGTATCCGAGGTTTTGCTGCCAGTAATTGTTCTTTCTGTGTTCTTCTTTAGTCACAGTAAGAGCACATTTGACAGGATGGTTGATGACGTTGAAAAAGACTTTTGTCCTAGCTCCTAGCTCAGTACTGCGCATCATTGTTCTCATCACCAGTTTGATTGTGTTGCCTTACTTAGGGTAAGTTATACTCTTGTTAGCCTTTGGTATTTTGTATTAATGATGCTATGACTTCGGTAACACAAAGTTACAGGCTATCCGTTGCATTAAAACACAATATTCTCCATCCACATCTAATTGTTACTTGGCTAGGTCACAGTTCAACTGCACACAGAAGTGGTTAAGGAACTGCATAAAGAGAGGCAAGGATGCTATCAGCCCAACAATTAAACCCATAGTGATAGCCTTCCACATTTAAATCAGGGTTTGCTTCAACTGTTTGCTGGAGCAGACAATCCTTTTTGTGAGCATGGGCTACCTTTCTGTTTTTCTTGATTTCTTTCAGCAATGCAGAGACTGCTCTGCATTTCTACTGAAACAGAGCCAATATTTTTAAAGAGGATGGAGCTTTGTAAAACCATAAGGAGAATTCCAAATAATTCGAAGTAATTTAGTCTAGATGCATGCCAAACAGCCTTGGTTTGGAGATAGGATTACTTGCAAGTAAGGTTTGGAGTTGATGAAGCGTTTCTAAAACTTGATTGAAACTGTTGATTGCCTCTGTTATTTTTTTCCCCATTAATTTTGGCTGATAATTATATATTTATCTGTAAAGATCTTTAATGAAAAAACTCAATTCTGGGCATTATTTCCCAAATGTGCGACTTTGCTGCATTTCGAACACACTAAAATAACTGATCAGATGATGACTTTGGGACTCTGGTGTTTAGAATATATATGTTCAGTTTTCAAATCACAACTCATGTACAGAAATAATGATATGATGGAGGAGCAGGGATCTTCCTGCCTGGAGGAAACTATATACACATTTCAGAATTGTAAGAGTTTACATAGTTCCTTTTTTTTTCTGTCAGGAAAACTATTATGGCAAGATGTTGGAAGATGACTCTAAAACCTAGATTTTGTGATTAGGTTGTGTGGCAGGCTAGGAATCAAACACACATACAAGGTAACAAACACTGCTGTTTTACACTGCTCATCTACCTGGCAGTGGAGAGTAATGAGTAATCAGTACCACAGGAATATACAGACATTAGTCTATTTATGAATTTTCGAGTTTCAAACTTTCACCGATATGAACAATCTTGTCTGCAACTTCAAATTAGAAGGTCCTAGAAGTTGGGAGAAGGTTAGTTTACAGCACATCACATACGTACTTTTGTTGGACTTGCAAACAAAACGGACTTCCAGACAATTTCTTTGAATGTAACCTGTTCATACCTAGAGCACTGTCTGTAATTCTGTTGTTGCTTATGGCTTTTTTTTTTTTTGTTACTTAGTCCTGTGTTGTATGACACATGCTTTGGCCATACAATTCTTGTTTCAGTGTTTCAAGTTCTTGATTTTTCTCTAGTAGCCTACTCTTCTCTATAACATCCCCATCCCTTAGACTATCTGTACTACCTGACATCAGTTTGGCCTCCTTCTCTCTGAGAGGCCCTTCCTGCTTGGGGCCTCTCTCCCATCATGAAGATATGGTTCCCAAACTCTGCATTTTTCCTCACAACCAGGACAATCATTCTGCATCTTATTGTGCTAGTAGTAATCAAACTTTAACATTGCAGTCAATGACTGGACCAGGGAAAAATTTTTGGAAGTGATATCGAGGCAATTGTTTTTAGTCTGTAACAATATACAGAAAGAACATTATTTAAAGTATCAATGTAACCAAGCTTTCATCATTCTAGTAGTATTTATTGTTAAAATATAGTGATTAAGAATGAGAGAATAGAATGTTTCTCTTTCTGATATTCTTAGGGTCCATGGAGCTACTCTAGGTGTAGGATCACTTCTGGCTGGCTTTGTAGGAGAATCAACTATGGTTGCAATAGCAGCTTGTTACGTCTATCAAAAACAGGTAAGACATTCTCTCAGAAAAAGACAGATCTCTTGCTTATCTGCTTGTACCTTCGGCCTACAGCAGGGGTCTTCAAATGTGGCCCTTTTATGACTTGTGGACTTCAACTCCCAGAATTCCTCAGCCAGGTATGCTGGCTGAAGAATTCTGGGAGTTGAAGTCCATAAGTCATAAAAGGGCCAAGTTTGAAGACCCCCAGCCTACAGTAATGGTGATGATTTCTGAAGACCAGAAATGCTCACTTGAACTGAAGACTTGTTTATTATAGGCATGTTACTAAATTTATTGCTGTGTGAAGTAGAGCAGTGCCCCCCAACCTTTCGGGCACCAAGGACTGGTTCCATGGAGACAGGTTTTTCCACAGACCGGAGGGGGCGTGGTTTCTCAGGCTGCCTGCATCCCGCGGATGGGACTTCGCTTGTTTGCACGGCCCATTTATTGTGGAATAAAATGCCCTTGTAGTTGAGGCTGACTTCTTCTTAAATGGTAAAATTTAAAAAGGAGATTAAAATCTCTTCAGAGTTTAATTATTTTGACATTTACTTTTAACACTTTATAATTTTATGCGTTACATGTGTGTTTATCTAAGCTATCCAGATATCTATGGATGGCTGGAACGTAGGCAGGCAGGCAGGCAAGTAAGCAACTTGCCTGCAGGCCATCTTCTACAAAACTGGTTGTTGTTTTTTTCCAACCTAGAAAAAGAAGAGGAATGATAATGAGACTGCTACAGAAGGTGAAGATTCAGCAATGACTGACATGCCTCCAACAGATGAAACGACGGACATCGTAGAAATGAGAGAAGACAATGAATAATAAATGAAAACTCTGCAGGGAAAACTGGAAGTTTACTTCTTCTCTCACACTTTACTTTTCATAATGAGACCTTGCTTCTGAAGGTTTCAGATAATGAATTCATAGCATACCAAGTATGCTGGCATGGATGAGGAACTTCAAGGAACAGTCTCTATTTTTCTTCTTCCCCTTCCACTGATTCTTTTTTCTCATTTCATGCAATCGCAAAAGACATGGCGGCTATTCAGTAGAGGAAGCCTATGTTCTTGGGACCTTATCCTTCCTTGGTCAACCAAAGTCTCTCTGTTGATTCATGGATTGTGTTGCCGTCCTGCATCATCTTCTTACCTGCCCCATTTCTTTTTATTATTGTTAATGAAATATAAAAATACACATGGGATTTGTGGGGGGAGGGGAACATTAGCTTTATTTTGCTTGCTGAAACATGACCTTACTCTTTTGATCTGTACCATGGTGGATCCCTGAGATTAGCTTTCTTAATATTCAGTGTAATATATTGTATACTGCTAAGACTACCAGACAAGATCCTGAGTCAAAAAAAAAAAAGAATTAGAGATGAAATATCTTAAAAGAGACTTTGATAAATACAGAATAAGACTAAATACAGGGTAACACTTCTGTTTAAGATTAATTGTTATCTGTGATACAAAAGAGAGTTTTCCCTTTGGTAGTCAACTGTGAACCATCTGTATTACACTAACCTTGTAACTGTTTTCTAAAAACAATTGTGGACCTTTAAATCAGAAGCTTTATTACAATATTGGTGTCTTATCTAAAACTTTATATTTGATAGTGTTGTTCTCATATTTGATGCTATGCAGGATAATGTGGTTGAGATGAGGGACAGGCATTTGTTAATAGGGGTCTTTCTCAAAAGAAATGTGCCCCCCCACACACACCCCAATATTTAAACCAAAGTAGTAATCTCTTGGGTAGGGGAAAAATAAGGCTATTTGTACAAACTGCTATATGTGCTCACTTGTACAACAAATATAATAATATATCTTTTTCCTTTAGAAAACTTTGGATAAGACTATATTACTTTAGGAGGAACTTGCCAAAATGGAATGGTGTTAAATAAATCAAAGCCTACACAGGGGAAATGGTCCAAACAGAAATCTTGCAGTGCTGTGGAAGAGGATCTCTGTCTGTGGAATTAGTGTTTCATTTGTCACTCATTAACCTGATGGGGCTACTTAACGCTTTGGTGACTTGGATATGCTATAGAGCTTCCCCTTGGCCAGGCCATTGACTTTTATGGATTGCCAGTTACATAGTTAGCAAGGGTTACTGCAGTCCAAGCGCAGCTTTAACATGGACAACACCAGCTTCCAGCTATTGATGTGGAAAGTGAAAGTGATGCCCGTATTTGCTCAGGAACTTCCTGTTCTTGTCATGCAGCTGTGCACTATTAAGGGAGCTAAGTGAAACCCTCAGTGCCCATGATTAATTTGGTAACTTCACATGACATCTTAACACAAGACAAAACATACTGAAACATTTCAAGGTTTCTTTAGACAAATTATATTTTTCTATAAGCTTTACAACAGTGAAATGATTTTATTTAATTTTGCACAAAGCTGTTTTCTAGATTTTGGAAGTGGATAGTTTTGATCAGAAGACATATTTAAAGATAATATGTCAATCCTATATCAATATATGTGTGTATATACATACTGAATGTGTATAAATATATATATATATACATATACACATACATACATACATACATATACATATATATATATATATATATATATTGTACATTATATGTAATTTATTTTAGGTTGCAATGTCTTTTTTTTTTCCAAAGCTCAGTAAAAAGAAAAAAATGCAAAACAGCTTGTTTGCGTGGTGAAATTTAACATTAAAGATGTATATTATTTTGGGTAAATTATCTAATTGTTAAGCTCAGGGAACCAAGAATGATAGGAATTACTCCAGATCCCTTTCTTTATTGCAGCTCACCTATAGTCAGGAATTTGCTAGATTAAAGCATCAGTCTGCAAAACTATTAGTTATACCCTGTGAAAGATTAGGGAGAGTCCTCTCTTACTCTATTCCAGTGTTTCCCAAACTTGACAATTTTAAGGCATGTGGACTTCAACTCCCAGAATTCCACAGCCAGCAATGCTGGCTGTGGAATTCTGGGAGTTGAAGTCCACATGCCTTAAAATTGTCAAGTTTGGGAAACACTGCTCTATTCCTATAGGCCAGGGGTGTCAAACTGGCGGCTCCTAGGCTGGTTGCATCATGCAGAGACCGCATCCACCCCAGCTCCTGCAATGCAAAAAAAGTTGTGATACGTCACATGTCATGACGTTGCGATACATCACGACATGCACGAGTTTTACACCCATGCTATGGACCAAAGATTCCACGCTGAGCTGCCTCTGCTCTTTGGGAAAGACCCCCTCCCTCCTGCAAGTCTGTACTATAGGGGTCCCCAACCCCTGGGCTGCGGCATATTCCAAACCGGCCCATGCGAGCTGCAGTCCAGCTCGTATTTGTGCATACCCTGACTTGCGCGAGCGGCAGGTTGGTGCATGCAGATATAAACACACAGCTCAACTTGCACAAGTTGAGCTGTGTGCGCCTATGCTTGCGTGCCAGTCCACCACTCATGCAAGTCAAGCTGCACATGCATATTTGCATGCAGGCTGATTTACCACTCATGCAAGTCAAGCTACACATGCATATTTGCATGCAGGCTGATTTACCACTCATGCAAATCATATGTGCATTGGCTTGATGCTCACCGCAAAAGTTGGAGACTGCTCCTGTACTACATTCCACCACACTATCTTTGCAAATCAGTACTGAGTTCTGCACCCAGGGAGATACTGTAAGAGTAAGACAAAGTTTAAGATCAGCTTCTGAAACTTCAGAGCTAAATCTGTCCCACCCAAAAAATATTAGCCGACCCACCAGTGCCAAGCCAAAAGCAAGAAAAATACACGGAGAGACTATTTGTTATAATAATTAATGCCAAAAGCCCAGGGAGTCCTGGGTGATAAACCAATCTCTATTGAATGTGCTCTCAATGACTTGGTGATTAATAACAGCCCCGAGTGAAATAAAAAAAATCAGATCTGTTCAACAATAGGTTCTTTGTTAGGAATACATGAGTTTATTTTGTTAATATATTCTGTCTTACATTATTGATATCTGTCCCACATGTGAGTATGCAGTATTATTTCTATTTGTTTACGGACACCCAAAATGTTTCCATTTTTCTGCATTATCGACTATTGAACTTAAATGAGGGAAACATTTCTAAGACAGGTTCCCTGCAGAAATGGATTTACTATTTAGCTAGATGTTTTATTTATTTAGTATATAAACTGCATTGGACCAAATCAACAGGCTCTAAGTCAGGCGTGTCAAACTCACAATGTTACATGATGTGTTGTGACATATCGCAACTTTTTTTCCATTGCCGGGGTGGGCACAGTTTCAGCATGACGCATCCGGCCCATGGGTCGGCAGTTGACACGCCTGCTCTCAGTGGATCACAGTAATCTCCAAGCTGCACTAATAAAAGCAATTATCAGTAGAGTTAATAAAAATACAGGTAGTCTTCGAATTATGACTACATTTGAGCCCAAATTTTCTGTTGTTAAGTGAGACATTTGTTCAGTAGGGTTTGCCCCATTTTACGACCTTTCTTGTCAGAGTTGTTAAGTGAGTCACTGCAGTTGATAAGTTAGTAACACGGTTGTTAAATGAATCTGGCTTCTCCATTGATTTTGTTTGTCAAAAAGTTGCAGAAGGTGATCATATGATCCCAGGACACAGCAAGGGTCATAAGTATGAACCGGTTGCCAAGCATCTGGATTTTGATAACAGGATCATGGGTTTCCTGGCTCAAGCAAAGGAGATTGCTGGATTTCACTTGAAGCAGGCAGAATTAACTCCACGGATGAATCAGACAAAATTACTTTATTCCAGGCATCCTCAAGTCAATAACTTACAGATACTGCAGAAATTCCTCTGGAATGCAGATTGTAATTGGGACCCACTGCGTCCCAAATACACGCTGGCTGTGGAATTCTGGGAGTTGAAGTCCACATGCCTTAAAATTGTCAAGTTTGGGAAACACTGGCGTAGATAAAAGGATAATAGATTTCTCCATTCTACGGAGCTCCCAACCCTCGTGGCTAGGATTCCTGGAGAGATAATAGACTGGCATGTAAACAGGATATCCCGTAATAAAAACACAAGTCCCTCCCAGTGGCCAGTTAGAACACAGATCTGACCAAACAATTAACACTACATTTCCCAGAAGGCCATCCCTTAAGGGGACAGCATTTTAACCCTTAAAATGCTACTTGCTCTAGACACAGTTCTTAACCCTTAAAATACTACTTGCTCTAACAGCACACTCCCCGCCTGGAATTATAAATTTCCAATATTAATTAACTATAACTAAGATAAACAAAGGCAAACATCAAACAATGCAATTATGAGATGGACACAAATATGCATAGTTCGAGGTTCAATTTTCAAGTTCTGTCCTCCTCAGCAGCAGTACCAGGTCGGTGATCAGTCTGGTGTAAAGCCTTTTAATGAAAGTCTTTGAGTCACGATCTGACTCTTGCGGTTTTGTGATCTGGACTTCAACTTGGCAAACTAGTCCAACAGAGCTGGGTAGAACTTGATGCACAAGTCCCATGGGCCAAGAGTTCCGATGTGCATCCTTGTCTCTCAGCAAGACAAGCTCTCCTTCTTCTAGGTTAGACTCTTTGATCTTCCATTTGTGGTGATCCTGTAGAGTAGACAAGTATTCTTGCTTCCAGCGCTTCCAGAAGGTGTTGGCAAACAGTTGAACTTGTCTCCATTGTTGTTTATACATATTTTTGGGAACAAAGTTCCCTAATGGTGCTGGCCAGTCTTCTGGGTTAGCAAGGCGGCCGGGGTGAGAATAGTTGGATTTTCAGGGTCCAAGGAAACTGGAACCAAAGGTCGAGCGTTGATGATACCTGCCACTTCTGCCATGAAGGTAGTGAGAACTTCATGCGTCAGAATGGGTATCTTTGTTAATGTGGAGTCCAGGATTTTGCAGGCTATGCCAATCATGCGCGCCCACGCTCCTCCCATGTGGGATGCATGGGGAGGATTGAATGTCCATACACAGTTTTGGGCCTATAGGTATTTGTCAATTACTGGATCATGGCGAATGCCTTCATTGATCTGTAGTTCTTTGCAGGGGACCCATCACGTAGGTAAAAGGATAATAGATTTCTCCATTCTATGGAGCTCCCAACCCTCATGGCTAGGATTCATGGAGAGATAATAGACTGGCACATAAACAGAATATCCCGTAATAAAAGCACAAGTCCCTCCCAGTGACCAGTTAGAACACAGATTTGACCAAACAACTAAAACTACATTTCCCAGAAGGCCATCCCTTAAGGGGACAGCATTTTAACCCTTAAAATACTACTTGCTCTAACAGCACAATGGGGATGTTCCAAAGGTTGTAAGTGTGAAAAATTGTCATAAGTCACTTTTGTCATAAGTCATAAGTCACTTTTGTTACAAAAGGACTACCTGTATTACACAGTTAAAAAAAATTACCCCTCCATAACAGATCATAGAAAAGAAAGGGAAAAAGGGAACTTGACTGCCAAGTTATCTCTGCACACAGCACAAGTTACGTAAATGATGCAGGGAGCAGAGTAATCTTTCGAAAATGTGCCACTACTAAACCAGAGCACAACATATTTGTTAGAAATTAGTCTTAAAGTATAGGTAGTCCTCAAACTATGACCACAATGGAGCCCAGAAATTCTGTTGTTACGTGTGATAGTTGTTAAAGTGAGTTTTGCCCCGTTTTATGACCTTGCCACAGTTGTTAAATGAATCACTGCAGTTTTTAAGTTAGTAACATGGTTGTTAAGTGAATCTGTCTTCCCCATTGATTTTGCTTGTCAGAAGATCACAAAAGGGTATCATATGACCCTAGGACAGAACAACCGTCATAAATATGAGTCAGTTGCCAAGCATCTAAATTTTGATCACTTGACCATGGGGATGTTGCAACAATTTTAGGTGTGAAAAACGGTCATGTCTCACTTTTTTCAGTGCTGTTGTAACTTCAAATGGTCACTACATGAACTGTTGCAAGTCGAGGACTATCTGTAGTTTGGAGCAGCAGTTAAGGTGCAGGCTATGAAAGCCACCTGGGTGTGACCATGGACCAATCAGCCCATATTAACCCAACTCTTCTCAAAGTGCTGTTGCTGTGGAGAAATAGGAAATAGGAAGAGGGAGGAATATAAGGTATATTGGCCACCTTGAGTTACTTATAAAAATAAAGACGGCATTAATAAATAAATGCAGAATGACCATGATTGCACAAGCTTCTGATCCATGGTTATTTCATGGCTTATTGAATTAACCCAACTTCCTATGTTTGTGCTGTGCACAGAATTATAAACTATTCATACTGATTGAATGGTCTGAATTTGCACAAAGCCCTGATCCACAAATTAACTAACTACAGTCCAGCCTAGCAATATGTACAACCTGAGAATCTCTAAGGAATTATTCATGATATTAAGCAGAGACACACATTTGGCCGCCATTTTGAATAATATACTTCTAATAATAGTTCTGGCTGAAGAACTTCATGCAGCCAGGGTGGCACATTGGTTAGAATGCAGTATTGCAGACTAATTCAGCTCGTTGCCAGGAGTTCGATCCTCACCTGCTCAAGGTGGACTCAGCCTTCCATCCTTCTGAGGTCAGTAAAATGAGGACCCAGATTGTTGGGTGCAATATGTTGACTCTGTAAACCATTTAGAGAGAAATGTAAAGCAGTATATAAGTCTAAGTGCTATTGCTATGGACTATTTTAAAGCTGTTTCAGAACACAGTTTCTCCACATGCCTCAAGAGCAGGCATTTACTTTTAGTTAGTTGACTGCCCTCAGTCTCATATCTGTCTCTCACCATGTTTCAGTGGCTAGGAAATGGAGATGCTGATATCAGCACAACTCTTGGAGAAGCATTATTAAAAGAATACGCGTTCTAAAGTAGATCTCAAAGCCTTTTGACAAAGATTCTTTGTAATAGTGAGTGTGAAGCTGCTGCAAAAGAATGTTTGCCTCCAAGTAGAATAAATGTCTTCAAATTTCCACTATTAAAGCTAGAAATGTTGAAAAGCTTCTAAATAATAAACCAGCTTCTACGTGTGGCAAATATACCTTCAGGTGCTTGTCAACCTGACATTTTGGTTTATTGGTTGAATTGTTATAATAAATATTTTAAGCGCTGCACTAAAGGGGAGGTGGTGGTGTTAAGGTTTCCTTTTTCGTTTTCAAAATCTCTAGACAGAAGAGCTGTTTCAGGATGGTTAATAAAATGGTGCTTATGCTTCAGCTAAAATATAAACATTGTATTTTAATTTAACTTCTATTCTCCTGGGCTCTATCTGCCAGACGTGGTTCACATGCTCACAATTCAGTCATCAATCATTGCTGTAACTGCAATTTTGAGATTTTACTGCATTGTTTGAAGCCAACACAACCGCCCTCTGGGGTTTGCACAAACCAGACTCTAGGCTAGGATAAGCCTTGGGTACAACATCCACTTTGCCTTACTTAAAAAGCTCCTATTTCAGGATCATAAAGTGATCTAAAAAACAGTTAAAAGAAAATGGAGGAGGAATCTGGAGGCTTAGTGTAATATAGATGCAGTCCCACAGGGTCAGCTCTTGAATTTTAAATGCTTAATTAAAAAAAAAAAATCTTGGGAGATGTCAGAGTAGGTACTATGTAATCTCGAATCCAAATCTAAATTCAGGTATGAGGAAGACTGTAGTTTTTCAGAGGAACTGTTCTGCTTGATTTCAAAGCTATTTCAGCTTTGCCACTGATCCATGCTTGAACATCAGTGGCAGTCTTGGGCTATATGGATGAAGTGCAGCTCATAGGAAGTAATAAATAGTGCACTATTTTGTTCCCATTCAAGTTGCAGGATGCCATGAATTAATATGACCACCTGACCTTGTTTGAAAGAGCTCTTAAAACCTGGCTGTTTCCCAAGGAATAGATACTAACAGAACAGAATCATAGAGTCAGAAGGGACTTTAGAGGTCCTCTAGTCCAATCCCCTACTCAAGCAGGAAACCTTAGACCATTCCGGACAAATGCTTGTCCAATCTCTTCTTAAAAACTTCCAGTGATGGAACACCCACAACTTCTGAAGGCAAGCCATTCCATTGATTGTTCTCACTGATAGGAAATTCCTCCTTAATTCCAGGTTGCTTCTCTCCTTGATTATTTTCCATCCATTGCTTCTTGTCTTGCCTTCTGGGGCTTTGGAAAATAAGTTGACCTCCCCCACACACAAACTTCTTTGTGGCAGCCCCTCAAATACTGGAAGATTGCTATCATGTTCCCCATAGTCCTTCTTTTCTCTAGACTGCCATTTACTTGCATGTCAGCAAACTAACCGAGAGCTGTCCAGGTTTCCAAGAAACTGAGACCAGGGCTATGCATACTAGCTGGAGGGGAAAACCAGTTTAATCCCAGAGGGTTTCCCCCTTGAGAAAACAGAGGCAGAATTATGAATCCAGGCTGAAAAACAGCAAGGAAAGTAAATGAGCTGGAAAGGATCAAGGTTTGTGTGCCCTCTCCTACATGACAAGGCCTGTGTGATACTTTGCACAGGGCTGGGCAACTACATGGGGTCCTCGGCTTATGACCACAATTGAGCCCCAAATCTCCACTGGCAAGCAAGACAGTTGTCAAGTGAGTTTTGCCCCATTTTACGAGCTTGCTTGCCACAATTGTTAGGTGAATCTCTGCAGCCGTTCAGTTAGTAACTCGGTTGCCAAGGGAATCTTGCTTCCCCATTGACTTTGCTGGTCAGAAGTTTGCAAAAGGGGATGACGTGTTCCTAGCACGCTGCAACCATCATAAAGATGAGCCAGTTGACAAGGGTCTGAATTCTGATCATGCTGCAACAGTCATAAGCACGAAATAGGTCATTACTTTTTTCATTGCCATTGTAACTTTGAACAGTCACTAAATAAATGGTCGTAAATTGAGGACTACCTGTTTTTTTTTTTTTTTTAAAGGAAAATGCCCTCTAGGAGAGCCAGACACCCCCCTGAACTTCATTCTGGAAACCAAAGACATGCAGCTAAAGGGAACAGCGAGACACTTTCCAGAGCTAAACTCAGTTTAAATTCAAGCTTCTCCTACCCCAATCTCTTTGCTCTCCTCTGGAGTCAGCTGGTCAAAGATCTTGGCCTCATCAGACCCCGGGAAGGCATTGGTCATAATCAAAGTTCTAGGCATCATCGTGGACCTTGTTGCTGAGGATCCTGGTGGGTCCTTCTTCTCAGTGGGTTTGCTCTGAGCGCAGAGAGCCCACAGTGTGGGGCACCCGATGACTTGCTGAACACCCAACACTACGGTGAGGCTGGTCCACGGCAACGAGGCCACTTGTATTTTATATGGTTCTTTTTAGAGATTGTGGAATTAATTAATTTGCTGCCCATCTTGTGTCCGACGACTCTCGGCAGGTTACAATATAAAATTATATTTGTGTAAATATGTAATGTAGATGTAAATACATATTATATTATATGCCACCCAGAACAGCAATCAAGTTGGGTGGCCTTACGCATATTAAGAAATCAAATGTGCCCGGAAAAGTGGTGAGAGCTAAAGGATTCTGTGAGCATAGAAGAGTTGATTGAAAAAACAAACAAACCCTGGGAGTTGAAATCAGCAAAACAGAAAATTAAGGGAAGGTATACCAGTAGCCTTCCTGTATCTGATAAACAGACGACGGAGCGGATTTTTTTCTGTTGGTCAGAAGCATGAGTAGAGCCATTTGGTGACAGATTAGAGGAAAATGTGTTTCAGCTAAAATCTAGAGGGAAGATTTAATAGTGAGACTTCCAGAACAACAAAGCAGGCTGCCTACCTCCAGTCATGACAGAGAGCTACAAACAGAAGCTGCAGGGCCACCTGGCAATTAAGCAGGCCATTATATTGCACATTCTGCAAAAAAAGAGGTGGGTCTCCAATAATTCTTCCAATTCTGTGATCCTAAATTCTGAAATCACCCCACTCCCATTCCCCGTCAAAAAAGTAACGTGTAATTTATGAAGTCCAATGGTCAGTGACCAATCATTGCACCTTAAGTGTTGTTCAGATGGCTGTATGAATATCTGAAACCCCAGTGAAATTGGGGTGGTGAGGACCCTATATGGCTTGTTTTAAAAAAGCTAGAGTTTATTGTCAAGAAAACTAGCAAGATCAACTTAAATTATACAGAGAAAAAATACAATGTAAATCTTGATTCCGATACTGAATGCTTTGAATGCTTATAAAAATACTTCACTTACATAAGAAAATCATGTTTTGTCTAAATGAGAATTTATAAAGCTTCCAAAGTCAGTCTCTTGCACTCTAGATCCATCCCCTTGAAATAGTTAAAAATAACAGAGAACGGTTTCATCCTTCTAATGAACCAATTCCATTATTGCCAATTTTCCTCATCTGCTCAGAATTTACACAACAGATTTCAGTGCCAACCCTTACAAAACAGGATTATGCACGTTTGGATGGGGCAGTTAGACAAACATTTGAACAAGCAGCCATTGTTGTTATATTGATAATCCATTCTATGTAATGGATTACTCACACTTTATAGACTAAAATAGACAATCATAAAAGAAAATGAGCTTTATTTTAAACAGGAGCTCCCCAATGGAAATTTTATTAAACTATCCCAGGGGTAGGCAACTTTGGCTTTTTTATGACTCGTGGACTTCAACTCCCAGAATTCCTGAGCCAGCATGGTTCAGGAATTCTGGGAGTTATAGTTCACAAGTCATAAAAGTACCAAGATTGCCTACCCCTGAACTATCCTATGAAAGCAACAAGAGGAACTTTTTATATGTCTCTCTTTCCTGTAGTGACACCTACTGGCAAGTCACTCAAATATCAGGTTCATCTGTTCTATATTGGAGGAGTGCACAATCTCCTTTGGGTACAATTCCCCAAGAAAAGTCCTGTAAAAATTGACCCCAGATTGTACTATAATTGCAATGTGATCAACAGTGAGATATCATATTACCACTTAATCCCCTCTGCCTATAAAACATTCACCAATCTAACTAAATTCAGTGTTCCAAAGTTTTGTTAAATTAACTGTCACAATCCAAATAATATTACAAATTAAGAAGTTTGCTTTTACATCATTTATTCAGTTTATATAACTGGAAGGGAATCATATCGCTTATACACTGGTCTCTTCACACATTCGGGCAGGAATATTGTAATGTCGGTCATCTTCTGTTATAAGAGTTACCATGGGCCAGGTTTCTTCAGGATCATTGGGATACAGAGTGATGAATTCTTCTGTTTTGTACTTATACAATCGGTAAACCTGGATGGTATGCTGCAAAGCATAGGCAAGGAGAAACATTTCAACCTAAGAGATGGGAGGGAGAACAAAATCTGATGTTATAAAGAGACAAGCATTGAGGCAGTTTTGATTTCATTGAATAAAGGTAATAGGTTTCCTCCCTATGCTTTCAGACTTCTGATCTATTTAGGAAACTATATACACACAGTGTCAAGCATGCAAGGCTCCACCTTGACCTACTACATGTGCATATATAGTTAAGTTTCTGAATGACTGCAAGAAGAAACCATCTCTGTATATCTCAGTTCTTTTAAATTTAAGCAAACCTAAAATAGCTTGGCGTCTTCCGGCTATTTTGACTTCAACTCCCATCAGTCCAGGCAGCATGCCAAAGGGAAAAAAGATTGAGAAGACATCTGGTGGCCATCAAGCTACCTACCTTAAACTCTAAAGACTCTATGAACTTTTAAAAGCCAACTCCATTCAGTTAACAGTCTGATCGGAGACCTTCCTACGGTGTCTTCTCACCCAGATCTTTGTTCTTCTATAGCTGCAGCTCTGCTTCTTCTTTATATCTCTTTATGTTGCACTCCACTGATGCTTTTTGCTAACATCAAGCTTTGTCCGGCTTTCAACTCTGTGTGTTGTTTAACTTTTTGTTTTCTCTGGCCAAAGCCCTCAATCACTTTTTAACAACTGGCAGACTGCAAGCTCACGGGCCTATTTGTAACTGCCAAGGAATATAATTAGAACACTTTCTCATGGACTGATCTTTTAAAATTCCACCTAGTTTTAAACTGTTGAGAATGCAACAACTTGGCTCCCATGCTCATCCATTACCTCTCACACAATGCATCATTGAGAAGTAAACGCTGCAACATTTTGCGATGTGCAGAACCCAAATAATTTTGTAGTATATAAAACTATTATTAGCAAACCATGCAACGCTTAAGACAACCTATTCCCACACTTAAAAAAAAAAACAACCCCTAATAAGCAGTGTTCTGATATCTTATTCAAATAGGCATGAACACACCAGCTGCTTTTCCAACACTGAATAATGGCCGTGAGGTACTTTTATTCAAAACCAAGCAGATTGACTACGGAGAAAGAAAGGAAAGTTAAACGTACTGAGCATGCCTGTCCTTTTCGTGTTTGTTTTTATTTCCAGATGAGTTAACTCTGCTTTATCATAAAGCTACATTGACATAATTTGGTAAACCTGAAAGGACAATTCTGCTTTACAGCCTGAGAAATTGCACAGGATGGGGTGGAAGTGGGGTCTCTTCTGAACCTTGCACTATCCATCTGCAGACTATGCTGTCTTTTAGCCTTGAGATGGCTTTTCACCCATTCTCCCAAGGTCTTTCTCACGTTCCTTTCCAGCTATTGATTGTACTGGATTAATTTTTTAACATTACATTAGGTATCGAATATTCAATTAATAAATGCAAGAATTGTGCTTACCTGTTCAAGGCCTCCCGTGTGACCAAGTTGATTCAAGTGGTTTTCCATTAATTGGGAAGGATTGCTAGATGTGTCTCGAGCAAACAGAAGCCAAGAGAACACAGGGACCTCTTTGCCCTTTTCGCTGTCTTCATACAATTGAATGGCAGTGCTCAGCATAAGAAACTTGACTGCTTCATAGAGCTTGTATTCTTCTTCTTCACTTTTGAAAAGCTCATCACAGGCTGCTTGCCTCTCTACAAAGGTTTTTATGTCACTCATATTTTTCCACTACAACAGGAAATAAACAGTGACTAGATTAACTGGGATGAAAAGATGTCCCTGGTGAAACAAACTGAAACCCTCTAGCATAGAGGCCCCCAACCCCTGGTTGGTGGACCAGTACGGGTCCGCGGCGTGCCAGCAACCGGTCTGCACAAACAAGCAAAGCCCCATACGCGAGATGCAGGCAGCACACAAAACCACACCCCCTCTGGTCCGCGGAAAAACCTCTCTCCGCGGAACCGGTCCCTGGTGCCCAAAAGGTTGGGGACCTCTGCTCTAGCACAATTGATATTCCAACCTTGTTTTGAAGCTCATCAATTGGTACCAAATATCAATTGGTACCCTTGAATATTCTCTGACCATGCTGCAGATGACTTGATTTCCAACTCATTAAGCTATTTAAAATGTTCAAACAGAGGAGAAAAGGGGGAAAAAACCTTCTAATTCTCCAATTATTGTGAATTGTCACGATCAACTATAATTACTTTATGAAATATAGCTGTTATTAAAAAAGTCAAGTGCCTAATATATTAATAAAAAACTCCATATTGTTAATGACAGCTTAACCTGTATCATGATGAAGTGCAGAAGTATGTCTTGCAAAAATTATTTAACATTTAAATTGTCTGTGTAACACACAATGAGATTGATTTCTAAGCAGTTTTTATGCAGATCTATTTTTATTTTTATACACCATTATTTACGTTTTTCAAAATGCTTTTTGAGATACTTTCAAAATAAAAATTCAGTTAATGCACATCAATAAATGTGGTGCAAAACAATCCAGTCTTGCCATTAATTTATTTAAGGGATCTATATCTCCACCTTTTTAATGCATACCTGTGCAATAGTGTTAAAATTTAAAACAAGCAACAGAATCTTATCCTAATAATAAAATACATGCAAGAAATGTTCGTCAAAGCTGATCTACCTCTATAAATATCAAAATAAGGAGTTTTAGATTAGCATTCTGAATTACATTTCACTTCAAAGGATATTCTTCTCTTCCAATATATTCCATTGTTTGTCAGCAATCCCCCAACTACATTTAACCCAGGACAAAGTGGTTAGGTTCTGTACAAAATAATAACAACTGTGGATTTGTAATCAAAAGTGCAATATTTAATGAGTGGGAGATCATTTCAACCTTTCATTATACATTGTCAGTGACCTTTGGTGACCGTTCTTGAACAAAAGGAATTTAAAGTAGATTTCATTATGAAAAACCTGCCCTAGGATTCATCAATCTGTGGCATGAGTTCAGGTGTTTTTCAAGACACACATATTTCTACTCAGCAATATAAGGGTGGCTGTAGGACCTCCCAAAACTATTTGATGAGTAGTCACGATAAATAAGGAATAATGACCAGTACTTTTTGCGTTTCATTTCTCTCTGACAAACCTGCCACTAATAATGTATTTTCTGTATATTTATCATTCCAGAAAAAGAGCAAGTCTACCAAGATGAAATGCAATAATGAACTTGTAAATCTTTAAGGTACTACAAAATTCTGTTTTTACTGCTAACTCAACTTACTTCTGGAAAAGGATTTAAACCACCATGTAGCAAATAAAGGACCATGCAATTATGTTCAATGCATAATATAATTAACTACAATCCAGTTAATTAACTATGGAACTAGTTAATTCCAACTTGCTTTATTTTGAAACTCTAGAAAGAGCTCAGAGAAGAGCAGCAAACATGATTAGGGGACTGGAGGCTAAATCATATAAAGAACGGTTGCTGGAGTTGGGTATGTCTAGCTTAATGAAGAGGAAGACGAGGGGTGACATGATAGCAGTGTTCCAATATCTTAGGGGTTGCCACAAAGAAGAAGGAATCAAGCTATTCTCCAAAGGACCTGAAGGCAGGACAAGAAGCAACAGATGGAAACTAATCAAGGAGAGAAGCAACCTAGAACTAAGGAGAAATTTCCTGACACTTGAGAACAATTAATCAGTGGAACGGCTTTCTTCCAGAGGTTGTGGGTGCTGCAACACTGGAGGTTTTTAAGAAGAGATATGACAGCCATTTGTCTCAATGACATAGGGTTTCCTGCCTGAGCAGGGGGTTGGACTAGATGACCTCCAAGGTCCCTTCTAACTTTATTATTATTGTTGTTGTTTTTATATGTTTAGAAACCAGGTTGCCTAGATAAGACTGCTAAGCTGCAACTATTTCATTTTCATACATTATTACTCATACCTTTCTTTTTAATAACATCAAACAATCTTTAATTTCATCCATTAGGCTTTCCACTTTACTTGTCCATGTGTGCCTGAGTCGCCACTGAGTGATCCATTCATATCTGACCATCAGCTTCTCCGGTAACTAAAAGGTTCAGATATTAAGTGTTAACATGTGTTAGAAAGTTAAAAAAAAAAAGATTATTTAAGTATTACATTTTAATTAAGCTTCTTATCCCCCCTAAAGCTATTTAATAAGCCATTTAAAGGTTTTTCTTTAAATGCCTCAGCTAAGGCTGATGAATAAAACTCCAAAGCAGAAGTGATCTTAAGTCTGCCTATGAAATAAAGTGGTTGAATATGAGGCCTACCGATATCAGGTCTTCTTTCTGAAGCCACTGAGGAAGGTGACCAGCTTGGCTGAGAGCTTGAAATAAGGTCGCCCGGAGAGCACAGTAATTATCTCCTCGCACTCTTCTTATTGAAATAAATTTATGCGAAACAGCTTCATAGCCCTGTATTAAAAATCATAATCTAATAGAGACGGTCCTAACTCAACAGAATAATGGAGTTGTCATGTTACCTAGAGTTCTAAACCAATCATCAACATTTGCCGGAAGTTAATAATCACAGCTGCTAACTTGTTGCTGAATACATGCACTATATCATCCACAGTGTTCCCAAATGTCATGTTTGGACACCCTCCCAAAATAAAATAAATATTTAGAACTGGCTGAAATCTTGTGAGATCTGCAAAATCTGATTGAACTATAGATTATTTGCATCATCATCATACAAATTCAACATCCGGAAAAAGACTAATGTAATGTAACAGCTAATGTAACAGCTCCATTTATACAATGTAACAGCTCCATTTATACAATCATAAACAATAATCTAATTCATAATTTTGACTACTGGGAATGAGGCTGGAGAGCGCCTTAGAATCACATCTTTCCCTCCCACTCCCAATTTTTCTTTTTGCACGTGGAGAGAAGATAATGACACTTTTCACTTAACCACACAACTCCAAAGAACCTGAGCTGCACTCTAAGCTCCTTTAAACAAGCCAAGATAAAGCAGCAATTGGATGTTCAAATTGGTAACAGCATAAACATCCTGGGAGGAGAAATCTAGTTATGACAAAAACTTTGGGAAGGGATGGTGAGTGAAGGAAGAAGATGAGGCTGTAAATAAGGACTTTTGATCAGAGATGTTTGCCTGATGCAGCAAGACTCTTTTTCTATTCCTATATCTTTTCTTATCCATCTTTATTATTTTTATAAATAATTCAAGGCAATGAAAATACCCAATACTTTTTCCTATTTTCTCTGCCAACAACCCCCATGAAGTGAGTTGGGCTAAAATAGAGTAACAGGCCCAAAGTCACCCAACCAGTTCTCATGCCTAAATGGGACTAGAATTCACAATCTCTCAGTTTCTAGCCTGGCGCCTTCACCACTAGATCTAACTGGCTCTCCTACTTATTTTACTTGCACAATTGCTCTACATCAGTGTTTTACTGAATTCTTGGAACTGAAGTCTGCAGGTTTTAAAGTTGCTAAATTTGATAAATATTGCACTACATTCTTCCTATCCACCTCAAGCAGAATTACAATGGGTAAAAAATCCCCACCCACTTCCAAAACTGGAAACTCCACAGTTATCTTTTTACATATTAAAAACAAGATTTGACTCTCAGTTGTTATGTAAATCAAAACTGATAACATTCTTTATGATGCACAATAAGATTAGCCATTTTCTCTTTTTCAAATCTGCAAGGTTCTTAAGACACCAAGATCACGCCTATTAAAGCCCTTCATGGAACATGGCTGGATTATTTGCAGAGCCCCTCATCTGTAGTTGTGTCTGCCTATCCCACAAGATCTGAAGGAGTGGCTGTGCTTCAAATTACCTCTTTAAAACTATGTCATCTATGTCAGTGTAGCTGGAATAGCATCCCTGCCCTAAGATTTGGGTAGATGTGTAGCTGTTGGCTTCTGCAAGGCTTTAAAAACTCTTTCCCCCCGCCCCCAGCACTGGGACAAGATTTTGGATAAGTCCATCTGAAAAAAATGGTTGTTTTTTTTTTGTACCTTCAAATCAGTTTTTAACTCCTGGCGACTGCCTAGCAAGTCCCTCCAGTTTTTGGGGTAAGATTTTAGAAGTGGTTTGCCATTGCCTGCTTCCTAGGGCTGAGACAGAGTGACTGGCCCAAGATCACCAGCTGACTTTCTGCCTAAGAGCTCATAGATTCTGAATTTCTAGCTTGATACCTTAACCACTATATCAAACTGCCTCTTCTGAAAAATGGTTTAAGCCTCAATTTATGTTGTTTTTATGTACTGCTTTAATGGTATCTATATTCATGGTTTATCTTTTTGTGTGTGCTTTAATCCTCAAGGTGGCCAGAATTGTAATTTTAAAACTGGGTGGTCACATACAATAAATAATAAATGCCTTATCTGATCATCTGATTAATTTCTCCTTCAGTCCGAACAAAAGGAATCCAATTACGAGCATAATTTTGCAAACTTAAATTGTATTGAAACATCACACTGAGAAGAGCTGGGTGCACCTTGAGCGATTTGTATGCAATAATCGTTCCTACACTGCATCTTTCTACAAAATAACCATATAAATTAGATTAAATTTAAATTAAAGGCCATTATCTTTTACAACTTCCAAAAATAAACTTTATTTTCAATTCTGCAATTACCAAAAATACAAAGAACAATTTACTCATGATAAACAATTTATACTCTGTCTTTTGTGTAAATATTAATATTGAGGTTTCACTAGAATATGTCTATATTTATTACTACCGTATATTTTCAAGAAAATAACAATTCGGATTTAGATCCCGAAAAGAGAAATTCCCTACATAGAGAAACAGGAGAACAGACCTTCCGAATACATTCAGCGTGGGATGTGTTTCCTCGCCACTCTTCTTGGCAATAATCCATGATATCTACTTCAGGTTCAATACTTAGCTTATTTTCTAGAAAATCTAAATTCAATTAAGACAAGAAAATTACATTTAAGTTAAACATCAGAAACTCCACTCTACATTTTTTTAAAAAGTATCTCCACATGCAGATGGAAATGGCCAGGATTTCCATCAGTTGCAGATTCCCTGTATCTGGAATGTTTGATCCTCCTTGGAATAAAATACATACACTTTTCATCTGTCAAATGTAATGTCTTCTAAGTGTTCTCATTTATTTGCTACTTTAAGGGTGGGTCTTTCATGCAGATGCAATAAATATGAAAACAAATAAGATACTACGTGCACCAAAACCATGTCATGATAAAAATCCAGGGTTTGGTAATTTCTCATTTAAAATATTGCAATACTTTATGTATGTGTATGTATATATAATTTTGCAGCAAGAGTACTAATTAGAACTGGGTGCTATGAATGGCAGTTGTACAAAGCTTTGAAAAATGTGCTTTCCAGTATTGAAGATTTGCATGAAAAACCTCTTTGAATTTATTATATAAATTACATAAAATGTTGGAATTGATTGTTGTTTTCTTCTAAACATTTTTTTTACTTGTTTGACACATGACTTTTGAACATTCTTAAGTACAATAACTTTGTTGTTAAGTCTGGTTTCTTTAAGAAGAAACTGGACAGCCACTTGTCTGAAATAGTATAGGGTCTCCTGGTTGAGCAGGGGGTTGGACTAGAAGACCTCCAAGGTCCCTTCCAACTCTATTCTGTAACTAACTTTCTCTGACATTGACAAATTCTAATGTGACAATATCCTTTAGGTTAAGAACCAGTTTATTGGGCCTGATTTTCAGTATACCTTGTAATTTTAGTCTTTGCTCCAAATTTTTATCTTTTAAGCTGCCATGGGGAAAAAATGATTTTGAAGGGCAGCATACTGTACCAATTTTTTTTTAAAGTCAACAAGTGCTAGGTGTTGATTTGTGCATCATCCAGCGTAGGCCTTACGCCATAAAGAAATACTTTTGAAATGTACCTGAAGAATCTGTCCCAATCTCAAGTAACACTTTCTCTCTCTCTATTTCATCCGCATCACGGTACAGGTCCTCCTCACTGCAACAACATTGATATACACTTCACGCAACAGGAAAGACTGAATTCATAGAGATATCTTTCTCAGCAAAAGGAGCTAGGCAGCTTTTCTCAGGCAATAGTTGTCAATTAAGGTTGTCCGTGCTGCAAACCTGATTTGGAAGAAATGCTTCAGAACTCATGCAGCATCCCTCTTCTGCTCATTAAAGCAACTGAATCATTTTTTCAAGCTTTTGCCCAAACTTGAAAACAAAAGAGATGATTTGGGTGACAATTAAAGCAGGCTTATGTATACTGTGGAATTTTTCTAGTCCAGAGGTCCCCAACCTTTTGGGCATCAGGGACAGGTTACGTGGAGAAAGTTTTTTCCGCGGACCGGAGAGTGTGTGGTTTTGGTGCTGCCTGCATCCTGTGGATGGGGCTTTGTTTGTGCAGCCCAGTAGCTGGCATGGTCCAGTACTGGTCCAAAAACCAAGGGTTGGGGACCTCTATTGTAGCCTACTGAAGAATTTTTCCCCATCCCCTTGTTTAAATCCATGTGTAACTGGTATTAGGACAGCACATACTTTGAAATCTACTCAGAAGTGCTTTGCAATGTGCATAAATGCAGCATCTCTCTTATCAAAGTAGCAACCTCATTTTTCAACTGCTTCTGAATTATTTGCAAAGTGCACATAACCATTATGTACATGTACACAGAAAAGGGGAGGGGGGAACTTCTTAAACACATTAGAGGTACTCCAAATTATACATCCTCAAATGTAAATAATTTGAAGACATACCTTTACTCCTCAGGACCATAACAACTCTAACAGATTGTTGCCTCCCAGATTAGAATGCATTTTGCTGGTGATTGCAAAACCTTAAAGGGGAATTAAAATAGGATTTTATTAAGAAAGCATCCAATATTCCACCAGATACATAAATAAATATAATCTAATAACATTGCCCTAGTAACGTCTTGGCACAATAAAATGCCTTCCATGAAAGGAATGGGGAGGAGAATGATTTTGGACTTAACTTTAGTATAGCCTCAAAATCAGTGCCAGAGTATTAGCACCACCCTGGAAAGAAAAAGGAAAGGAAACCCTGGTGTTCCATTCTTAGGATATTTGATTGTGCCCTATATTGGATGTTCAGTTAATTGAGAGCAATTGATTTCAAATGAGTCTTTTACTCCCAATCAATTAAAATAAGAGTACATGATATTCTGAATGCAGAATCCAAACTACCCTATTTGTGCATCTGAAAAACTTTAACGGAATATTACATAAAAGGTTTTCCCATTTTTACTTTTGCTGATAGTTCTTTTAAATATATCAGATGGAGAAAGAAAACATTCGTATTACTTTAATTCGAAGGAAGTTACAGGAAGATTAATTTTCCCACAAGTAGATTCATGGCATTTTGGATGTTACTCTTGCAACATTGTGTCATTTTAAATCTGTAACTCTTAAACTGTATGACCCTATTACTCCTTTTCCCTGTCTCAAATTATGTGATTAGCCCAGAAAAAAAAACAGACTGTGGTGTTTTACACAAGCATCTCGACAGTGTCAGTCCCAAACTGGATCCTTGACTCACAAACAGTAACAAATTGCATCCTTAACCTCCGTTTAATAACCATTGTTTTAAATGAAACTTTCCCAACCTGGTAACTGCTAGAAGACAGAATAATTCCAATAATTTTTAGTTAGCATATCAACTTGATATGTAGCTTAAAAATATCTTGGATCTAGGCAGGTAGGATATAAATGAATACTAAGAGTAATAATTCAAATATTGTTGTAATGACCCACAACAGTGGAGTGACATTGATATATTTCCTAACCTTCCTCTAACCTCTCTAACCCTTGTGCAGGAAAACCAATTTTATTTTTGTTGGGTCAAGGTCAGTGGTGGGATTCAGCCGGTTCACATCAGTTCGGCAGAACCGGTAGCTAATTTGTTGTTGCCCAGGCCCAGAATGGACTTCCAGAAGCGGCATCCACACAGAGAACTGGTTGTTCACATATTTGAATCCCACCACTGGCCAAGGTGCTGCACAAACTCTTGCACTGCATCTCAAGTTATATGGCGGTCCAATGTGCCTGTATCACAAAAAAAAAAAAAAAATCTTTCATAGTTCTCAAATAATATTTTCTAAATTCTGAGAAATATAACTTTGAATCCAACTTTGCTTCACTTCCTCCTCCTCCTCCTCAAAAAAAAAAAAGTTAATTTTGCTATTTTCAAAGGGTAAAAAAACAGGGACAATAGCCAACTTGGTATCAAAGTGTTACCATGTGCGTCAGATAGTAAAATGAACATAGAATTACTTACAGGAGTCTAATGAGCAAATTGCAAGGATGCTCAAGAGTAGGGGCATCATCACCATCAAAATGCATGCTAAATCATCCCACTGGGCAGGAGAAGACAGCAATCTGTGATTTTTAAGGACTTGAAAAACAAAAGTAGCTTTTAACTTTCACAGGTTGGTACTCCACTTCTTTGTCTAAAAGTCTAAGCCCCTAAGAAGCGCCTGGGCTCATTTGATCAGCTGTTGACTTTAATCTTCACCAGTTTAGCATCCTCCCATCTACTTTGATCTTCACTGGAAATTTTGAAAGTTGCGGTCCAATATATCTGGACAGCTTTTGATTATTTTGATTGGCTAGTTGTGATGTACACAAATTGGCTAGTTGTGATGTACACAAATAGCAGGATGCTATGATGGTCATAAATGGGCTCTAGTTGCAAAATGCCTAAACGGCAAATACATGACTGCAGAGACACTGTGCCCTGCAGGTCATAAACACAAGGATTGATCATAAAGTTACATTTTCAGTGCATCGTAACTTCAAATGGTTGCTAAACAAGATGGTTGGTAGTGTGTATTTAGAGATGTATGTGTATTTATATCCTTGCATAAACACCATACACACACACACACACACACACACACACGGCAGTTTGATGAAGGGAACTTTCAGGTATAATGCTAGATCAACAGTAAGTATAAGAACACTGTAAAGAATAACAAAATATAGTTTTCTTTTGGCAACAGTTAACTCTTGCTGTTCTTTAGTAAATTGAATATTACAGAAAACAGATTGTGCAATAAGTCAGACATATCACTATTACAGAAATTTTGGCCACAACTGTTTGTGGAGGCTTCACATTCTCTTACATTTCTTTATCTCTATAATAATGGCTTCGAGAATTTTTGTACCATATCTCAACATTTTGGATTAAGAAAAAAAACCAGGGCGTTCTCACAAATTTTTTCCAGGAGGTGACCACCTCATCCTATATAGCTTTACAAGTCATTAAAATACTAATAATTACTGAAAGATCAAAAAGAATTAGAATGCCAAAGATGCAGACTTGCTGAAAATGGGGTTTCCTCCCCCCCCCAAGTTAATACCAACATAGAGAAATTCAATGAAAGAAAATAAAATTAGACAAATCTAAATCAATTTTAGAGTTAAAAGTAAGGAATTAAAGGAGTTAGGACTATAAGTTGACAAATAAATGCCACTTAATAATGGTCTTAAGTTTTAAATATTAAAATAATAGGGATGTGGAAAGAAGTTATGCAAAAAAGGGGAGTCAGCAGCTTGTTTCTTTTTTTGTAAAACAGCCTGCAGGGAGCCAACATTTTGATCCTACCATCATATCAGCCCCTAAAATACTTCATGCATATATCAAGCACCTGAAAAACCTCAGTTAACTAAGTCACAAACTTTGAAATATACGTGCATAGCAAAACTGATGGCAGGAACTCACAAGTCTACAGAGAACCCCATTGGGCAAGAGATGATTGATGCAGGCAGTTCTTTCCTCTTGAAATAATTCTCGTGGTGGACTACCGATGCTTTCAAGATATCGGCTTGAGCCCTCTGCAAGTGACATGCACTGTCTTCGTTGGCAATTAATTTGTGGCTGATGCTTGTGCTTGACATTTTATCACAAGGAGGGCCTTTTTCTTTTTTGCCTTTAGAAAATGACAGATTAAAAAAACCTTTTCTCCGTTTTTCTTCGGTGATAACTGGAGACCCTGATGCCTTCCTTGCCTTTGGCTGTGACATCCTAGGGCTATGAGAAAAACAGGCATATATGTAGGTGCTGCATTACTTATACAATTAAATGTAAGGCCAATGTTAGACCTGAGGACAGTTGCTTGGCCGGACCTAACTAACCAAATCCCCCAGGTTGAAGATGGCCAGATGCTTCTCAGTTTGTCACTACCTTGTGCCTAATTCCATGCAGGAAGCTTAATGAACACCCACTGTATTGTCAGAGATGATTAATGGTAAAGAAAGAGATATGGCTAGAACATATTTCACTACAGGGAAAGTTTATCATTTTCAAAGTTGTATGATGTTTCCTCTTCAAATGATTATTGTAAGAAAAATGGGGAAACTAAACGTATATTGCAATTGAACATAATTTTATTGCCTACTACCTATCATTTTTCCAATACCTCCATTAACTAGGATCATACTCAAAGTCCGTTAATGGGTATCTAAGATGCTATTCAAGATTAGGAAAATTAATCTTATTTTTATGAGTTTTACTTGAAAATCAGTGCATATTTTAACAGCCATTCATATTTCTTAATAAGCAAAGCAGCATTCTCCAACTTATTGTCCTCAGGTAATATTAAACTACAACTCCCAAATGCTCAGCTGGTAGAGTCAATGATATGCTGGTTAGAAATTCTACAAACTAGTCTAATACCTTTGGACAGGACTAGATTGAAGGAAGGCAGCTATAAAGCAATAAGAAAAAGAACAAGACAACAACAAAAAGCTAATTTGTCCATGAAAAAATATTACTAAAGTTTGTTTTCCACATATATATTTTTTCCTGTGACTTTCACTTAATCAGAATAATAAAACAGACACTTTCTGCTGGGTTGGGGATCCTAAAGCATCTTATTAATCCATGGTGATTAAACCAGAAAAATGCAAATATGTTTATGGGAGAGCAATTACTGCACAATATTTATTATTATTATTAAAGCTTTCTCCTGCCTATCTTACATTAATGCAAGGTACCTAATCCTTCAACCTCCTATTTTACCCATAAAACAACCCTGTAAGGCTGAGTTGGGCTGAGAGAGAGACTGGCCCAAAGTCACTCAGCGGGCTCAGCTGTCATTCTATAAACAAAGGGCCCTAAGAATTCAATAACTAAAATTGTCTAAACCAGGGGTAGGCAACTTTGGCTCTTTTATGACTCATGGACTTCAACTCCCAGAATCCGAGCCAGCATAGCTGGCTCAGGAATTCTGGGAGTTGAAATCCACGAGTCATAAAAGAGCCAAAGTTGCCTACCCCTGGTCTAAACCATTCAGATTTGAGATGAGAAGAGAATCTGATAAAAGTAACAGCAAAAATACAGGGTACAAAGTATCCCTTCCCATAAACCTTATCATTTTTTAAAAAAATAAAAAGCAGTGCCACTATTATTTAATGTACATTTCCTCCCAAACCAGAATATACTGATCTGTTAGAAATACAAGCAGGTGTGCTTTAAAGATACTATTTAATTTAGCTGATGATAGAGCTTACCTTTCTTGGACATATGGTACCTGGATGCTACTTAACTTAAATCGCTTAGTATCGTCCGCCACCATTGTACTGTGGGGACCAGCATAAGCTCGACTCTCTGGATGAGATTTTTGCTTCGTTAGTTTATTCTCATCTTCTACCGCAGCAGCTTTTCCATCATCAACTATCTTGCATAACAGCTCATCTTTATCTGTGCTCATCTCTAGTGGGTTGGCCGAATGACTAATAGGAGAAGATTGGCAAAAGACAGGATTTTAAGTATCTTTGCAAAAAAGAGAAACCAGCCAGTCACAGATATAGATAGGCACAGTAATAAATATAGGGAGATAACAGGGCTCCGTAAAATAACAATCCTAAAAGCCTTTGGGAAATGTACGTGAGCCCCAAGTTAAGTTAGTTAGCTTATTATAAGTATAGTAACTATTATAAGCATAGTAACTAAATTATAAGTATAGTAACTAAGTATAGTCTGTAGTGTAAGTACTATAAGAAACTGCGTTTTATTTCGACTGAATACCTAGTTGTAAGAACTACGCGGAAAGAAATGGAATGGGACGTCGAAACTCAAGATCTGAATGTTAGCTTATCGTTTGCCAACGTTCCATTAGACTCAACAAGACGCGATTGGCAGGAAGCTTGCAAAAGGATCAACCGAGGCTTCCGACAGCCCGCAATTATTCACACCGCCTTAAAGCGCTACCTGAATAGAAAAACAACAGATTAAGTGGCGGAATTGTAAATATTACCTTTTATTGCAGTCAGTCTCGTATTTTCGAGCGACACCAGAAAGGAACGCCCGGGCGTTTTGCGGAATCACTTTTTCTTCCGTATTCTCTGTAGACTGCCGATGATAGACATATACAATTCAGAGCTCATTTCCGAGTTCGCTTTGAAGGATCAAAAAGAGCATTTACTACATTTTATTATTTTAAAAAAATAATAACGGCAGGAGTCATAGCTAGATTAGGAAGCAGAAAGTGTCTGCCGTCTCCACCACGACATCGCCAGATATTAAACCAGACTGGAATCCTGGATCTTTTGAAACAACGCTTATATTTTTAAAAGAATAAAAAGCTTTCCTACAAATTACCGTCCAACGCACGAAGTTCATGTTTTCCTGGAAAAGTAATTGCATTGAAAGCCACAATTAAGTTCCCGCGTTTCAAATAGCGCTTACTCCAGGTTTAGTTGAGATTTAAAAAACCAAGCATTTAAAATACTGGATTTGAGTCTTTCCTTTTAATGGCGCAAACTCCTATTCCCCCTAAGGGAAATAAAGGCAGTTTAAAGAATGGGAGGGGGGGAGCGTTCCTTCTAGCAAAGAAAGTTCCTTTGCAACTTTCCTCTTTTCGTACCTCTATGATTTTCACACTAACAGCTGCCTCCTGTAACCCTCCTTCTCTGACGTCTGAGTTGCAGCTGAGACAGAGATTCCTGAGCCCTGTTAGGGTCGGATTTTTCCCGACATAAAGGATTTTTCTGGATTTGGGTCGCAGTAGCTTTCTGGAGGCTGAGTCGAACAGGAGCTTCACTTGGAAAGGCAGCTCCTGGGGCGGAGCCAGCGTTTGACCTCGTGGGCGGGACCACGGGAGACTTAGGAAGTGGCAATGTTCCCTCTAAGACAGTGCTGTTACTACGTCAGTATCCCTATTGGGATACAAGTAGACGTACAAACAGTTCATTTAGTGACAGTTCGAAGTTTTTCACACGGCCGTTGCAGCATCCCCATGATCACGTCATCAAAATCCAGATACTTGGCAACTGGTTCATATTTATGACGGGTCCTGGGGTCATGTGATCAGCTTTTGCGACCTTCTGTCAAGCAAAGTCAATGGGAAAGGCAAATTCCCTTAACAACCGTGTTGCCAACTTAACAATTGCAATGATTCATTTAACAACGGGCAAAAGTCATAAAATGTACAAAGCTCACTTAGCAACATAAATTTTGGAGTCAATTGTGGTTGTTAGTCGAGGATTGTCTGTAGGTAGAAATGTGTTGTTTTTTAAGGAAGGCTTGGAAAAAAAGATTCCCTTTCCCCCTTTCTGCTGTACTGTCTTGTGTGGGACGAGAGGTTGTACATGGGAGGGATGGGCAAAGAAGGCCAGGAGTGTAAACCAAGAGTATAAACTCCCAGCAAAGTCACACAATGTGTCAAGGCCATCCCAGTTGCTTAGCTAAAGGGAGATGGCAATTAAAATAAGCACATTGTTAAATGGACATCACCAGATGATGTACAAAGAAAACAAATCGATTATATAAAGCATGAAAGACATGTACAGGTGTTAGCTGTGAAACATTACAAGTGGCTTATGTGCAAGTTCCAACTTACGCTAAAGAAGAAGAAAGCCAATTAGTTTCTACAATATCATTGTGTGCATATATGCCCAAGTGGGGCCACGAATGCCTGCGATGCTTGAGGTGATGCTCATGCGAGTGGGGCTACGAATGCCCGCAGCGATGCCTGTGCAAGTAGGGCTGCAAACAGCTACAACGACGCTTGTGTGAGTAGGGCCACGAATGCCTGTGATGACACAGTGATGTTCACATGAGTGGAGCTGTGAATGTCCATGATGCTCGCGGCAACACTTATGTGAGTAGGGCTGTGCATGTGCGTACGCATACACACACCGACCAACCAGTCACGTGGCCCAGTGGCCAATAGACTGCGGCCCGGTATTGGGCCACGGCTTTAAAGGACCCCTGCTTTAAAGGACTAGGAGAATCCAATTTCCAGTGTGGCAGAAAAGAAAGAAGAATGACTTTTATGGGCACACTCTAAAATACACCTTTGTAACACTTCCCTGGAAGCACAGGAAAGACATATTGAAAGAATGTGACTTATTTTATGATGTCTCGTTAATTTGGAATCAAAGCCTTTGCAAATCTCTTTGTTAAGTCCATGGCCTTCCTCCATGGAGTGGAAGCAAAAGCACAACTGAGGCCAACTGAGGTTACGTAGAAGTAGCTATATTAAAGAGCCTTGTTATGTCTCTAAGTGACAGCTTGGGAGAATGGTGCTCATTTTTGTAACTGTATAGAACAGCGGTTCTCAACCTGTGGGTCGCGACCCCATTTGGGGTCGAACGACCATTTCACGGGGGTCTCCAAACAACGCAGTCCGCCATTTTCCCCCCTTTTCCTTAGCTGTGCTTTTATTCTATTGGCTTTTGAAAGCCAATAGAATAGACTCTCTTGAATAGAGTCTAATTCTATTGGCTTTCAAAAGCCAATAGGAATTGTCCAGGCTGTCTCTGCCCTGCTGAGCCTGCCAAAAGTCCCATTCTGCAAATGGTGCTGCAAGTTGTCTGCAGCGAAGGCGAGCTGTCTGGAAGTTTCCACCCCTCCCTGCTGAGCAACTACTAAAAATGTTAGTAAAAGAGGGCCAGGGGTGGGAGGTGGGAGGCCGGCGGGTGCAGGGAGGGTTGCTGGTGCGTGTAGGGCCCAGCGGGTGCCTTACCTCCCTTGGGTTGGGCCAGCTGGTGGCCCAGCCGGTGGTCGGCCTGCGCCATCTCTGCTGCTTGCCAGCTACGCCTCGGCCGGCGCAGGGGGCGGCACCACGCATGTGTGGCGCTCCCGGGCAGGGAAAGTCCTCGACTTATGACTGGTTGGGTAGTCCTCGACTTACGACCGGTGGGGGTCGCGGCATTAAAAAGGTTGAGAACCACTGGTATAGAATCAAACCATTAAATTGATATGGAAACCAGCAAAGAGTGAAGTTACAGTCTCAACTGTCCTTTTTCTGAATAGGAATTCAAACAGCAATGCTCCCTAGATGATTGCATTTAACCTACGTGCTGGTTTTATTGTGAACATTTTTATAATAGCAATAGTTCTCCTATTGACAAAAAATAGTTCTAGTTTCTGTTACAGTCTTTCTCCAGGGATCAAGTCAAATACCGATTTAAGATTTTCAAAGAATACATGTAATGCTTCTGGGGAGGGGAGGAAGTGCTGAACTGTTTCTGTGCCAAATATAAAATGTCAATCAATCTATTTTATTTGTGGCCAAAAGTCCCCAAAACAAATTACAAATATAATCTAACCTTGCCATTAGATAAAGCAGTCTAACAAATTAAATATTTAACAAATATTACATAATCCATTTAAAACAACTCATTGATATTTTTTTTTACTAAATACCTTGCTTTATTGCCTCAGTTAAAATGGAGCTGTTTCCAGTATAATATTAGACGTTTCATTTGTAAGTAACATTTTTAATTAATCTGAAAGGTCTCTTCCTGGTTTGGATTTTAAAATAGGACAGGTAACTTCTTCCTAAAGATTCTTATAAAATTCGTAATGTAATAAAATACAGTCCATTGTTTCAGAATTAGTAACAGTACAGGGACAAAAGCTTAGAAAGATGGGTATTTTTTTGAAATCTACCATATGGCACATTTGATGACACACATTTAATCTGGAAATTAAAGCAAGGGAGGAGAAATGTGATTTCAAACTTGCAGAATTCTATTACTGTAATCTTATGATAACAGTATGGTTAGTATTTATGATATTGATGTCTTGTCTGCATTACCTCATATTCTGAGCCATAGCTTTCCCAGTTTCTTACAGAAGCAAATGTGTAAGAGTTGTGTCAGCTCATTTTCCTTTTGCTTCTCACTGAACAACTGAGAGGGATGAGCAGGTGATATATGAACAGGAAGGACTGGGTCACAAGACAAAGAAAAGATTAATGGAATATAGAGGGAATACATTGATGGAGGTTGTCGTAATTGGTAGCTAAGGGTCAATTTGGATACTGATTAAGATTGACTCTATAGAGTGGGAACATACTTTCCATGTTGATCCTTAGAAAGATCAATATTCAGAACAGTAAGCAAACCTCATCACTCCTTTGTAATGAGACCAACTTGATTCTTTCGGTATGCAAAACTTTTATAACTGACATTAGTGTGGGTGGGTGGGGGAGTTTATATGAATGACAGTGTATTTCTTCAGTTATTTTTTTTAATATACAAACAAAATAAACAAGATAAAATTTCTAAAAGCCTGCAGTTCCAACTGGGTCTGCTGTTTCCCAATCAAGCAGGAGCTATTAACAGTCTCTGGGCATTTGACTTGTAAAATGTTGTGCTTTCTATAACATAAAACATCTGTTTTGCTTTCATCTTGAGCCTTTTTGGTTTTAGAGCAGCGGTTCTCAACCTATGGGTCGCGAACCCATTTGGGGTCGATCGACCATTTTTCGGGGGTCGCCAAAGAAGGCGATCTGCCATTTTCTCCCCTCAGGGGGCGCCGCCGCGCATGCGCGCCGCGCATGGGGGTGCCGCTGCGCATGTGTGCTGCGCATGGGGGCATCGCCATGCATGCGTGCCGCGCATGCGTGGCCCCACCCCATGCGCGCATTGCCGCGCATGCGCATAACGTTTGTGTGACGGGGGTCGCCGTCACACAAACGTTGAGAACCACTGTTTTAGAGGGAAGGAAACCAGGACTCCCTTGTTGCCTAATTTCCATAATTTGTGGACATGCCACCCTCCTTTTTCATCCATATCAAAACAGAGAACAGCATGCCAAAGCATCAGTTGATATACAGACATCGTTCAGTCAATGTTGTTATATATTGTAAACTAAGTGTAATAGAAGTGGTTGTCTGAGCTCTTCCTAGAATTGGGTCCATATGCTATTAACTGGAATTTAGTGCAGTAGCAACTTGCCCTTGTAAGGTGTAGATCAGGCATGTCAAACTCGCGACATCACATGATGTTGTGCGACGTATCGGAGCTTTTTCTCCATTGCCAGCAATGGGGTGGGCGCAGTTTTGGGATGACGCGTCCAGCCCATGGGCTGGCAGTTTGACACCCCTGGTGTAGATGAAAGAAATTGCCCATATCTTTGGATAAGATTTCCTGTTACAAACTCTGTCAATTGCTAAATACTGGATTCTAGTGCTTGTTCCAACAGTTGTAACGTAACCCATTTCGTAACAGAATACCAATGAAACTTTTCTTTTCTAACATGTTTTCATTATTTGGCAAAGGTTACTTTGGCTGCTATAAGCAAAAACTTAATGAAGTTTTTTATTTAGGAATTTATTATACTGACCATCAAATATGTGTAACAAACAAGTGCTAATGATCAGATGACTGCAAGAATATAAATGTTTCCAATCCCCACCAGTCAGATAGAACTGAAGAAGCGATTAGATGAGAAGCAAAAGTTTTTCGAACAAAAAATCCAAGAAAGTCCAGTTGCCTTTTGGAAAAGCATATTTGGGTTTTCAACATATTATAAAATTTGTTTCTGGCAATTAGAAAAATAATTGTTGGAAATACCTATCAGGAGGTTGAAAAAAATACATTAGTTTTGTTAGTGCTATCACCTTTTCTGCTACTATATTATTTAAAATGCTTAGAGAAATTTTGTTCCAGCTTTTCATACCTTTACTTATTGTTTTTTCCTCAAAGTAATTATTATTGAATTGGAGGTGGTTATGATCATGTCATTGGCAAATAAATTCAGTAATTTTCACTGCGTTAATTCCTTGCATTTGATCATTTGCATGTAGTACAATAACCAATAGTTCAATGATTAAAATAAACAGTAAAAGAAAAGGGACTTTCCTGTTTTGATGTCTTGTGTTATCAGAAAATGTTCTTATCAAAATTGTTTTTGAAATTTATTTTAAAGAAGTGGTTTATATTTAATAACTGGACAGCCATTTGTCCGAAATGGTATAGGGTTACCTGCCTGAGCAGGGGGGTTGGACTTGATGACCTCCAAGATTCCTTCCAACTTTATTATTATTATTATTATTATTATTATTATTATTATTATTATTATTATTATTAACTTTCTGGTATGACTAGATTTAATTTAGTTAAGAATAAAGCTAAATTGATCAGGCTACAATTAACCTGATACAATTGGCTATTAATTTACAATGTAATAATGAACTAGCTCTATATAAATAACTTATAGGTTTTCTTGGCTTTAAGTTTAATTTTAATTTTTCTTTATAAAGGAGAGGGTTTCTCCCCTGGTATAGTAGATTACATATTTCTAAAAATTCTAGAATTAGAATATCCTAACTCTATATACTTCTTTATAGAATATATTAGTAAATTTGTGTGGACTAGGTGACTTCCTATTTTTTAAATTTTGGAAAGCTGTTATTGTCAGATTCTGTGATGGTTAGTCTAAACCAGAGGTCTTCAAACTTCGCCCTTTTATGACTCGTGGACTTCAGTTCCCAGAATTCCTCAGCCAGCGTGCCTGGCTGAGGAATTCTGGGAGTTGAAGTCCACGAGTCATAAAAGGGCCAGGTTTGAAGACCCCTGGTCTATACAATGAATATCATGTGTTGATAAAGCCAAAATACCAATTTATTTAATTAGTTCTAATGTCTCCTTGGTGTTGGATTTTTGGATATATATAATTCTGTTAATAATCTTATAATTTCAGTATTGTTATTATCAGTGCTAATAATTATTTGACTTTTAAACTGTTTTTATGAATAATTTTATTTTGCCTTTTTTGGTGTAATAGTTAATAATGCAGAATTCTTGTTATCACACTTACAACATTTATATTTGGAATAGAGAAACTGCAGTGAAATTGTACTGATCTGTATGATATCTAATTATTTTCCAATTTTGAGTGTTTGTTATATTTTGCTAACAAATCTTTAATTTCTAAATGTAGTTTACCAGAGAGGCATTAACTTTTCTTTTTCCTTATATTCCTTTGCTTAATATGCTTCCCTTTCATTGCTTTCCATCTCGTCATAGGAGCCGAGTTTAATCTGAAAGCATCTTTCCCTTTTATAATTTAAGCATCCATTTCAGATAAGCCTGCTAGTGTTTTAAGTGTAAAGTGCAGCTGAATATGCAACAGAAGTGGAAAACTGTAAGGATTTACAGAAAGAAAAAGAAAAGCAGAAATGTTCTTCCTCCCCCCCCCCAAAAGGTTTCATTGCTTTCTATTAACAAACACAAAAACATAATTCAGTTCCACCATCTGTTTCCAATAAAAGTATAATTCTTAGAAATTGCAACACATGTGTTCTAATCCCAAGACAATCTCTCCTCCGTTTTGACTAGATATCAGATTTCAAAAACAGAGATCCTCACACAAAGCTGTATCTTTAATAACAAACCAGAGTAAAATAGTGATTTCCTCTTCCAAGAAATTCCGTCAACTTAATTAAATTCCAGCTTTGGGGAATCCACCAGTGTATGTCTAGACGACCAATGTTATTCTTTCTACATTGCTTTCATATAATGTCATGGGGAAAGCAGAATGAGCAAACATCACTATTGTATGTGTTTTAAAAAAATAGCTTTTCCCTTGAGAGAGTTTGGAACTGTAATTTGTAACCCAAAGTGTTTGAAATACATAGAATCTTCACATGGTATCAGTCTCAGTTTGCATCTGAGGTTTTTAAGGCTAGAGGTACCATTCTAACAGATGATGGATGGATGGATGGATGGATGGCTAGATGGCTAGATAGATAGATAGATAGATAGATAGATAGATAGATAGATAGATGATGGATGGTCACAAACATATTACTGAGGCAAATATTTTCTATAGTTTGCCTTGTAACTGTTGCCCACATTGTACATTGGTCTGGTTTAGATATAGCATTAAGCTATGGTTGGTATTATATGCATAAGCGTCAGTTTTTCCATGCTTTGGATTCCTCCCTTCCTTTAATAACATCAAAGAAGATTGGGTTTTGGTTTGCTTTTGTGTTGATCAGATTTTAATCTAAATTCTAGTCATTCTTCTCTTTTGTTTTCTTTTTTGTTGTTTTCTCTTTTGTTGAAATAATTCAGATTGTTAAACCACCAATTGGGAATAGTTTGCTTCAATAAAGTGTAGTTAAGAATCAGTAGTTTTTGAAGCATAATCCCAATCTTAGAGTTAACCAGTGGAGACATTTCTTCCAGTTTTAAATCTATAAACTATCCCTATCGTTTAGAAATTTGTTTACTGCACATTCCTCCTGTTCCTAATAGTCTGACCTTTCTTTTTTCCTCCCTTCTTATTGCAGAAATGAAATGAAACAGTTACAACATCTTCCATTGGGCAAATAGTTACCTGTCAGTGGAATATGGCTCATCATAATCTTCTTAAACTAAATAAATCTTTATTAGTTACCCACATATTCAGTTTGGGAAGATCAAAGAACCCTCTTCAAAGAACATTAATTTGTATTTATTTATTCAATTCCTATAGTTGCACATCTCACAAGTTGACTCTGGGCATTTTACAATCCTAAAATCATAAAACAATAAAAACAGTAAAACCAGAAAAGCATGCAAAAAATAAAATACAGCAGCCAAGCTAATTAAGCAACTGACAGTAAAGCCTAGATATAGGGCCCTTAACACATTCCGAGCCCCAGGCCCAGGTATATAGTCATGTTTTTAAAATCATAATCTAATCTTTGAGGGGAGAAAGCAGAGATTATAGTAAAGAAGCCCCTCTTCTATTTTCCCACCAATCAACACTCTTGACTGGCCATCAACATTTGCAACATGTCCAATTCACTGGATCGAATTGGATGGGTAAAGACTCTTAGAATTTACCAAATAACCAGAATAAAAAAAAATAATTTGTGCTTTCAAATGTAACTTTTCTTGCTTTAAGTTTTGAAAGTTAGTTGCTAGTTCCTTTAGATCTAGTTTTTCCAGTTATTTCATGCTCTGTTGTTATTGTGGTGAGTCCAACAAGTCTTGTGTACATCGTTGTTGCACTGATTTATTTTTATCAGTTTTAACTTTAAGCAGCTATGTTCCACATAATCAAGCAGAATTAAAAGATCCATTGAGTCTCTGTGAGTTTATTTTTACAAACATGATTGCTTCTTGAGGAAGGAAATGTTTCTTAGGTCATTTTTAAAAAGACTATAACTCACTCTAACCTCAAGTGTTTATGAATTTCCAAAAGTTAATCCCATCTCCAGTTTTATACAAAAGTCTTGTTTGCTTTTTTCTTTCATAAATTATGAATATTTTAGAAAATGCCAAATATGAAACTAGCAACTACATCTATTGAAATCTTTCATCAACTGAGGGAACAGCAATATTAAATTAATTTTGAATCTTATTTGGTGTTGTGAATGGGTGTGTTGCCTTCATATGAAAACTCTTCATTTCTGATGAATGTGGTTCAGATTTTGTCAGAAAACGCAGTTCTTTGGCAAGCCTAAAATAATCTTTCCTTGTTCTTCTGAATCTTTCATCACTGTAATTTCCCTAGAATATTTTTTTTAAGTTGGCTGCATCTTTTGAATACTAAAATGCATGTTCCAATTCTTTTCCTTCTTAGGGTAATCGTAGAATAGATAATGAATGAAGTCATAAATCTGGACTTGGAAATGCTATCTGTTCAAGAGCTTGCTGTCTCTGAGCGAACTGTATTATTAGATGGTCCAATAAAGAGAGTATTATTGAAAGTTAACATTTCCAAACTTGTAGGCTGCAAAGTATCAATGAAACTTCCTTATCTTCTCTAAGCCAAGTTGAAGAATTCACATGGTGAGTCACAATGTCCCAATAGTGTACTAAGCTTGAGAAAATCTCATAAGCACACTGCATCGGGTAAAACATACTGCTTGCTCCCAAGCAGCATCTAGTTCGGTGATGGCGAACCTTTTAGAGACCGAGTGCCCAAACTGCAACCCAAACCCACTTATGCATCGTCAAGTGCTGGGTGGGTATGGCCTATTGGCTGGGCATGGCCCATTGGGTGGGCGTGGCTGCGGTGGTAACGGCAGACTAGGTGGGACTAAAAAATTCAATTCCAACTTTGCAAGATCTTTTTTTTCCCCGCGAGAAGTTGAAATTGACTGATTGAACCTTTTTTGTTTTTTGCACACGGCAGTGGAGGCCTAAACCGAAAAGGTTTTATAAAACCGAGCTGAAGGCGTAGGACTGGGGTGACAGTGCGCGTGCCCACAGAGAGGGCTCTGAGTGCCGCCTCTGACACCTGTGCCATAGGTTCGCCACCACTGATCTAGCTGCTTCACTGAGAAGTAGATTTAGGAAATACACGCCGCACATTGCAAAGAATGAAAAAAAACTCCAGAATCAATTTCCATGGTACTTCTTTGCACATCATTGTCTTTACTTTTCATATTGCTCTATTGTAATACCTTTGTTACTTAGGTTTTCCATAGATTGATTCCACTGCGGAATCAAATCAAAAGAAAAGTTTATTACTTCCAAACAGCAGCAGAAAGAAATCAACCGACCAACAAACATAGCCAAGTAATTAATACGGAATAACATTCAGGGCTGATCAGCCATGTTCTGGAAGCTAGGAAGCAAATTGTCACATAGGATAGCTTCTGTTCTAAATTCTCAAATGGTAAAAATCCTGGGGAAAAAAAATCCCTTATGTGCATTTCAGTATTATTTTCCTTTTGAGAGTGAACACAATCAATTGTTCAAGGCAGCCCACATCTGTATAGAGGCCAGGACTGCTAAAAAATCTTGAGTGGCATAGAATGTTCTTAAAACAGTTTTTTAAAGGTGCCCTTGTTAGAATTTCAGTTGGTTTGTTCTTCATATTTTTTCCTAAATAACAATCCTGTATTATTTAACAATCCTGATAATTTAGTTTAGATAGATACCACTTTGTTACTGTTTCAAAGTCATCTCAAAATAACTTTGCCTTGGTTTGGTTTAGGTGAAAAAACTGTGTGTATGTGTGTGTATGTGTGTGTGTGTGTGTGTGTGTGTGAGAGAGAGAGAGAGAGAGAGAGAGAATATGAGTATATGTTGTCCTTACTGGACTTTTAATATTTTGATTTTTTTTAATTAAGAGTTGAGGTAGGGGGATAATTATGCTGTATTTAAAGATGGTAGATAAGCTACTAAAATTGTTTTCACCTGTTGGGATGAAGGAGAAAGGTTTTTTTCCCTCTTTCTTCAAAATTTGTTTTCTTTGTAGCAGTTCATTGAGAGAGAGACTGGAACCCTTGTTGCTTCTGTTTTTTTGACTTTGCCTACCTCACAGGGCTGACATCAGACAACAGATGAAAGGGAGTAAGAATTGCTATAGATTGTCAAAGGGCAGAGTTAAATCTGTTGTCCTCAATGGTAGGAAGAGACACGGTGCATTGATAGCTCTTTGAAGAAGTTCAGACAAGAGCATAAGCCTTGAGTACTAATCCTACCTTTATTGTAAGATTACAATGATAGGTGATAATATCTTGCAAATCTGAATGCACTTCTCCCCTGCTTTATTTTTCTTTCCAGAAAACTAGGGTGGGTCCTTCTGAGATACTTTCACCCCCTTGTACATGTATCTCTGTGCATTTGGGGAGGAGCCAACAATTTGTCTTTTGCCTTAAGAAGCAAAAAAATTTGTTCTGCTTCATCTCTACTTCCAGTTATAAAAAAAGGCTGCCACTAATGTAGAGTTTGACAGGTTTTCCACAACAGCAACCTATGTTTTATTTTGACAATAGAATGAGTTGCTACCATAAGCAAGAATTATCTGTGTCTCTTTGCTACCCATTATATTTTGTAATTCAATGGTGTTTCGCAGCACAAAAAGTAGCAGAGCAAGGGTGTGTAAATCATAAATTGGGAACAGGTAAAGTTGGGTGGCTATGCTATTCCAGTGTAAAAGAATTCTGAGCTGACCTAGGGGAAAGTAGCGGAAGCCATTAAGGATTTGAACAAGAGATTCAGAGTCCAAAGACAGAAGGAAGCATGAGAAAGAAACTCAAAACAACTCCGCCTTGATTTTGTTTATAATGGGACAGAAGAAACTTGGAAAGGCTTTCAAGATTCAGTTAATATATCCTACAACATAAACGTAGCATTCCTGGAAACCATGCAATGTCTTTTCTTGATCTAACTTACTTCGTAAAAAAAAAAAGCACTAATGAAGAGAAGTCTTTAATCCAGTGTTTCTCAACCTTGACAATTTTAAGGCATGTGGACTTCAACTCCCAGAATTCCACAGCCAGCAATGCTGGCTATGGAATTCTGGGAGTTGAAGTCCACATGCCTTAAAATTGTCAAGGTTGAGAAACACTGCTTTAATCCAATTCTGATTTCAATGGAATTTATTTCTTCCATAATATGTTTATACACTTTGACAGCATTTTGTTCGTGCCACTTTATTTAATGAATTACTGTCTTATGTTTTAGGAGGCATTTCCAGGATTTGCTATATAAATAAACAGCAGGGGAATCCTTATCACTGGTATTCTGGAAGATTATGCGATATGTTGTAAGTTTAGAAGAATTCAGTGTCTCAGCAAATAGATAGGTATGCTTTCAATTTTGCTCATAAATTATTCAGTATGAATCCAATACGTCTTTCCAAAGAGCCAAATGAAAAAAAGGTGCTGTATTCCTAAAGTCTGCCATAAGATGTCACTTAACTCTTCTGTGGATGAACACAGATGATACAACACATGCATAATGTTTAGAGTAAAGAAAACATATTTAAGTACATACGACATTAAATCTGTTTTATTTTGCCTTTTGAAATGGAGCAAATCTTGAAAATAAGTTACATTACTTTTAATCTAATAAATAATGTAATCTTGACATAGTTGTCAAGACCAGCCCAAAAGAGAAAAAGACTCCAGGACTCTCCACCAGTAATCATCATTCAGATCAGTATAGATTAATACCAAGGACCCCTGACATAGTTGTATTGTTTAATTCCAAAACAATACGTGAAATAAACCTTAACTGTGTGAAAATATTTACTTCCTGATATTTGATTATGTGCCATCAAGTTGGAATAGGCTATTAGCTACCACATAGACAGAGCTTCTCCAGGATGATCTGTTCCTAACCTACTTCTGTATTCGACATTACACCCATTACTGCGGTAATTGTATCTATACAATTTGCTACCATCCTCTTTCTTTTCCTTCTATTTTTTCTAATTATAGGCATCTCAAGAAAGCTAGATCATCTAATATGTCCAAAAATGCAATCATCTAAACCTCCCATTTGCGCTTTGAGTGAGAATTTTGGGTTGGTTTTTTTCTATATTCATTACCTTATTTTCTACGCTATCCATGGTATTATCAGAAATCTTACCCAACACCAGAATTCAGAAACAGCAATATTGTTCTACTTCTTTAGGTCCAACTTTCACTTCCAAAGAATATGACAGGGAAAAAACCATCCTCTGTATAATTTTATAGGAATAGACACATCACGGCAATGTAATATCTTTTCTGAGGCCTTTATTTCTAATCTACCAAGTGAGAGTTTGAAGTGTATTTCTTGATTGGTAGTTCCTTTACCGTTGAGGGGTTAAATCCTAAAAGGCAGAAGCTAACTATATCTCCCAATATTACCCTTGTCGTTTCTATGACTGGTTGCTGTGCCTGTTATTTGGCCTTCTTGATATGTAATCTTAGCCCCTTTTTTCACATGTTCCTTAACTTTCATAACTGGGGTTTGCAAATCCTTTGCATTTTCAGATGCCAGAGTAATGTCATCAGCACAGTGCAGGTTATTCCAATTTTAAAATCATGATCATCTTCCAATCCATTTCCCTCTATATGTACATATTCAGCATATATGTTGAATAAATAAGAGGAGAGTGGTTGTTTCATTGTTTTATTAACCTGGTGCCAATCTATTTTGCCACGTCCCACCTCAGTTGTGGCTTCCAGACCTGTGTATAGGTTTTGCATGATGGCAATGATATGTTCTGGGATTCTCATTTTCCTATGCACATTTCACAGGTTGACAAAATCAGCATTCTCAAAGACCTTTCTATAATTAATGTACACATATTGTCTTATTTTGAGTATTCTTTAGTTCTTTCAATTATCCAGAGTACATCGACAATAATGTCTTTTATGGCTTGGCTTTTTAAAATCAGCTTGACTATTTCACATTTCTCTTTCTTTATAGAGCCCTAATCTGTGTTGTAGGATCCGAAACATTATTTTGCTTACATGCGAAAGGAAGAATATTGTATAATAGCTAGTGCATTCTGTTCAGCCGTTTTTCTTTACTACTATATACAGAGGGACTTTATTATATATAGAGTGACTTTCCAGTCTGTGTGTATTAAACTGTGGATTAAACTGGCATTGTTTGGTTGCAACATTTATAGTTTCTCCTTTTGTTCTTTTCCATAAAGTGTTTTAATGATTAGCATCCCTATTGTATAGAATTTTAGTATATTCCTTCCATTTTTGTTTGTCTTGCTTTAATTCAGTTACTGTCTGTCTGTTTGGAAGGCTTTCGTTGTTCCATATTTGTGTCCACTTTCAGTGTTTTTGTAGATGTTGCTGGAGTACAGCACTGCTTCTTGTCTCATCTAACAGTTCTTTGGAATTCTTTGTTAAATTCCTTCCTGATAACTCTGTCTTTCTTGAATTTGGCTTCTCTTTTCTTTTTTTCTACCATTAGTTTTACATCCAGCTTGCTTTCTTCTGTTCCTTGATCTTTACCAGCCTCCTCTTACATTCATATTTAACCATTTATTTGATTTCATTTCATAGTCCCTTTGGTCAATGGTGGGATTCAAATATGTGAACAACCAGTTCTCTGTGTGGATGTCGTTTCTGGGCCTAGGCACCAAAAAATTAGCTACCGGTTCTGCTGAACTGATGTGAACCAGCTGAATCCCACCACTGCCTTTGGTTCCACATCAATGACGTTCAGAAGTTTAAAGCAATTCTAAATATTCTTAAAAATACACTGTATGTTCAAGATCATGTTGGTTAGCTTTCTTGTTGTTGTTCAGCTTAATTTGGAACTTGCCCATGAGGAGTTCATGATCTGTTTCACAGTCAACTTTGGCCTTCTTCGCTTTTATAATTGAGCACTTCTTTACACCAATAATGTCATGAATTTGATTTTTTTTAAATCTGATGTTCATGCACATAGATGGATTTCTGATCATTTTTTAATATGTAGTTGAGTCATTTTTCTGTCTTTTCAACTTGGGTTTTTATTTTCTTGCATGGCAACATCAGCAGCTATAGATCCTAAAGACCTTAATTTAGCCACATCTGAAAGATCATCAGTTCCTCAGGATGTTGAGCACCAGCCAATCAGCTTAACAATATATTGTCAGCCACTTTATCTTGTCTATACATTTGGTTTACTTGATGAAAAAAAAAGTGGTTAACAATGATCTTCTCGCATGCAGCACGATGTCTTTGTTGCCACAAAAGTGACCATTTGCCTCTAGCATTTTCTTGTACATTGCAAAGGCAAGACAAAGAAAAGGACAGACAGAGTGGAAATTACAAACATGATGTGGGCATATTTTAGGCAACCCCCTCCGTGTGACCTTTTCATCAGTTAGGTCAGAAAGGCAGCTATAACTATCTTTGAGATATGATTTACTGAGCAATAGGCTCTACCTAAGTGAATCTTCCCCGTTACCAATCATTTAAATTCCGTTTGCTGTGAATATTTTCTTACAAGGGCACTTTAAACAATTCACATGTATTGTGTGTATGTGTGTGTGAGCATCTCATCGGTTTAGTAGTGAATGCACCTCATATGGAGGTACCTTTTACCACCACGTTATATTGCTTCCAATTTAAAAAGGATCTCAGACCAGTTCCAGAACAGCAGCCTCATAGGTGGGGATAGCTCCAAACTCAGCTTCTTTGCTCTCTTAGGTTTTAGATTGCAGCTCCTTTGTATGTCATAAAGATTTTCAAGGCTAAAATTCAGTTAATTAATTGGAGTTGGCCATCATATTGCCAAAGAACGGCATTCTTCAGATTATATTAAAATCAAAATGGTGCTCAATTTATAATAAGAGAATCATATATTTCCACCAAATAGTAGACGTACGTTACAGTTGCTGTAATACCTATCTCTCTTATTCCATTAAGAGAAGTGGGGAAGGTTAAGCTGAAGAGAAAAGGATTTGTAGGATCAATAAGAATGAATTAAGAATATGAAAGTAGCAATAAAGAGGAAAAGGAGGATATATTCGTTGAGAGAAAGGTTAGAAATTGTTGTTTAAGGGTAAGACTGAAAAAATATTTTTATGCCCATGGTGTTGTGGTTATCAAAGGTGGTTTTGTGGGTATCAAAGCAGGTAGAGATTGCACAACAGATTTGTTTATCCCATCTAAAGCTAAAATTTCACTGTGGGATAAGGCAGAAATGAATAAACAAATAGTAATATACAAGTACAATTCAGGAAATACAACCACTGTCTGAATCAAAACAATGTGTTGTTTATGCCTGGAAATATTTGGGAAATGTATTAAATACTGAGATGTTATAAACTTTTTCAATTGAGTGGAAAATTGAGCTGAAAATTTTGGGGTTGTCTAAGAGAATTGAGTTGAGCTCATAACCGTATATAAATATAAAATTGTTCTGTCCAGCTTTTAACTATTTGAATTGCCTAGTAGCGAACTGTCTTGAGAATCTTTCTTTCCATCCTATAAAAGCAGGTTATAAAAATAATTGGAATGGTACACAGATGTCACACTTAAGTCTCATCTGCCCGAAGTCACTTAATTTGAAAAAACGACTTCTGTTCACAAATCACACCAAAATAAATAACAGAAAGTTAATTTTTGCCTGTTATCCAGAACTAAAACCAGCTGCTGAAAATCCAGATGTTATGAATGAGGAAGCAGAATAGTTCTATATAACTGTATTTCACAGAAATGCTATGCACTAACAAAAAATAGGTCTTCTCCCTGGGAAACTGTAGTGCAACTTCCAACATCCCTCCCTCCTTCTTCAGCTGCATTTTCCGTCACATTTAACTTCTCCTGTCTAATGAGCCTACTTAGGTATTCCTCCTCTTGGATGATACTCAAACTAGGTTGCTCTTATTTCCTGGGTTGGCATGGCTTGGTGGACATACCATGCTATTCCAAAATGATCTGCTTCTGAGTAATAACATAGAGCCTCTTCTGTCTCCAATGAACTTTTTTCTTCATGCTAGATTTTGTAGGGTTTCTCCTAGCTGCATGGGCTTCTACTGTACAAAACTGCATTAACAACTTATTAACTCTAGCCATTATATTTTTAAAAGTTGTGACGCTTAAAGTACAAACATCACTGCAATGTCATTTTGCCAAACATTTGCACAGGCCAAATGAATTCGAGGAGGGAGTACTGGCAATAATATTTTAGTAGGCTGTGCTGTTTCTTTTGGGTGAAGTCCAAACTAAAGTCTTTTCTTGGTAATTGTGTAAGCTATTGAAGCTTAGTCTAAAGCACATAGGATAAAATAGTCTGGAGTCATACCCATCGGTTCTGTTGAGAAGGCAAGAGAGAAAATTGAGGCAAACATGATCGTACTCCTTTACACTGCTATGCAAGGGTGGTCTTGCTACTTCTTAAATCCTCATTTACCCAAATTCAGCTTTGGGGAAAGGAGCACTTTCAACTTGAAACTTTTTGGAAGTTTCAGAAAACCTTGTTAATATCAAAATATACTTACTGTATATTTAGAATGTTGCTTTAAAATATGGGTAGCAACTTTCTGCAAAACTCCAGAATGTCTGGTTTTCTTCTCCCAGCTGCCCTACTGTATTTCTCAGATGGCCTTGCTATTTTTTTTTGTAAGTTCTATGATGTTCTAAATGTGACATTCTGTGCAAAACAGAGGTATGTAGGGTATTCAACATGTTTGGAACAAAAAAAAAAAAAAGCTTCCATTTCAGAAAGAAACTTCCAGAAAAATCTGTGGACGATCCTCAGAAAAACCAGATTAGCACAACTGGAGGAGAAATGGGACATTCTCCAGAACTTTCATTTAATGGAATGGTAGTAGTCATTCATACCTAATGGACAGCCTGTTTGGTTTTGAGGGCTTCACACATTGTAGTTATACCTAGGAAAGTTAAGCATGAAGAAGAGAAACACATATCATGTCATAAATATCAGTGCGACTGAAGTCTTTAATAAAATTCATTGGTCCAATATAATATGCAACATGTTTCGTCGTAAATATGTGCCATTTTGCTTACTAAGAATGAAGGGTAACTTAATGGGGAAATTGTTCATGAAGTGTATGCTGAGCCAATGTGTATTTCAAATATGAATTTGTTATGTATTGATAATATTGTCTTTGATTTCAGCATTAGCATTTCTTACCAGCCTTTCCCAACCCATGGCTGGCTAAAGAATTCTAGGAGTTGAAGCCCCTACACCTTAAAGTTGCCAAAATTGAGAAACACTCTCATTCAATTAAAATGTTTATTCTACTAAAATTTATTCACTTAACAATTATTAATTTATGTAGTACTTCAGAAATTAAGACCACTTCATACAGTATCCATTATTTAGTTCATCGCTTCCCAAACTTTCATGGTTCTTCCATCCTTAGGCAAGCCAGCCAAATCCTTGTACCTCTGCCATAAAAAGTGTAGATTTGGGAACTTTGTTTTTCACCAGCACTTAAACCAAATTTCTTTCTTTCTTCTTTTATCACTAGATATCAAAATCAAAGTTGTTTGCACTTTCATGTTAATAAATTCCATGAAATACCTAAACCTAATAGCCTGAAAGATGTTTTGCTTTTGTTAATTATGAATGCAGAACACCATCAAGGTTCCAGTTTTCTTTCTAAAAACAAACAAATCAAAGAATGGATGTATTACGATACTCATTTCTTTACCACCCTCAAGGTTCAGTGGAAATATTGATATTGGTTTTTTTTCAATCAGAATGGTTAAAGTCAAGCCAACATTTGCAAAATCAATATTGTTGGATTTATAAACTATTTTTTTCCTTCCAGGTGCTCAAACTGCTGTACTTTCCTGATTTTTCCCACAACAATGTACATATAGTCCCAAATACCAAGTTGGATCTAAGATTTATTTTTGATCAAACTAGCCCCAAAAATTGAGATAGTGGCAAATGGGATGTTCCAAGATTTGCTTCCCAAAAGAACTATAAGCATCAACTAGGGAGCACCAGAAATTACCCACTTTTAAAACTCAGTTGCAATATTTCCTTCACCCACAAATCAGTCAAGTCATCCTTTGCAAAATTAAAATCAAGGGAAATAGGTTCAAGAAAAAATACATTCCAGCTGTGTTTCAGTTTTAAGTAATCACAATGGAACTGACTGTCATAGATACAATCTAAGATACAAGGTGTTTATCAGTATTTTTTTCTCCAGAGAAACAGTCAAGATTTTCTCATCCTCAGTGCTTGCTGCACAATGTACTATTTTTAGTATTGTTGGAAATCTGTTGAAAGTAACTTTCTGCAGTCTTCACTTTGAGAGAAGCAATTTGGCCAGAAACAGAATGAATAGCCTTGAAGCGATTTACCTTGGATAAGTGGTAGGAAATCCTTGCAAGATCAATCAGTCCAGGAATAAAATCTTCTTTTTGAAATTCCCAGAAGCTTTATGTCTTTCTCTAATATACAAAGATCAGTGGATTTCTACATGGTACAAGACTTTTATTCTTATTTCTTCATAGTGTTCCCCACAGTCAGTAGGATTTCTTTCAAGACTGGAAAGTCTTTGAGAACAGTACACGGCAGTAAGTCACTGAAGCAACTAGAACTTCTTTCATAGGAAGAGAAAAGCTTGATTCATTGCCAAGATTTTTGATGTTCTATCCCTTTATGTTTCCCAGCTTCACCTTTGGTTAACCTGTGAAAGATTCATTGGAGCATTACAGAAACTCACCTATTAAGTTAGGTAACATCATTGTATTTAGGACTTTTTACCTTGCTGCAAAGTAGTTAATGGACATCATAATGAGAACAATCTGTACAGCACCCAGAATCATTCTGTGAGTGAAATGAGCAGTACTTAACATTTGATAAGTATAAAAAAAATAAATGTAAACCAAATCATGCCTGGCAAAACATAGGAATAGAAAGGTTTTTTTTTTCTCCTTCTCACAATTTTAGGACTCAGAGCAATTCAGTGAAGACATATGTGGAGGAGATCTAACCTGATAAAAGGAAGTTGGTGGAATTCTGGTAAGGAGATGGTTTTAAGGAAGTACAGGACAATTTCATGGAGGGTTGGGCTATCCATGCTACATCTTGATAGTCTACTATCTGGGGAATTAGAAATGATATATTTTAAATAACAGTTTCTATGGAACACAGAGGAAGAAAGCTATTCCTCTCTTGACTAATTCTGAGCTTCTTAAATATATTATGAAGGGGAAAGTTGTCATAGTGGGTTTCTGGACTGATTTCACAGGTTTCTTTCTGTTCTTATGTTTAAATGCAAAATATTTGAGATGCATTAGAATTTGAGTAGACTTTGTTCTTCAGTTTTTTTACACAAACATGAATGTCATTTTAATGATTAAGAAGAAAGACAAATATGCTTTATGTTGTCCTTGTAACAATAGAGATATTAGAAGAGAAGGGGAATCTTGCAAGTTTCTTTTGTTATTCCTGGGAACCTATGAAAAAATTGTTATTGGTAGACTGGATTCATAAAGTGCCAAGATGATGCTCCTTAAATAATGACTTAGAACAGCCAGTAGATCTTCCTTTGAAAAGTCCTGGGGCTAAGGAGGGATCACAGAGCAATAAACTGCAATATTATCAACTTGTTTGCATTATTTTCATTACCCTAATACAGTGTTTCTCAACCCCAGCAACTTTTAAGATGTGTGAACTTCAGCTCCCAGAACTCCCCCAGCCAACCAAGGAGTTGAAATCCACACATCTTAAAAGTTGCTGAGGTTGAGAAACACTGTCCTAATACAACAAGCCACAGGAAAGCAGCATTGTGGTGTCATCAAGATAGGGGCACGAGTAGGCAGAGTACATTATTGTTGATCCACAGCAGCCTTTGCACTCTACACTGAGAAAATGAGTACAAATACATTGTAAGCCTTGGACTGATGTACCATGGATAAAATAGTGACAGGAAACAAGACAGGGAAGAAGTATCACCAGTGAAGAGATGCAGTTAGTGTATGGTTAACAACCTATAGCCCATAGTCCAGATGTGACCTGCCACTCAGAATGATCAGGCCCATGATCTGAAAAAGAAATATATCCACTTGCCTGTGAGAGAAAGGGAGACTGTGCTCAAAGCCTTCTCAGTTGGCCATTTTTGCAATGGTTTTTCCAGCTGCCTTGATGTGGGTGGAGCAACAAAATTCCCAGCATAGTCTCCAGCCACCACCCAGAGGAAAGTTGCCAATCCCTGGCTTACAAGCCTTCTGATTTGTCGAATAGTCTTTTCATCAAGCTTTCCCTAGCCTGTTTCCACTCATCTGAAGGCCATTTTTAGATTTGCCCAGTTTACTGTCTACTCATTCCTTGCAGCCCCAACATTTTCAAAGGGCACATCTATTTTTATTGTTAGCAATTTTTTCTAGCCGAAAATGTTACAATTAATAGCCTCTCTAGTTTCATTGCTAAGAAATTCTCACTTTGACCCTCTCTTTCTTAAGAGGGCTTCCTCTTTAGTTTGTATTTTGTTCACACATCATTTTATGTCATCAATTTTGCATATATCCTCAAGACAACTCTATTATGACTTTAATAGTCATATGCATTTTTTTTTCTTTTGGTCACCCGCCACCTTGCTGTAAAATAAATTTGGTTGACATGCTTTTGTCTACTTGGCATTTACTTCTTTTTGGCTGCATTTGAATGTTTTCCTTTTGTTCTTCTGTCTCACTGCTGTGTTAGTAAATGTGATTTTTCCAGTTATGGAAATCCTCTTAGTTGTTCAGTCTCATAGCCACATTGTCATGGTTCCGACAGATGAAACTCTTTAAAAGAACTTTGAGGCATTGTTTACCTTAAAGAATCTTTTATTCAAGAAACAGAGCATCGGCACTACATAGTTAAAGCCAAAAACTGAATTCCCCCCCCACAAAGTATCAAAGCACAATTCCGTCCTCCAATTAACAGTCATAAATCACATTCCCCAATTAGCTTGAAGCGGTCTTTCTCCCCAGCTCTCCAGCCTGCCAAATCTTTATCAGCTCTGGGCTCAATAACTTTGATTCCCATGGCTGAGTTATTGTTGTTATGTCTAACTGGACTCTCATTCACATCCCTCCTCCCAGCATCATCTAGCTCTAAAGGTGAAAGAGAAAAGATGGCTACATTTCTATCTGTTGTCAAAGCAAGAACATCTGATGTTAGCAGCGTTGACATACATCAATTTAGCTATTGTCCTTAAAGTATGTTTTTTCTTTCTCTCTCTCTCGTTCTTGCATTTGAAAAGCCTAGTAAATAAGAGGAAGGAATTCTTTTGGCAAAATAGATCAAACTAGATTTAGGGATGGATATACTAGTGAGTTTAACAACTGACAGAACAAAAAGCCAATACCATTATTAAGCAAGTTCAGGTGGAGAATACCATCATACCACTCTGTATGATCGTATTCTCTACTTTAACTTTTGATTTATTCTCTCCAGGCCAAGTTGAAATAATCAGCAGATGGTTTTCTAATTATAAAAAAATACTATAATTGTAATATAATGAATTAACACAATCTAACATACATTTTGGAAAGCACCAATCAAAGCTGTGAACAATCATAATACTTACATCAGTGTTTCTCAATCTTGACTGTTCTAAGATGGGTGAATTTCAGCTCCCAGAATTCTCTCACCTGCACACTGGCCAGGAAATTCTGGGTATTGAAGCCCAACCAACTTAAAGCAGCAAAAGTCGAGAAACACTGACTTACATGATAGAATTAAAACCCCAGGCCTCTATTTCACAAGTGATTTCCTCATTGTATTGTTAACCCAGTGCTGCCTTCTGGGTTATGTTTTCAATATTTCAGCTTGGCCTATAATTCTGGAATTTCCATGTGGTCTCCTATCCAAGTATTCTCAGGTACCAATGATGCTTTTTTGATAACAGCTATGGTTAGTCAGATACACATCTGGGTCCCTGGTTGCGGCCTGGAATGAGGCGGCGTCCGGGGCCCTGGATCGAATTGCGCCTTTGCGACCTCTCTGTGGTGGTGGTCCCCGGAGGGCGCCTTGGTTTACTGAGGAGCTCCGGGAGATGAAGCGCCACAAGAGACGTCTAGAGCGACGTTGGAGGGCCAGTAACTCTGAATCTGACCGATCACTATTAAGAGCCTATCTTAGGACTTATTTAGTGGCGATAAGGGCGGCAAAGCGTGTTCACTTTTCCGCACTTTTTGCGTCCGCAGAATCTCGCCCGGCCGCCTTGTTTAGGGTGACCCGCTCCCTTCTTAAAGTGGAGGAGGCGGAGGAACCCTTGCAGGGGAGAGCTGAGGAGTTTGTTCAGTTTCTTTCGGACAAAATCGCTCAGATTCAGAGAGACCTGGACTCCGACTGGGCAGTGCCAGCCGAGTTGCCAGGGGCTGGTCTTAGTCATGTTATCTGGAGCGAGTTTGAGCCTGTGACCCCTGATGAAGTGGACAAGGCCGTGAGGGCAATGAATGCCGCCACCTGTTTATTGGACCCGTGCCCCTCCTGGCTGGTTTCTGCCAGTAGGGAGGTGACACGAGGCTGGCTCCAGGCGATAATCAACGCCTCCTTGATGGAGGGGTCTTTCCCGCAACCTTTAAAGGAAGCGGTGGTGAGGCCCCTCCTCAAGAAGCCTTCCCTGGACCCAGCTGTTTTGAAGAACTTTCGTCCCGTCTCCAACCTCCCCTTTGTGGGGAAGGTTGTAGAGAAGGTGGTGGCGTCCCAACTCTTGCGATCCTTGGATGAAACTAATTATCTGGACCCTTTTCAATCTGGTTTCAGGCCCGGCTACAGCACTGAGACTGCTTTGGTCGCACTGACCGATGACCTCTGGCGAGCCCGGGATAGGGGTTATTCCTCTATCCTGGTGCTTCTTGACCTCTCAGCGGCTTTCGATACCATCGACCATGGTATCCTTCTGCGTCGTCTCGGAGAGGTGGGGGTGGGCGGCACCATATTGCGGTGGTTCTCCTACCTCTCTGACAGGTCGCAGTCGGTGTTGGCGGGCGGACAGAGATCGACCCCTAGGCACCTCGATCATGGGGTGCCTCAGGGCTCGGTCCTGTCCCCCCTCCTTTTTAACATCTACATGGAACCGCTGGGTGAGATCATTCGGCGACACCGGGTGAGGTATCATCAGTACGCGGATGATACCCAATTATATATCTCTACCCCGTGTCCTTTCAGTGAAGCAGTTGACGTGATGTGCCGGTGCCTGGAAGATGTGAGGGTCTGGATGGGGGCAAACAGGCTTAGACTCAACCCTGACAAGACCGAGTGGCTCTGGGTCTTGCCTCCCAAAGGCCAACTGGATGGTCCATCATTAGTCCTGGGGGGGGGGCAAATTTACCTCCCTCAGTGCAGGCACGCAACTTGGGTGTCCTGCTGGACTCACAGCTAAATTTGGAACAACATCTATCAGCTGTGGCCAGGGGGACCTTTGCACAGGTTCGCCTAGTGCACCAGTTGCGACCTTATTTGGACCGGGAGGCTTTACTCACAGTCACTCATGCCCTTGTCACCTCAAGACTGGATTACTGTAACGCGCTCTACATGGGGCTACCCTTGAAGGGCGTTCGGAGGCTGCAGTTGGTTCAGAACGCAGCCGTGAGAGCGATTGTGGGCGCGCCAAGGTACGCCCACGTGTCACCTATCCTCCGCGAGCTGCACTGGCTTCCTGTGGGTCTCCGGACGCAATTCAAGGTGTTGGTTATCACCTTTAAAGCCCTTCATGGCATAGGGCCAGGTTACTTACAGGACCGCATTTTGCCGCACAGTTCCCAGAGACCGGTGAGGTCCCATAGATTGGGCCTTCTTCAGGTCCCGTCGGCCAGACAATGTCGGCTGGCGGGCCCTCAGGGAAGGGCCTTTTCTGTGGTGGCTCCGACCTGGTGGAACCAACTTCCCCCGAGGTTTGAGCTACTCCCACCCTGCCGGCCTTTAAGAAAGCCGTTAAAACTCTCCTGTTCCGGCAGGCCTGGGGCTGATGTCCCCGGGGGGGACCGGGATATGATCGGACTCGCGGAATGACTGTATTATTTTATTGTTTTATGATTGTTTTAACTCTGTACGCCGCCCTGAGTCCTTTGGGATTGGGCGGCATATAAATTAAATTAAATACAAATAAAAAATCTTCTACACCAAAATCATAAGCAGGTTAAATAGGATAACAGTATTCAATTAACCTTGAATAACTATACTGAAAAAGATGTAGGCTAAATTTATATAAATGTTGATTTTATGTAAATGTGAATAAAAATAATTGTAATTCTTTGTAGGAGTACATTTCTGCCTTAAACATTTACTAACTTCTATATTTGAGATGTAATTATTCTTCACAAGCAGTTATAGCTTTGGTTAAATGAATGCACTGATTTAGCAGAGTGGACCACACTACTATAAGAAATTAAGTGGACTCTAATATTAGGTACAATGTGGAAATAAAATATACAAATACCTATACTTAAAAGGAATGCTTATTTAATTGTGCTTAAAATGCTGATAAAGTTATCAGAAATCTGTAAAACTGTGTACTAATTACGCAATTTCATTTGAGAAGCATTTTTTTACTGGAGAAAATAGTAGGATTTTAATATACTTATTAGAGATCATGTTAAAATATGAAGATCAGAACAAATGAATAAAACATTTAGATGTTATTATACCATTTTTGAAAAATTTAGACTCCCATATATTTCCTAACTTTATGTTATTTAGACTCACTTATGTTTCCTAACTTTTATTATTGGGGAATCCCAAGGAAACTTCTTGAGCTGCTATCAAGATCATATCTATCTTTCACTAAGATTTATCTCGCTTCAAAAAAGGCTATATTGTTCTGCCTAGCAACGTGTGTCTTATTGGAGGACCTGCTTTTTAAGTCACAATATTAGGATTCTGGTTTCTATGGTGACAGAAAAATATAAAGGATACTGCAAAGAACTTTCAACTGTTTTTAAAAGCAGGACTTGCTGGATCATGAATTCTGAAAGGCAGTTCCAGTTGATCAACATCCTATGATTAAAAAAAAAAAGATTATGAAGAGAGGAAGTGGCCTTCATCTCCTTTTTCAGGCAAGATGTGCCCTATTACATTTTTGTAATTCTAGATAGTTGCAAACAAATTCTGGAAATCAAGGGATTGGTGAAACTTCCTGAGTCAGGCCTTATGTTAGACAAGAAAGAAAAAGAAACCCTGTAGGCATCTTTTAAAAGGCTGTAATAATACTTAAATTTTATAGGTATGTTATCTGAGAGAGAGATTCTAATAGAGATTGAAGGCCTTCTATCCAATTCTAATAAAAGTTGATCAAGACGTCATTAACAATTAATACCAGAATTCATTCTACTGTTATTAAAATATTGAATTTACTATGAATGAGAGAATTGAAGGAAGAATAAAAAATCTGCTGTTTCCATGAGGAAAACAACTGTCATTCTTTCCTTGTAACTATCATCCCTTAACATTCTCTTGCTTCTTCTCTCAACCTGAAGGTGGAATTTCAAAAGATTCTTTAGCTTTGACCTGGAGTGTTGTGTAAATTCAACCATTGGGGTCAACTAGATTGTTGTGAGTTGCGAAGGCAAATAAAAGTAGAATTAGCTAAAGAAAGAGGAGGTTTGAGTTCACTAGATCTGAAAGTGTATTTTGATGGCTGCCGTTTGCTCTGGATAAAAGATTGTGTGCATCTCCAAAACAAGAGATTACTTGAACTAGAAGATTATGAACTAAGATTTGGATGGCACACCTACTTATGGTATTACAAGATTAAAATAAATCCCAATTTAAGAATCATTCTTGTTAGGCATACCATCTTAAGGGATTGGAATAAATATAAAATAAGGTTCTCTACAAAGATACCTGTTTGGGTGTCACCTCAGGGGACTTGTTTTAAGAAAAGAAACAATGGTGATGCCAAACTGGTGGACTTATGATCAAATAATATTTTTTAATCAAGGTGGTATAATATCAAATTCAAAGAAGAATTGGAGTCAGCAGGACATGTCTGACACTTGTTTGCATACTTAGAATTGAAAGAAAGATTCAGATAAGATAAAAACAGTTATGGGTTTGACTTTTTAAAAAATGAAATAAAAATGTTATGAAATCATTATGATGTTTGAAATCATATTGTGTGGTACACGAAAGTAAAAAGTTGAGACTGTAATTATTCTACTGCACTGAAAAGATTTGGAAATTAATGCTTCCCCCCATTTTTTCCCCTTTACCCTACAGTTCTGTTTTCCACTTTCCACTTTCCTAATATCTTTATTTTCAGTTGCATGCTATATTTTATATTTCATTGAGTTTAATAAGAATTATATATTTTGCAAAAAAAGTAAAAATTACTAGATTTGCAATAAATATATGTTATGCTTCAATGAATGATTACATACAATGAGATTACATATCAAAGCCATATATAAAGGCATTATTAGAAAGCAGCAATAAAAGTGGACAAATATTTTTGGTGACTTTCTACAGACACGTGGGGGGAGTCATTAAATCATACATCAGTATTTTTTGCTTTTAAAAACAGATCCCTTAACTCCTCTCTTTTTCTAATAGATCAATGTTTATAGCACCTATAAAGTGCTATAAATACAGCACCTGCTTTTATATTCAGAAGGCCATTACTGGATTTTAAAATGGAGTCATTAATTTAATTTACGATTTCAGTGAGAATTAGGATTTGTCTTCTTAACTTGGGAGAAACATGTTCCTATGCAACATTTCATAGTGAACTAATGGGAAGGAGTACCATGAATAAGGGGAAATTAGATTTTTCTAATTTTTGCTAAAAAAAACAACAACAAATTTTGGTAAAGAAGTGAGACATTTTGATTAACAGCATTGTACTGGAATATATTAAAAGGCACCTTTATTTTATTTTTATTTCAGCACTCAGGGTCAGAAAAGACTTGGAATGATGTTTCTATGATGGTGGAGCTTGTGTGAATTTATAAGCACATTCCACATAACGATAAATACCCAGCCTGGAACCACATTCTTTCTGTTTTGTTTGTTCAAATGAATTTATATGATATGTAGATTTATAACAATAATCCACCCACTAACCCAATACTGTTTTTGTACCAATGAAGAGTCTCATGTATTAAAAGAAAATTAAACAGATTTATGGTTTTCCTGACTAAGGGTAAAAATAAAATGTGAAAGTGGTAAAGGCAGTTTTAAAATACTTAAAAAAAATACATACACTTTTTTTTCTACTTTGTGGAACAAGCTCAGATGAATGTTAAATAATGGAACATAGATTATTGGATTTTCCATTCTTGATTATCATTTTAGAGCAGACTCTTTGATTACTAATGAGATCAGAGGGGAATGAAATTTTTTTTCCCAAGGGGTACATATCTCTGAGAATGTCTGTTACACTAGTGATTTTCAGATTCTTCTATTTTCTATCCCCCAATCCCTAAATTAAAGAACTTGGATTCCACTGTGACAGAAACTAAAAACCCATTTTTCTTTGTACATTTAAATGAATTCTGTTGCTCTGTTAATTATTTAAAATAAGCTTCAAGAAAATAAAAATACAGTGATGTTCAGTAAATTGCACTGCAAAATAAAAAAAAATTCCATCAGTGTTGAAAATTATAATGATACCATGGAGGAAAAATTTTCATTCTATGTCTGAGAACATAAAATCAAGACAAAATATGCCAACATGAGGAAGGTTGTGATACTTATTTCACCTGATTGGTATGAAAACTGTGGTTATATTTCACTCACTAGCATGTTGATTCTGGGATTGTTGTTTGAAACAGCAACACATAGTGTGGCTTGGTTGAAAATGATCTGTTTCATTTTTGGAGTTGTCCTCTCAGAGAAAATATGCTCATGTAAGTAATTTGATTAAAAGTAACAGTTTTTAATAGCTCTTCCACCAAATACTTAATATTCGGATTTGCTTTACATCATAAAATATCTAAATGTCAACTTTTAAATAATCCTAATATTCAGTCACTTGATCATCAAATAAAAATGTCCCAGGAAGGTAATAAACAGTTTATTTGCTTCATTATCATTTTGAAATAATAACTTAATAACTCACAAATATTCAATTTGATATTGGCCGCAGATGGAAAATATTCATAAAATCAGAAATATGTACAGATAATCAGAAATAATTAACAAACTACCACATTTTATATTCCCTGGTAGATCTGCAAAACAATACCAGTTAAGAAATATGCCTTCATCAAACCTTTTCTTCCAAGAGGCTAATTTATTTTTTAAAGTTTCTATTTTATTTGGAAGATGAGTCACAAATTAATGAAATGTGTTTAGTTTACACATGCTAATTTCAATATTATTGAAACATTATTCAGTGGTTATTAAATTACTTGTTTTTTTTATTCCTGAATAGTACTTTATGACATGACAGTTGTTTCCTTCAAAGATTTGGCAGTTTAGTTATTGGCTTTAGAAAGATTAACAGTTATTTTTTTTCAATTAGGACACACATCAAACCATTCAGGAGTCATCTGTTCATATGCAAAGATTGCATTATAGATCACACAGTATATACTACAACATCAATCAGTATTCGTAATCCTTTGCCTTAATCCTACTTTGATACATGCCTACATAGCAATAGTACTACCATTTATATAGAAATCAAGAACAATTTTTCAGTCCAGTTAATTTTGTGAAAGCTATTCATCAATAAAGCAAAAATCTCTAAACTTGAGCAGAGCCTAGGCAATGTTGAGAGACTATACTGTGCAGCAGTCTATGAATCATGATACATTTATTGGCACTTTCTTCTCATTGGGTATTTGGAGATGAGTAAAAAAAGTTAAGATGGTATTCATGACTTTGAGATTTATTCCCAAGCTGTTCTATTTGTGTCATGAAAGCTAAGCACTAAAAAAGAGCATGGCTTTGATTGTGTGATCACAACCATTATCCTGACCCCTTGTGAATACCCCTAGTTACTAAAAAAAATAATAATAATCCTGACATTGTTTGAAATTTATGCTGATTCATCAGTTGAAAGCATAAACAGGTTGAATTTCACCAACAGGATAATAGACTGAGCTTCATCATTGCAAAACATGTTCCAGTTTGTCACATCATTAAATAGAGAGCTTTAACTACTGTATTTACTACTTAATCTCAAAGTACTTTGTGAGCATCTGATATTGTTGGCTTCATCATTATCTCTCTTATTGTATCCAGCTTTTTATATTCAACTTTCTTTTGAGATTTATTGCTGGTTTAAGTTATTAAAAATAGCCAATAGGTCTTTTCTTGAGATAAGCATACAAATGCCTCTTTAAAGTGATAGATTTCACTGCACAGTTCAATAAGGACTCAACGTTTCTTGTAAAGTGGAACAGGCTGTCTATTAGCTCTTTGTTTGACAAATCATATTGAAGATAGCTTCCTGTTTACAGTCTTTTGCTTTTTCATGGCTGCATAACTATGTCAAATATTTCTAAAGCTTCTTTAATTCTTATTGATTCCTTATTATAGGACTCTACCAATTTCACAACAGAATTTGTTTTGTTCATATATTTTCATTCAATTCAATTTAAGATTAATCTCTGACTTTCAAAATCTCAAGCTAGATATTCTGTTCCCTTCCTCCTGACCATTATTTGAAGTAATATATTGGTCTGGTTGTCAGTGGATCCAATATAGTTTAGGAAAGATATGCTATGTATTAAGCGGATTTGATATAATTCTCCATATTTTATTTTAAGATCTTGTTTTGCAAATCAGCAAGTAAGACAACTATATTGTTTGTAGCTGAGCAAGACAAGCTGTAAGGAGAACTTATAATGTTAACTGTTTCTCAGTGAACAGAATGCAAAAGTATTCAAATATTTTGCATAAAGAACAGACTCTAACAACACTGACATTTAATAATAGCTGGGTATTTTGGCCGCCTTAATATTATTCTGGGTGGTTTATTAATTTCAGCTGTCTGGAACCTGAAGCCCAAGCTGGATGCCATATGCTCTTTTTAAAAGGAGGGAAAAGCTTTTTAATGTATTTATTTTAGTTAGATATATGATTTAAGTTCTTGGAGAAGTGCAATATATCATTAAGTGAATTTGCAGTGATCAACCTGGGAACATATTATTTTATAATACTTATTCATGTTGTGTGTGTGTACATTTTCAATTATTGTTGTTTAGTACATGTTTTATTTTTTCCCCTCTAAATATCCACTTTAGGTGCCATCTATTTATGAAATATAAAGCTCCTCTGAAAAGAGAAACAAATAGAAAATACCATATTTTATGTTGTTTTTCATAGTTATGTGATTTTTAAGTCTTTGAAATTCTTTCAGTGGCTGTATTCAACATACATAATAGACAGTAATTGTGGAGCTGTAAGTTGAATTAACGTAGATTCAGTTGTTGGTGAAATTTACAAGCTATTAATTTACTAACTGTACTATATAATAACATCAGGGAATGTGATGTAAAGTGCATTGCTGCTTAAAATTCAGAAAAGCTTCATCACAATTCCTGTTGGACATGAACATGGACACACAAATACAAACTTGCTCATTTTTTTCCTGTATAATAAATACCAACATTGATTCAGGACTGGAGGAAATTGTGGATTAAAGGGCCAAGAGGTCATTGCTCAATCACTCTAGACTCCTAGTTCATCTCAGTTAAAAGTTAATTTCTTTACAGGGTTCAGAGAAGGCAGCAATCCTGCCACTTTCTATGTGAGGGTAAATCTGAATTGATGGCCTTATTTCCTGTAGTCACAGAGAGGTCACAGAGATCATTACTTTGTCAGCTAATGCTGGTTAATCCTTTAGGCTTCAGTGATGAATCAATCCTCAGAACAAAATGTAACAAATGAGCTTGATGTTTTGTTTGGGCTACCTTTTGCTTTATTTGCTAATCTTCTGAAAATCAGTATATAAAGTTAAATGATTGCCTCCACAAGGAGACCAAATATTATTTTACCTTAACACGAATGTAAGTACTGTTTTGTTAAAATCTGGACCTCTTTTTTAATTTTTGAAAATTGAAGGCCAGTGGTACTGGCAACAATCCACAGTGATGCCCAAATGACAAAATACAGTGATTGTCCCCTGAATTCAATTATGTACATTCTGACATCTGACACGATTCAATTATGTACATTCTGATATCCGACACTGTAATCCACAGTGTTTGTGTGATGATGTAGTCACATTTGATTATTTTTCTTTTTTCATTAAAATAATCTTAATCTGGAAAAAAGAAATGCCATTCACTGTACAATGAAAAAGACCATACTGATTAAAGTAAACTAAGGAACAATAGCAGGCAGAAATTAAGAAAAATTAAAAAGTATCTCTTTGAGAGCCAGTTTGGTGTAGTGGTTAGGTAATGATAAAAACCGCAAAGCCCCGAGTTCTAGTCCCAGCTTAGTCACAAAGTCACTTTCTCTCAACCTAAGAAGGAGCCAGTGGCAAAGCACTTCTGAGAAACCTTCCTAAGAAAACTTCAGGACTGATGAAAACAGTCTCCAAGAATCAGACATGATTGAATGGAAGAAAAATAAATAAATATCTGTCTAATTCAATGTTTAAACTTCCCCAGTAAATTTAGACCAGGAGTTTCAGGCTTTTTCAAGTCACAGAATCTGCCAGTTACATTTTTTTCCCCAGAACTCCTGACCTACAAAATGGCAATCTTACGATTTTTTAAATGCAAGAACAAGTTCTGCACTTCGCACTACAGTATGGATGCCTCCAGCTGTGCCCAAGTGACTTTTTTCCTTAGTCTCTCACAGAATCCATCAAATGATCACAAGACTAGAGTTCCAGAGAACAAAGTTTCCCTATCTAAACTTTATGGGAGATATGGTTTGATAGATATGATTTCTTGTACTCATTGTTTAGAGTAGAATGGATATCAAAAATTCCACTGGGTACCTGCCTCCTTTGGATCACACACATTTCTTCACTTGCTTCCCCTTGATGATGCCTGTGCCAAGAGCAGTTTTCTTGTTAATTTTGGGAGCCAGGAATAAACCCTTCAAGCCTTTTGCCCTGCTTCATTCCACTGTCTGTTTTGAAAAACAGGAGGATCTATAGCATTTTCTTTGTATTCTCTTATTCAGGCCTGGTTTGTGGGAGTCATGTCATGTGCTGCAGCACTAGATTTCAGAAATATGGGGGCTCTCCCCCAACCCATGTTGGTGCCTTTATCTTTCTCATGCTCTGCCTGCTGCCATCACAGTTTCTTCCTGTTGCTATTTTACTAGTCTCCTGTGCTGTGCTCTGATTGCAGAAACTCAGGGCGCATCCAGATAGTCAGTTTCATGTGGTTTCCTTCAATCCACAAGGTAGTCCTTAGTATGCTGGCGTGATTTGCTTGGCCTTAAAGTAAACTAGGTTTTGTTTGGTCTCAGTAAAAAGGACAAATAGTACTATCTTGACAGTTTAATACGTACAAGGAAAGTGATTGGTGGATTTCCTGACAGGGCTGTGCTGGGAGACTCATCTCTTGTCCTCCATAATGTTAGGAGGGGTGGGGATGAAAGTGGGGGAAGAAGTGAGATTTGACCAGTAGGTTTAGGATCTGTTAGTGCCTGATCCATGGAGATGGGGAGGTGGAGGCCTTCTGCTTCTCTGGGAGCCCTCCCCCATTCATCTCTCTTTCTTGCGTGTTGTGTTCACGCAGCCTTTTTGTTCACTAATCTTTGTCTTGCATGCTTGTTCCTTTCACTTGTTTGTTTCTCTCGATCACTCTTGCTCGTTTGTCTGTTGCTCATTCCATCTCCTGTTGTGCCACTTTCTTTGATTCTCTTACTTGCTCCATCATGCTACACGCCTTTTTTTTTGCTCCATTACATACGGTTATCTTGTTTGCTCCATCACTCCCTTCACTGCCTGCTCTCATCTCTTGCTCCAGCTTTATGCTTTGATCATGCCTATTTTCTCAGCCACTCTCATTCTATGATTCATCCCACTGCCCCTTCATCACCCTAACTATCACTGTTGCTCCATCAGTCTCATTTGTGTTTCTCTCAGACTGTCTTGCTTATTTGCCTTGCTTGCTTGCCTCCCTCATCCCTCTCTCACCTTTTCAGTGCGATTGCTCTTTTGATCGTTTGCTTGTTCACTCACTGTATAAATCAGTTGCTGGGGTGCTGTTAACCTGCCTCAATTAGTGCTGCTCTATTGCACTATAGCTAAAAAGCCCATATAATGCCTGGCCAGTGTTGTGCATCAATGCTCCATGCCTGATCCTTTTTGCTGTCCAAGCCACAATGGCAATAGAGGAGAGTTGCTATCAAGGTAGGGGATGGGCCCACAGCATCTGTCAGGTGCTAGGCAGGCCCAAACTCCTGCTGTGTCGTGACTAGTGAGGCAAGAAAAATTCTATACATAACAGGACTGTGTTGGGAAAAGATGGGGAACAGTTCTTTAAAATTGGATCAGATAAATGTGAAGCTAAGTGGCCTCAGCTGTGAGCTGGGGATCAAATGAATGCTACATTGTAAAGATGTGTAATGAGCACAAAACAGACGACCACATTAAGCTTCTAAATGAAAACAAGAATATAAGTCTAACAAACAAATACTTGTCTTTAAGCAATGGCACTTAGGAGGGCATATCAACGAGCCTCAACAAAGAAAACCATTGACAGCCAGCCATTGCTCAGGAAGAGCTGTGTTGTCCTCTTTCTGCTTGCTGACCTGCATGCCCACTGGGGACCAGAGTAAGAAAAATCTCTTTCAAAATTTCATAAGGGACGTGATTTAGACTCAAGAGCTACCATACCTACCACTAGATGGCAGTGAAGGGATACAAAAATTTCCTTCAGATTCTTTTCAGCCCACATCTGGTACTGTGGTCCTATAAAGCAGCCAAAAATCCCAGTGTGAGTGTGTTTATGTGTGTGTGTGTCTGCATGTGTGGAGGACAAACAAATGGAAAAAGTTGTCTATATGGAAGAGATAAAATGTGTGTGTGAGAAGGTGGGGAAATGAAAGTTATGGATGTCAGAGAAAAGAATAGTTGTGCATTGGATCATTTTGCCTAAAGACCCTAGAACAATTTTATAAATTGTCCGCCTATCTCTAAGCAAGCCAGATTTACTTAAGAATTGTGTTATTAACAACTGCATGCTTCATTTAACAACTGTGACAAGAAGGGTCATAAAAGGGGGCATACTTAACAACTGTCTCACTTAGCAATAGAAATTTTGGGCTCAGTTGTGGACTACTACAGATAGTTGCAGGGCTTTTTTTCTCATAGAACGCCCAGAACGGAGTTCCGGCACCTTTTTTGCATGAATCCTTGTAGGGTAGACAAGGCGGGTTGTATGATGTGTGTGAGTTCCGACACCTTTTTTTTTTTTTTTCAAAAAAAGCACTGGATAGTTGATTTGTTAGGTTAGAAAGAACATGAACTTTCCTCTTTGAAATCTAGTAATTTGAGGATTACACACACACACACACACACACAAATATATATATATGTGTGTATGTCTGTGTGTCTGTGTGCGTGTCTCTCTGTGTGTGTAAGAAGCAGCAGGCCTCTACAAAAAGAAAACCAACAACTTAGTGGACAAAGAGGGGAAAATTATCTTAGATGAGGACGAAAAACTAAAAAGATGGAAGGAATATATTGAAGAACTTTTTGAGGACACTAGGGATGATATAGATATGGGAAGTATAACAACTGGACCAAACATCACTATGGAGGAGGTTGAACATGCAATAAAAATAGCAAAAACAAGAAAAGCCACAGGACCTGATGATATCCCAGTAGAAATTTTAAAATTGCTGGAAGACAATGGGAAGGATTTTTTTACTACAGCTCTTCAACCTAATATATGAAACAGGAAAGATACCAAATGATTGGCTAAAATCAACCTTTGTGACAATCCCCCCAAAAATAAATGCAAAGAAGTGTACCAAATACAGAACAATAAGCTTAATGAGTCATGCCCTGAAAATATTCCTGAAAATAATTCACACAAGAATATACAACAAAATTGAGGAGTGTCTAGGTAACACACAATTTGGTTTCAGAAACAATCCTGGGACACGAGATGCACTATTCAGCATTCAGGTTCTTATACAGCGTTGTAGAGTTGTCAATCACAGTGTTTACATGTGCTTCATTGATTTTGAAAAAGCATTTGATAAAATAAGACACAGCAAACTATTAGAAATCCCAAAACAAAGGGGACCAGATGACAAAGACATCCAAATCATAAAGAATCTATATTGGCATCAGGTAGCAAATGTGAGACTAGGCCAAAAATACTCAGTTGATGCAGAAATATGAAGAGGGGTCAGACAGGGATGTATTCTGTCTCCACTGTTGTTCAATATCTACTCTGAGTCAATCTTCAACGAGGCACTGAAGAAAGAACATCGATGCTGGCATCAAAGTAAACGGTCTTTGGATCAACAATTTAAGATATGCTGATGATACAGTTCTGCTTGCCAATAAACATGAAAATCTTCAGCTCCTCATCAACAGTCACAGAAATATCTGAAAAATACGGCTTGAAGCTTAACACCTCAAAAACCAAGATCATGGTCATCAACAAACAACCCATTAATTTACCACCAATAAATTCGGAAGGAATATCATTAGAAAAAGTTGAAAGGATCATGCACCTCGGTTCCAATTTACATGAAAGCTGGGACATGACCACTGAAGTAAAGGCAAGGATAGAGAAAGCTCAAACAGCATTCTTCAAAATGAAAAAGGTCTTCTGCAGTCACGACGTAAGCTTAAGACTGAAAATCAGGCTTGTCAGATGTTATATTTTTTCTATCCTGCTCTATGGAGTAGAAGGCCACCTGAAGAGACCACTAGAAGTATTTGAAATGTGGAATTACAGGTAGCTGTTACGTATAAGCTGGGTTGACAAGATCAGAAATGAGGGAATGATAAGGCGCCTGGAAAAGCCAAGGGAAATCATCAAAACAATTAAAAAACGAAAGTTAGAATATTTCGGACATATGATGCGACACCCAGAAAAATACGGCATACTCCATTTAATCCTCCAGGGAAAGATTGAAGGCAAACGAGGTCCAGGCAGAAGAAGAACATCATGGCTTTAAAACATTAGGGACTGGTTTGGACACACACACACACACACACACACACACACACACACACACATTGTGTGTGTGTGTGTATGCATATGTGTATATATAGGTATATACAGTATGTGTGTGTGTATATATATATATATACACACATATGTGTGTGTGTGTGTGTGTGTGTGTGTGTGTGTATCCTAAATTTTTGGATTGCTAACAAAGAATTAAGGGGGACTTAATTTCTTCCTTGTATATAATACAAGGAAGTATTAACAGATATTTACATCCTTTGTTCACACTTGGCATAATGCAAGGCATTTGAATTTCATATTAACTCTGAGCATTTGATATTGATTATCTCCTTGGAACATAATTGTTTAGTCTGCACTATAACTCTTATTGCTAAAAATTAGGCAACAGTGCATTTTCTCCAGGAAGGTTAAACAAAGTTTTTTAGGAGCCAAAGTCAGAATGCCTGTTTTTCATGCATATCACCAAACAATAACTTTTAATTGCAGATAATTTCCAGATGATGCTAATCTGAACACATTTTTAAAGGACTATTCATCTTTTAAAAGGTTTTTAAAATAAGGCAAGAGGCATTGAGTCTTACACATTTTTGGACCCTCAAATTTATTCCACTTGCATTATGTAGTCCATTAAAGTTGGGCGGAGAATAAATTCAAATAAGTAAATAAAATAATAAATACAATCCTATAACCAAAAATATGTTTACTAACAGCTTGGAATTTTTATGCACATTGATTTTTTAATATCTTTAACTGCAGCTTTTTACATATATAATAAAGCCACATGATCCAATGTCATAATTCTCTTACAATCACTATGCTTCAGTATTACTTAGCTTACTTGTGTGAATCCTGAGATGGCTGTTCATTCTGTTAGAGGTGTTTGAATGTCCTACTTCCATTCTCTTGAGAATTCTTCATTTCTCCATCTCTATAACAGAATTTAAACTGACCTCCACATAAATTTATGATTCTAAGTCCACTCTTTCAATTTCAGATGACAAATCTTCTGAGAAATTGCCTATGTTGTAGAAGTGCAAACGTTAGAGCAACTTGGAGCCATGTATTGCATATGAAATAGTGAATAAGTGCACTATTTGCCACCCGACCCAACAACACAGCTGGTGAGATGTCTGTGTTGATCCTACCCACTCCAATCCATTTAAGGTGACCACCACCAGCTGCCAAAGCTGTATTGCTAGATCCAGGTTTGCTACTACTGTAGCACATGCATAGGAGCATGTGTTCAAATGCAAAGTACACACTTGGAAAGATGTACAGCTGTATTTGATCTGGGTATGGAGAGCAATATGAAGGACAGGAGTCTAAAAAGCAATTTATAAATTCACCAGCTAAGAAAAAAAAACCTGTAGTCTTAGGATTCAGTACTATGAGATCACTTTTAAGTAGGGGTCTTCAAACGTGGCCCTTTTATGACTTGTGGACTTCAACTCCCAGAATTCCTCAGCCAGGCACACTGGCTGAGGAATTCTGGGAGTTGAAGTCCACAAGTCATAAAAGGGCCACATTTGAAAACCCCTGCTTTTAAGCATTTAAATTGAACCAAGCCATTTTACTGGATTGTTTTATTGAAAAACAACCCTGTGATGCCCCGTGAAGCTGTCCTTTACTTCATTCAGTGTATAATTTGGAATGGATGGAAAATCAGATTTGTTGTTTTCAACGTTCTACAGTGACCAACCGCACTGCTAATTGCTTCATATACATCACGTTTTCCTGTTTGGTCTGTAAGAATTCTTCACCATATTTGCCTTAGACAAAATGAGTGTTTTATTGCAGCGTTAAGCATTGCTAGGAAAGAAAAAGAATGCATGACTTGGCATAGAAGCAGTTTTGCTGCACTGTATAAGATTGCTAACTGAACTGACAAAAAGTAGGCTTCAATACCAGAGGCCTTGTAATTTGCACCAAGCAGCCAACAGCTGATGAAGCAGGAGGCAATTAAGCTATTGGTAAGAACCGTCTGTCCATCCATGCTTTCACGGAAAAAGCCTCAGGCCACTGGCTCCTGTACAAATCCATCTGAAATATTAAAGAAAAGCAAAACAGATGCCTAGCAAGTACTGTACAGCCGAAGAATATGAGGAGTGGAGTGGGGGTTGCAGCCAACACATAGTAAATGGAATGATCACCAACAGATACATGCCTGGAAAACAACCTGCCAGAGTGTTGATTAGGGAGACAGTGGCCTGGGGGAAAGGAGACTGTCCCTACAGAAATAGTTTCTGACACAATTTCCCAAATGAACAGGAGCAGGAGAGCAGGGTAGAGCACAACTATATTTTGGATGGTATTTGTGTCCTACAGCCATTATCCGTTGCTGTGATTTTTCATTAAAAAGCCACTTTATTTATTGTAATATTTGTTACAATTATAAGCCGTCTAACTCCCAGCAGCTCTAAGACCTCTCCCACTCCTACAGCAGCCGGGGTGCAAAATATATCTTTGCCCTTTAGACAAAGTTGCCTGGTAGTCTGAGTACTCCCATTTAATGCAGCTGATTTTCCTGGCAAATTCATACCTAGTAAGTCCCGAAGTATTAACACTGTCGGCTCTCAATGCAGATAAATCCAGAAATAACTCCCCTGCTCAGTGGGTTTATCTGTACAAACAAGACGTTCAGTGAAACCTATTCTTACAAAAGATCTTCCTTTTGGCTGATTTCTCCTGTAACCTAGAATTCTCCAAGGAGACAGCCTAGAAAATAGCAAGTGGCTCAATATACAGACCTGGCATTAGTGCTTGGAAGAACATGGTCAAACCAAGAACCAGCAGAATATGATCACTGCTGGAACATCCTTTTTTCTAATCACAAGATTGCCAGCTATGTATGAAAGTTATAAATGAACCTTTTATTGTACAATCAGCTGAGGTTCCTTCCAACTCTATTATTCTATGTTGTATGTTTCTTTCCTAGAATAAAATTGTGTATAAATTTATTTGCAGTCATTGGTTTTTAGCAAAATTCATGTAAAACTGCAACAAGCCATATTAGTTGACTTCATCCCCTCTAATATTAAGAGCACTATCTGCCAAGATCAGTTTTTGTATCTTCCTTGTGGCCACTGCAAACAATCCAGCTTTGTTACAGGCTCATCTATATCAGTGAGCAGGAAATAGATTTTTCTTCTTCTTCTAAGCTACAGTGATTCAATTGGATTAACAAAGGCACAACGAATCTACCTTTAGGTTCCTGTTATAATTAGTAATGCAATAAGTAATGGTCATAAGAATAATAAAGGAGAATAATGAGAAGCAGATCATGATACAAATTGAATACAAAGAGTGGTAGAAAATATCAAGTAAGCCCCATTCAGTTAGAAGCAAACAGTGAATGCTTAGAATTTAATAAATTTAATACACAAGTTTACTCCACTGAAGCGTCCTCTTTTAAGAACTATTCAATAAATATTAAGATTGAACAAAATATTTGGCATATGGAACTGATACTTACCAAACTCTCCTTTATTGCCCACGCCAAACCTATTGTCTTGCAGAGCCAGTTTGATTGTTCATTTGATATAATCTTTAAATGTAATTCACCTCTCATCAAAAGTTGTAAGTGACATTGAGTATGCATTTTATAACTATGCAAAAGCCGAAGCAAATGTGACATTTGAATCTATAGCAATAGCTAGGTTGGTGATGAAGAAAAAGAGTGTGTTAAACAAATTTTCTACAGGGGTAACAAGATACTTCCAAAACTACAATGCTGTGTGAAGTTTAGAAAAATGTGAACCAATTAATACCCAAAAACATAAAGAACTGAACTTTTATATACAGTATATCACTAGTGGGGGATATTGAACATAACATTCTGGCTAAGTTAGTGGATGGACAGAAAGAACAGAGCTGGGGAAAGCCTAACTCATGCAGAAGTAAATCTCCCAATAATATGTGTATAATTGAAAGAGTTCTGAAAAAGCAACGTAAACACTATTAATGACATGAAAGGAGTTATACAAGTGGACATAATCTGGAACAGCAGGTGATTCATAGAGTGTCACCAAATCTACTGCCAGCTGAGAAAGGTATGACAATAAAGCTGAATAGTGCAGAAGTTATAAGACTACCATAGAAGTGCATAGAATAAAACAACTAGAATTAGAATTGAATTCAAGATGCTTCAGTGCAGCCCAGACTGCAGCATATATATGTTTACTCTAAATATCCCTGGGGTTAGAAATAATTCTCAAGGAATTTTAAATTTAATAAAGCAAGTGAAATGGCCAGAGGATGACTAAAATACTTTGAAGGAATAAAGGAATAGAGGCCAAAAAATATATCATACTCCAACACAACAACAGTTTTACTGGGAAGTAGACAAAATAGACATGAGATTCAAATCCAAAATGAGATTAATCAACAGAGTTGGCAAAAAAGTGACAAGATGTACTCTACCATGAAATATGCAACATTGCTGGTTGGATGGATAAAATGCATAGATGGAGATATATTTTTTTCCATTTTTCTACAAGATTACAGCATGATTTTTCTCCAAGAAACTTGGTTGATGGGAAATAATGTGATAGCATTAATTGACTATGGGTGTTTTATAAATGGGCCAAGGGGGACCAAAAGATGGGGAGTGCTAGAAGGGGCTTGCTGAGCCTAACTACATACATCCCACTATGAGAATACAAGAAATTAATCCTTAAAATTACGATATAGATGAAATTCTAATAGCAATATCATTTAGGCCAGTGGTTCTCAACCTTCCTAATGCCGTGACCCTTTAATACAGTTCCTCATGTTGTGGTGAACCCCAACCATAAAATTATTTTCGTTGCTACTTCATAACTGTAATTTTGTTACTGTTATGAATTGTAATGTAAATATCTGATATGCAGGGTGTATTTTCATTGTTACGAATTGAACATAATTAAAGCTTAGTGATTAATCACAAAAACAATATAGCAATGCTCGCTGAGAAGCTTACTCTTCCTTGCTCAAAAATGGAGGGAAGGGGAAGGAAGATTGAAGGGGAAAGAAAGGAGACGGAGAAGGAAGGAGATTGAAGGGGGAAGGAAGGAAGGAAGGAAGGAAGGAGAAAGAGATTGAAGTGGAAGGGATGGAGATGAAGATGGAAGGAAGGAAAGAAGGAAGATTGAAGAGGAAAGGAAGGAAGGAAGATTGAAGGGGAAAGGAAGGAGATGGAGGAGGAAGGAGATTGAAGAGGGAAGGAAGGAAGGAAGGAAGGAAGGAAGGAAGGAAGGAAGGAAGGAAGGAAGGAAGGAAGGGAGGGAGGAGAGACAGAGAGATTGAAGGGAAAGGGATGGAGATGGAGATGGAAGAAAAGAAGGAAGGAAGGAAGGAAGGAGAGATTGAAGGGGAAGGGAAGGAGATGGATGAAAGCAAGGAAGGAAGATTGAAGGGGAAAGGAAGGAGATGGAGAAGGAAGGAGATTGAGGGGGGAAGGAAGGAAGGAAGGAAGGAAGGAAGGAGAGATTGAGGGGGAAGGGAAGGAGATGGAAGGAAGGAAGGAAGGAAGGAAGGAAGGAAGGAAGGAGAGAGAGAGATTGAAGGGGAAGGGAAGGAGATGGATGGAAGGAAGGAAGGATTGATCTTTGGAGAGTCATGTTTTTCCAGATGGTGATGAACTGCAACTCCCAGCATTCCCCACTCTTGCCCTCTCCCAGCCACCCCCCCTGGGACCTGCCCGCCCCTCCAGTCTCCTGAGCGCCATCGCAGCAGCGGGGTCGCGGGAGCCCTTCACCGCCACGACCCTTCCCCAACTCATCGCATGTGAGAGGGGCATGGCCGGAGCGCCAGCTCCTGCTCGGAAGGTGCTGTTTCTCCCCTCCCAGCCCGGCCAGCTGGCCTCTGATGCACATGCGGGAATCGCTGCTGCCTGGCTGCTTCCGAAGCCCAGAGCCCGGCGAGCCAGGAAGGAGCTGTTCCTGTCCACCAGTCCCAGGCTGTGCCAGGCACCAGAGGGCCAAGGCGGCTTCCGATGATGAGGGAGGTGGGCCGGGTGGCACAGGGGGAGGCTCCGGCACAGCGTGGAGGGCGGCCGGTGGCGGAGCGTGGCCAGGCAACCAGGAGGCGTGGGGACTGGCTCAGCGCTGCAGCTCAGCCAGCAGCAGCAGCAGCGCATTGCCAGAGCAGGGCGGGAAGAGAGGGTGCAGTGGTGGCAAGTCATGAAAGCAGCGTCCACACTTTCAGAATGCAAACGCCTTGGACGATTTGGCTCCCCCACCCCTTTATTTACTGATCTGCCACAAGCTCATGTAAACAAGCCCCGAGGAGTTCTGAACGAGCGGTTGTTTAAAATAAAAAGCTTTAAGCAACGAGGCAGAAAGGGGAACTCACTCATGGCTCTTTTTTCCCCTTTCTCGGCGACTGGGAAGGCAGCAGCCAGAGACGCCGCTGCACAAAGGGAGGTGGCGAGAGGGGCGAGGGGGAAAACCTCACTCAACCATCGCCTTTATCAGACCCGGTTCCCTTCTAGTTGACTCCCACCCACCCACCTGCCCCCTTTACCTCCTGTTACAGATCAACGCTACCCCTCGGTAGTATTTCACCAGGCTTTTTTTTTTTTTTTACCTTGGCCCTGCGCTTCTCCCAGATGGAAGCCAGGCAAGAGGACCTGAAAGATGCCGAGCAGGAGGTTCATAGCTGTGGCAATGTGGCAGTAGCTGCTCTGCGATGGGTAGCGCAGCCCCGCCATGCTGCTGAGGCGGCTGCTTTCCTGTCTGCCCGAGCTGGCTGGCGGAGCTAGCCTTGAGCAGAAATTCTCACTAGTGTCTCGGTTCCTAAGACCACCGGAAATATGTATTTTCTGATGGTCTTAGGCGACCCCTGTGAAAGCATCGTTCGACCCCCAAAAGGGTCGCGACCCACAGGTTGAGAACCACTGATTTAGGCTTATATACCACTTCACAGTACTTTGCAAACCTCTCTAAGCAGTTGACAGAGTCAGCTTATTGCCCCCAACAATGTGGGTCCTCATTTTACCGACCTTGGAAGGATGGAAGGCTGAGTCAACCTTGAGCTGGTGAGAATTGAACTGCTGAACTGCTGGCAGTCAGCAATCAGCAGAAATAGCCTGAAGTACTGCATTCTAATCACTGCGCCACCACAGCTCTTAATACAGGTAGTCCTCAATTTAAGACCATTTATTTAATGATGTTTTGAAGTTATGATAGCCTTGGAAAGAATGACTTACAGCCCATCCTTGAAGTTACAATTCAACAGTTTTTGTACTACACCCATGGTCATGTGATTAAATTTGGGTGCTTGGCTCACACAATAATTGCAGCATCTTGCCCTCATGTGGTTATGATTTGTGACCTTCCCAGCCAGCTTCTGACAAGTAAAGTGAATTCACTTAGCCATGTGATTTGCTTAACAATTAGGTGGTTTGCTTAATGACCATAAAAAAAGTTATAAAATCAGGTCCCGGTCTAGTGACATAATGACTCATGTAATGGCCACATTACTTAGCAACTGAAATTCAATTGTAGTCATAAATTGAAGACTGTAAACTGAGGATAAAATCTAAAGGGAGAAAGTTAATACAGTATGTGTTAACAACTTTGCGCTACCTAAACAACAGGTAAATTGGGATTACATGGAGCAGAAATTAGTATTACATCATTCTACAAGTACAGATTTAATTATTTGTGCAGATTTTAATGTTAGAATCAGATTAAGTTTGGAAATATTGAAATTTAAGGATAAAAGCTTTTTTTGAAATGGGGATTATTTTCTCTCTAGATCATATATTGCATGATAAGGTTCAGTTTATATGGATCAGAATGAAATCAGTCTGGGGATTCTTGCTATCAGTCAACCACAGAGGAGGAGCTGTCACTGATTATATATTTATGTTGCCTTTATTGATTTCACTAGTACAATGTTTCAATATTATAGATCAGTGGTTCTCAAGCTTTTTAATGCTGCGACCCCATAATACAGTTCCCCATGTTGTGGTGACCCCCAACCACTTATACATCACCGGTGCCAGGGGCATGGCCAAAGAAAAGGGGAAAAAATGGCGGACAGCCTTGTTTGGCGACCCCCGTGAAATGGTCGTTCGACCCCAAATGGGGTCCCGACCCACAGGTTGAGAACCACTGTTATAGATTGACCAGGGAGTGATCACTTACCATTTGGCTTGGAGATAATGTGGATATGTGGAAATAGTGTAGCACAATCATCACAATGTAGAAGACACTGCGAAGTAAAATGATGTACAAGTCCTAGGTTTCAGGCACCAATGTGCTAATCACCATTTCATTTAGTGAGCTCCAGTAATCTTCCCTACCTGATGTTTGAAGATTTTTTTCTATTTTTTTTTAAAAATGGAAACTTTCATTCTGCAATGGAAAGGGCCAGTTTTAAGTGCAACAGAATAACAGAAGGAACCTTGCAGGTCTTCTAATCCAACTCCCTGCAGAAGCTGGAGACCCCATACCATTCCAGACAAGTGACTGTTCGGTCTCTTCTTAAAAGCCTCCAATGATGGAGCACCCACAACTTCTGAAGTTTTCTCTGAAATTCAAATACATAGATATATTATTTCAATAGAAATAATAGAAATAGAACATTTCTATTTCTATAGAAAATGTTGTGTGGATTCAAAATTCCAACATTCTGTTGGAAAGAGTGTCCAAATACTTGCAACTAAAAAAATAAAGTCATATGAAGATACAAAGGCATCGCTTCAGGAGTTTGCCTTATTGTAAGTGGGTTTATATATACCTGCTCTGATACCTGTTTCATCCTCATGCCACCAACACATTCAAAACTCCAACTTTGTCACCCTGCTCAATACAAAAGATGTCAGATTAGCATATTGATTTCGGAAGTTCATAGGCAGAAAAACTGGGAGAATAAAGAGCAAAGGTTCTTGTACTGTGTGTGTTGTGAAAAAGAAAAAGTGTAAAACATACAAATTTGGAGAAAGTTTTGCAGGTTTTCTACAAAAGGATCTAAGGAAACTTTCATAGCAGTGTGTCGGTACATGATTCTATATGTCCTGGCTTTTTAAATACAATTCATGGTTATTGCTAAGTTTCAAACCTGAGTTGGGAAAATTAATAGTAGAAAGGATTATCACATTTTAAAAGCTTAGTTCTGCTTTACTTGTCTTATGAAGTCATGCTATGTGTCACAATGGCAATTATCTACTGAGTTTTATTATACACAAAATCTTATATATTTATTGACCACCATAAATTTAGATACACTATAAAAGTTAACGTGACTGTAGCTTAAACAATTGAAATAGGAGCCGTGTTAGTATTTGACACATATTTTATTGATGTACTTTTACTGTGGAAATTGAGTATAAACTTTAAATTAAACATTCACTTTCTTACATCGTGTATAAACAGTGATAATTTAACTTATTATCAATAGATTTGAGGGATGAGGAATACCAGTCTATCAGAACTGAGATGCAGAAATCTATATGACCACTAGATGACAGAAAATACACTGTGCTGCCATCTAGCTTTCATTCATATTTGCAATCCACAGCTAGTTGCGCTAGAGCAGTAACTCCCAACCTTTTCTATACTCTGCACCCCTAGAACGTTTCTGATATATTCTTGCACCCCTTACAAAAGTTTGAAATAACGGCAACGAATTATGCCTATACACTATAATTTTGAAACCCCAAGTTTTGGCACCCACTGGAATATCATCTCGCACCCCCGGTTGGGAACTCCTGTGCTAGAGGAACAGCATGAGTCTTGCTAGTCTTTAGCAAAGCAAATGATGGGGTAAGTTTCTTTTTTTAGCCTAATAGAAACATTTGGAAATTTGAAAACATGTTGTAGGTGTTCTTAAATTATAAATTGCTTCTTGCTCATTCAAAAAACAATTGTCCCAAACAAAGCTGCACAACCTGAGGCCCTCCTGCATCCCTTGAAAGCAGAGCTCCTCCAAAACTTGTTACTGAGTTGTAATTGTAACAGAACCATTATGAAATAATCAGACTATTAACTGAACTAATTGAATATAATTACAGTTTAAGTAAAATAAATTGTTGTTTTTAATGGGCCAACCCATTTTGAACTTTTTTTTGAAGCCAGGCCTCTAAATATATCATGCCAAAACCAACTGTAGCCTTAGGCCTGAAGCAATTTGTTCATCTCTGGTTTAGAAAAATGAAAGAGATTTACAATACTGGTTGCTGACTTCTGTGTCATTCCCTTGAGCAGGCATACATCAGACTTTGAGCCAAACAGATTAGAGGATTGACTATAATTGATGACTTTGCTCCTTAAATCTTAGTTGACTGTGGCTACATTAATCTAATTTCTCAGTTTTAGCAACTAAGCATGCTGGCTGAGAAATTCTGAGAGTTGAAATCCACAAATCTTAGAGCTGCTGAGATTGAGAAACATGGATCTAGATGGAGCGTACCGTACATTCTCAAAAGCAATTGTACAGAGAAAATGTACATGTGCATTCCAACATTCTTCATTTTGGGAACTGCTGAATTGATTCAATTACTGCACACTTTTTGAAATAAAACAATATAAATGTGTTCTTACCAAATAAATCAGACAATATGCAAATGAATGTGAGTTAGGGTAGGGGTAGGTATAACAAGTTGACGGGTAATGATAATTGGGCAGCCTGAATATGAATGAGAATATTTAGCTGCTTTTCTATCCAGGCAATTAAATAGATATCTGAGTATCCTTAAACAGAATAATCTGAACCTTTGTATGCTTCCAATTTTTCCAACTTTTGACAATTTCAATCTCAGAACTCTTCACAATAGTTATTCTGGCTGGGAAATTCTGGGAATTCTAGTCTACACATCAAGGGGTTGCCCAAATTGGGCAGAGCTTCATTGAGAGTGGAGAAGGCAATTAGCAATCTGATCAATAATTCTTCACCCTTACTTATCTCTGTTTTGTGCCCGAGAATCTGTTTGAGGCTCTGACCACATAATAAATTCTGATCTGAATTCTTGTAACTTAACCGAGTTTATAGAATACTATACTACCTATCATCCAAGATTAGATGTTTTATGAGATTGTTCACAAGACTTGTCCTGATTGCACCTTGATCACTACTACTTGCATTTCTGTATTGATCCCACCAAATGAGACCCTTTGTTTCAATTTGCCCTCCATTTTGTCCACCCTACTTTTTGATCCAGAAAGTGAAGAGGAACTAAATAGCCTCTTGATGCGGGTGAAGAAGGAGAATGCAAAAGTTGGCTTGAAACTCAACATTAAGAAAACCAAAATCATGGCATCCGGCCCTCTCAATTCCTGGCAAATAGATGGGGAAGAAATGGAGGTAGTGACAGATTTTATTTTTCTGGGCTCCAAGATCACCTCAGATGGGGACTGCAGCCAAGAAATTAAAAGACGCTTGCTCCTGGGGAGGAAAGCTATGGCAAATCTAGACAGCATACTAAAAAGCAGAGACATCACCCTGCCAACAAAAGTGCGTATAGTCCAGGCCATGGTTTTCCCAGTTGCAATGTATGGCTGTGAAAGTTGGACCATAAGAAAGGCTGATCGCCAAAGAATTGAGGCCTTTGAACTATGGTGCTGGAGAAGACTCCTGCGAGTCCCTTGGACTGCAAGGTGTTCAAACCGGTCAGTCCTAGAAGAGATCAACCCCGACTGCTCTTTAGAAGGCCAGATCCTGAAGTTGAAACTCAAATACTTTGGCCACCTAATGAGAAGGAAGGACTCACTGGAGAAGGGCCTAATGCTGGGGAAGATTGAGGGCAATATAAGAATGGGACGACAGAGAATGAGATGGCTGGATGGAGTCACTGAAGCAGTAGGTGTGAACTTAAATGGACTCCAGAAGATGGTAGAGGACAGGAAGACCAGGAGGAACGTTGTCCATGGGGTTGCGATGGGTCGGACACGACTTCGCAATTAACAACAACAACAACTTTTTGGTCAGTCTTTTTAATAAGTTTTTAATTATCCTCTTTAATCCTTTTTTCTCTGTCCTTATTCCCTGTCTTCCTGAACCTCCCCCCCTTTTGCCTACCTTTTTATTCAGATTCATCAATTTTAATAGATCTACACCAGTGGTTCTCAACCTTTTTAATGCCGCGACCCCCAACCGGTTGTAAATCGAGGACTACTCAACTGGTCATAAGTTGAGGACTACTCAACTGGTGCAGCACCGTTTGCAGAATGGGACTTTTGGCGGGCTCATCAGGGCAGAGACAGCCTGGACAATTCTTATTGGCTTTTGAAAGCCAATAGAATTAGACTCTATTCAAGAGAGTCTATTCTATTGGCTTTCAAAAGCCAATAGAATAAAAGGGAGTAGCACAGCTAAGGAAAAGGGGAAAAAAATGGCGGACTGCATTGTTTGGTGACCCCCGTGAAATGGTTGTTCGACCCCAAATGGGGTCCCGACCCACAGGTTGAGAACCACTGATCTACACTCATTTTTCTGCTATCTGGTACTCAATATCCTTATATTCCTATACAATATAACACCAGGTACTCTGGGTTAGTCTGTCATGGTTACTATTGTTTAAAAGCCCACTTAAGTCTATACAAGTCTGATAAATTGAAATGTTTATGGGTTTTCTGTGTCATCGCCTTCCTTCACCAGTACCAGATGACTCACCATTTCAAGTAAAACCATCATCATAGTATTTAAGATTTATGTATAGAGTGCTTGAAATAGACTACAGTCTGATTTAAGCATTCTAAAACCAGTCTCTGAATAACGCTGCTTCTGATGTCTTCCGTATGATGTTGCAATTCTCTTGACATCTGGGTTTACAGCTTAAACTATGGTAGGAAGGGAATCTATCCATATATTGCTATAGATAGACAGATCCTCTGCAAATCTTTGGTGAGTGCCCGGAGGTTGGCATGTGACTTTGGCGAGCATTATTCTGCATGTTTTGCATTTTAATTGAAGAGGCTTTATAATGAGTTCATTGTTAAATTTTCATATTGTAAAAAAATAAATCTTGCAATCTTATGGTATGCTTTATTAACATATTGAGTTCAAGGACTTAAATCAAAGACTTTCCAACTCATGCTACCTAGAATTTCTTCTAAAGTTTGTTCACATTCCTTCCATATATTCATTATCTCTGGCCTCATGAATTAAAAACACATGCATATGATTTCATCTGAAACTTTTACTGAAGTATAATGGGTAGGTGCTCATTCAGATGGAATTTTTGTTTCCTTAAAGGTACTGAGATTAGAAGAAGCTTGGCAAATATTAGCTATCCTAGGGCCCTTCTCCATTTCTGCCTAGCCTAATCACAGTTCAAATATACCATTTTTTTTCCTATTGTGCTCCCATGAGGCTGCCTTCATCTTATCCTCAGCTCATTAGGCAAACTGAAATTGTCCATATACTGATGTTAATGTTTTTCTCCCATGCCTTCTTATTTTGATATTGTCCAATGATAGCCTTTAGCTGTGTAAAATCTGTTAGGTTTCGTCAGTCATTACTTTGAAGAAAAGGCAGGAGCTATGCAGCAGCTCCTTTTGGTATCCAGATGAGTCCATCAACTGCTGAGGGTAAATTTCCCAACTGATTTTTCTCAAGAGTATGATCCAAAAAATATATAAATTCCCCAAGAAATGCTGGGAAGGAATTGCCAGACATTGGGGCTGGAAAACCAAAGAGACAGCACAATATCATTGAGCTGCAGTGGTGCTGTGGTTAGAATGCAGTATTGCAGGCTGACTCTGCTCACTGTCAGAAGTTCGATTCTGACCAGCTCAAGGTTGACTCAGCCTTCCATCCTTCTGAGGTTGATAAAAGGAGGACCCAGATTGTTGAGGGCAATATGCTGATTCTATAAGCTACTTAGAGAGTGTTGTAAAGCACCATGAAGCGGTATATAAGTCTAAATGCTATTGCTATTGGTATACCCAAAATCGATAGGACCACACTGCTCAGGCAAAGCTCAATTGAAATAAGCTGCTAACAAATCCAAAACAGTTGATAATAAGTCTGATTTTCTAAATTAGTCTTGTACAAAGCTACCTAGTTATCTGAACCCTGATTTTGTTCTCTTGACCATTCAACATGTGCCATAATTAAGCAAGTAACTTTTTTCAGTGTTCACTTCATCATTCATTTTTTTATTCTCTCCTTTCATTGATCCAGAAAATTGTGTCAGCTGCATGCCCTTGGGGCCAAACATCTGCATAATGGGTGAGAATGGGACTATGTAGTGATTTTGTTCATCATCCATTTACTGGACAAAGTAAATGTACCTTACATCACCTTCAGATTTATCCAATATGATTCAGTGAAGCATATTGGCTACACTATAGAAATTAAATTCTTCCAAGGAGTGTGAAGTTTTATTTGATTTGACTTTCACTTATACCATGCTTAAAAATACAAGATATTTTGAAATAAAGTATGGCTTGATTATAATATCTTGTAATTTACTTTTTCATGTTGCTCCTTGTCACCTGTTATTTCCTTCTACCTTCCTTAAAAACATGCACAAGGAAAGCCACAGGTTAAAGGCTTTAACCATTCCATTGTTCCATGTGAACAACTGTAGGTGATGGAGAAGACAAAAAAAACTAATTACTTATTAACATCTGGTTTTCAAATAATCAGTCCCCTTGACCATGTATATGTCAAATTGTTATGAAGATGACTTGGCACAAGAAGGGACATGAATTTCCTTTTTATAAAATTGCACAATTGAAAATTACTTCATTTCACCAGTTAGTTCTTTTTCTCACTTAAATGTCTTGAACATCTGGAAACAGTCAAAAGCTCCATAGAAGGATTTTTACACTGCTTTCCCCTAACTCCACCTCCCAATTCAGGAACAACTAAGGAAGCAGATTTTTAAAAATACTAATGTCAGGTTAGAAAGCCATGCCTTTTTCTTGGAAGGTCCTTCTGCAGATGGCATTCTTGTGTAGTTCACTTTTTGGGAGTTTGGCCAAGGAATCTTGATCTCAGCAAAGAACAAATTATCTTTTTTTTGTAACAGATATTTTAGCTTTTGTTTGCAAAGTTATTTACAACTGAGGACATATAGAAGACCAACTCTGAGCTGGATTTGAACCAACCTCTGAGTTCTATCACTGTAAGATCATAAATGTGACCAGGATATATTTCAGATATAATGTCTGACCAAATGCTACCCCATCCAAACCTCTGTATCAAGATTCCTTCTTGATAGGATGGCAGTCCAGAAAAATTCTCTTTTTTCTGACTAAGAAGATAAATCTTTTCTTCTCTAATGTGGCTTAGCTAGGCAAAAAGCCTTTTTTTCGGGTGGGCACTGATAAAAGACTTTGAATAGATATTAAAAAGGGGGGGGAAACTGATGGGAAAAAATTAACACTGAATATATGCACAATTTAGGCAGGATTATGCTGTTTAACATGAAAAATGTTTCTGTGTAAGAGGCAGAGTGGTGTAGTAGTTACTGGGCATACTAATCCAATCTCAGTCATGGGGGTTCAGTGGGTGACAGTGGGCGGTCACTTTCTCTCAACCCAATTTACCTCACAGAATGGTTGTTACAAGGGAAAGTGAGAAGGGGGAGCATTAAGGCTGCTTTAAGTCCCAGAACAAAAGGTGGAATGAAAATCAAACAGTGTTTGTGTGTGTGTGTGTGTGTGTGTGTGTGTGTGTGAGAGAGAGAGAGAGAGAGAGAGAGAGAGAGAGAGAGAGAGAGAGATTAATTGTTTATGAAAGAATAACATGCCACAGGTACACATGGTTCTTTTAAAGTTTAAATGGTATGTTAAGGCCCCATGGAATAAAAGAAAGACTTACGTGTGCCCAGCTCTATGTAAATCTTAATGTTGGCTTACATAAAAATTGTCTGTGCATTCAAATAATAATTGCTTGGCAACATTCCAATAGAGAAAAATATCTCCGAATATTTGTAGCTATGTTATATTTTGACTCTAATGGTTCAATGTCAGCCTTTCCCCTAGTTTTCTTTTTTTTAAAAAAATTAAGTAACTTGTCTTCTCTTTTTTTTTTGTATTGCAAACAAAAATGTTGATGCAGAGAAACAATTCAATTGTTTAAACTGTAAAGGCCTTTAAATATATTAGAACATTGTTTGCATTTTTGCCATTCACCCAGAGCATTAACATGTTGAACAAATGTGCACATTGTTTTGTAAACTATCACCAGATGTGCTAGATGGTATTTATTTCTGAATAGGCAATGAGACTGTAGTTGTAGCCATACCAATATTAGAAAAGATAAGAAGGGATGTCTACAGTAGTGAATTGTGAGAGTGTATCTTCAGTCCAGATCAGGCATCTATTGTGCAATTTACTTTGCCTTAGGGCTTTTCTCTATTGTCTAGTTGCCCATTGCCCAAATGGGCCAACGAGCATTTCTGGAGACAGGATAACATTCCCTGTCAATTGGACTGAGATGGGTGGCTACAGAAATTGTAAAATACTCATATCATCTTCCCATTGCAAGTGTGATCTCTGTGCTCATTTTCCTGCTATAGTTTCAAGTACCCTTTTTCTTTCCATATCACATCATGATAGAGGCTAACTCAAGCAATTTATTGGCAGCTTTGCAGAGGGGAAATATACCCTCACAACTGAATCAAAGGTTACCATAATTTCTAAATGTCTTCCAGAATCATCTTTAACAATAGTACTACAATAGCACAATGGTTATAACATTTCCCTTGTAAATAGGAAATTGCTATTGCAATTTATCCAGTCATCTGAGTCTTATTTGAGAAATAATATAGCGCTATATCACTGAGTTTATTTTTTAAAATAAAAAACCTAGGAAAAGATTTCTATGAGGTTTTTATCTTGCAACTTTCTATGCACAAAGCAAGATGCTATAATCCCTGTGCTACTGTCAGATTACTGGGGAAATGTAGATCTAGGAAACCTTAGAGATGAACAAAGGTTTTAAAATGCCATTTTTATTTTATGGTTGGCAGTACCTGCATCTATGTGCATTTTGATGCTTTTACCTTGTGTACATAAATTTAATTTTGCATGTATGTCTAGGTCTGTATATCTCCCTGTGTGTAAATAATGTTTAGGTATGCATTTATATATGTATGCAAGTCTTTTGTACACACAAACACACACACACACACAAATATATATATATATATATATATATATATATATATATATATATATATATATATATATATATATATCTTTGGTTGTTCGGGTTTCTCCCACGTAAAATTGGAAGTGTCTTGGCGACGTTTCGACGAAGTCCCATTCGTCATCTTCAGGCTGGTGCTTTCAGCTTCGTGCCTCGAGCAGCAGTGTGTGGTCTTGGCTGTTTCTTCCTTTTAACTGCCAGTGGAGGTATGAACTGATTGGGTGGGAGCTTGGCTGTGTTCTGATTGGGTGGAGGTGTGTTCTGATTGGTTAGGGGCTTGGCTGTGCTCTGATTGGCTGGGGGGTTGGCTGTGCTCTGATTGGCTGGGGGGTTGGCTGTGCTTTGATTGGCTGGGGGAGTGTTCTGTTTGGTTGTGCTCAGGTTAGTCTGAGTTGCAGAGGGATTCAAGATTTTGGGCTGCCCTGCCATTCCTTGGCTTCGCGTTCGTGGTCGTGCTTCCTCTTCATGGAGGGTGTCAGTTTGCTTCATGTATGGATTGGGGGGGGTTTAAAGTGGCTAATGATGCAGCTGTGGTCTGGCTTCTGGTTTGTGGTCGTGCCTCATAGTCAGTGTGGCTTTGGGTTTGTTTTTTGCGTGGATGTTTGGTGGTGACATCCTGTGTGGTTTTTGTGAGTGTGGGTCTGGTATCATTTTTTGTGTTAGGGAGTGTTTGTCAATAAGGGCGGGTTTCCAAATGGCTGGTAGGCGGGAGGTATCATCTCGCTTGTTCATGCTGTGTGGGCGTTTTTCTATCTCGATGGCTTCTCTGATTATTCTGTTATTAAAATGTTCACTTTTGGCAATGGTTCTGGTATTTTTAAAGTCAATTTCATGTCCTGTGGCTTTAAGGTGTTGGACCAGGGAAGATGTTGGTTCCTCTTTTTTGACTGAGTTCTTATGTTCTTCAATGCGTGCACTTATTCTTCTGTTGGTTTGTCCGATGTATGTGGTGGGACAAGTGGTGCATGGGATTTCGTATACTCCTTGATTTTCTAATTCAATTTTATCTTTGGGGTTTCTAAGGATGGTGGATATTTTTCTGTTTGTGCAGAATGCTGTTTTGATGTTGTGTTTATGGAGGATCTTACTGATTCTGTCTGTGATGCCTTTTATGTATGGGAGGATGGCTTTGCCGTTTTCTTGTTCTTTGTCTTGGATTTTAGTGGGGGTTTCTTTTTGGATTAGGTTTGTAATCTTATTTCTATGGAATCCATTGGATGTTAGTACATTGGTGAGAGTGTGTAGTTCGGGTTTTAGGTGTTGTTCGTCAGCTAAGCGTTTTGTTCTGGAGATGAGTGTCTTGGCTACAGAGTTGATCTGTGCTGGGTGGTGGTGTGAGAGAGCGTGCAGATAGCGGTTTGTGTGTGTTTTCTTCTGGTAGATGGTGTGTCCTAGGGAGCCATTGGATTTCTTGTAGACTAAGACATCCAGGAAGGGAAGTTGGTTGTTAGCTTCTGTTTCCATGGTGAACTGTATTTTGGGGTGTAGGCTGTTGAGGTGTGTGAGGAAGTTGTCCAGTTTTTCTTTCCCATGTGGCCAGATTATGAAGGTGTCGTCTACGTATCTGAGCCAGAGTTTGGGTTTGTGATCAGATTTTTCTAGAGCTTGGGTTTCAAAGTGTTCCATGTAGAGGTTGGCATTACCAGCCATTTGGAAACCCGCCCTCATTGACAAACGACTCCCTAACACAAAAAATGATACCAGACCCACACTCACAAAAACCACACAGGATGTCACCACCAAACATCCACGCAAAAAACAAACCCAAAGCCACACTGACTATGAGGCACGACCACAAACCAGAAGCCAGACCACAGCTGCATCATTAGCCACTTTAAACCCCCCAATCCATACATGAAGCAAACTGACACCCTCCATGAAGAGGAAGCACGACCACGAACGCGAAGCCAAGGAATGGCAGGGCAGCCCAAAATCTTGAATCCCTCTGCAACTCAGACTAACCTGAGCACAACCAAACAGAACACTCCCCCAGCCAATCAAGCACAGCCAACCCCCCAGCCAATCAGAGCACAGCCAACCCCCCAGCCAATCAGAGCACAGCCAAGCCCCTAACCAATCAGAACACACCTCCACCCAATCAGAACACAGCCAAGCTCCCACCCAATCAGTTCATACCTCCACTGGCAGTTAAAAGGAAGAAACAGCCAAGACCACACACTGCTGCTCGAGGCACGAAGCTGAAAGCACCAGCCTGAAGATGACGAATGGGACTTCGTCGAAACGTCGCCAAGACACTTCCAATTTTACGTGGGAGAAAACCCGAACAACCAAAGACCTACATACAAATACCCGCGAAAACCTCAGAAAAAAATATATATATATATATATATATATATATATATATATATATATATATATATATATACCCACACATACATATATATATATATTCACACACATACACACATATTTAAAGTATATATAACTAGTAAGACTCACCCATTCAGCAGCTTTTGCAGAAAGTAAAATGGGTCATTCTAATGAAAGCAAACTGTGTTATTATAACACAAGTTGCAGTGTTAAGTGTGGTCCTTGAGCAGCAACAAGATCCCTACTTTATACTATAAGGAATATGTGTATACGCATAAAAAGTCACTATAAATTTAAAAGACAAATCTCCAGAAGACACGGTGTAATTTACTATTTTTCTCATGTTTTTTTCCACTGTTGTATCTGCTGAATAGGGATAAGAGATCTGTGTCTCCTAGATACAAAGTTCCAAATTAGGATTTTCAACATTTTTACAATGTAATCTGCTTAGAGCTCAGTAGGTAATTTCCTTTGTAGGTTGTAGCAAGCTATTGAGTAGAAAAAATGATATAAAGCACATAATCAAAGAAAGCTAAATCCAGCCATGCATGGGAAAAGTGGAGAAAGAAGAGCTAAATCAGCAGTAGAGTTGATTGAAATCTATCTATAACAAATTGTCTAAGAATCAAGTCAATCAACAGATGGAACTGTTAAAAGGAAGGGATATGGTCAAAACCATAAAATGATTGAGTAACAGTTGCATATTGTGTTGCAATCAATTCTGCCACTTTTAAGGTTTCTTCCATGCAGTAGGAAGAAAGAAAGAATTGGAACAGCCATTTTATACCAAAGTGTACCAAAGGTAAAATTTATGGATTTAGCATTTCTTTTAGGATAACTTCCTGCTGCAAAAAATATAATATTCTAAATGGGCCTGCAAATCTTGTCTTTCCATGCATAGAAGAGTACTTAAGTCCTTGACTCTCCTGTTGGTCGGATCTAGATGAATGAACTGTTTTAAGTAAAGATCAGCAATTTAATTATCATATAGTTGTTATAAAGTATTGGGTTATGATTCTTATTGGTTGATTAAACATGCTTATGATCTTGTATTCTTGTTATGCAATTTATTTGGGCTGCTTGTGTATGTTTCAGTAAGGATACTTCTGCCTGGAGGGTGTGTTGTTCAGCCAGTAAAAAAGACACAACAGCTGTCTTTTAGTTTCAATAGATCTACCAACTGCATGTGAGAGTTGCTAAATTATACACTCAAGCTTATTTCTTGCAAAAAAAAAAAAAATGAGGTGCTATACAAAAATATGTCTTTGGGGAAAAGAGCCATCAAGGGGAAAAAAGATTTTAAAGACTTCAACAATTTTGTTTTTAGATACAGTAAAACCATATCCCCCACAGCTTTTAAATATTTGCAGATGCAGATTTGTTTAGCATGGAAAATTTCAGAAATGCCTGAAATACTTACTGCATCCTCCAAATAGATTTTTCATACATAATTGCAAGTTACCAAGTTTCCCTTGTTTTATTCGAAGAATATCAACAGAAAAAAAGAAACTTGTAATATTTTCCTCATTTCTCTAATTTAGTAACTTTATGGGCAATTAGAGATATTCACAAGTTACTAAATTTTAAATTAAAATACATTTTACTTAATACTACTTTTTTTTTAAAAAAATGAAACATTGCTTGAAATAGAGATGGACAGGAGGTTATGCGAAACATATCATCTCAACCTTCACCTTCTGGAATGCTTTGAAATTACAGTAGTGTATGTCACAGATGTGACAATGTGGACACATCTGTGTAACTTACTATACTTTTCTATTTGCGGGACCACCTCTGTGCTTGTCTTACTAGGTTAGAGAGGGTGAGCATGCTCTAAGTCTTTGGCTCCCTCACCCCAAGCCATGGGCTAGGATGGATTTTGAACTAGGAAGCTATATGGTCTGGCACCTGAAGGGGAAAGAGTATTTTATTTTTGTTGATTGTTGTGAGTTGCTTAGAACCATTATATGAGATAGATGGCGATATAAGTTCTGTAAATAAAGAAATAAAGGATGCAGAGATGACCACAACATTGCTTCTTTGTGATGATTTATGTGAACCCATGGGTCTGTCTCATCTATGTATGCTTTCACTATATATAAAATGTTCAATGAGCATTAGAGAGAGGTAATACATAGGCTCACATTTTTTGTGTAGTTATTACTTCCTACCCTAACCCATTCTACAGGTAGAGTTTGGAGATAAAATAGAAGCAATGGGTAAAGACCAGTATGCACTGTTTTGTGTTCTGGAGGATAAAGAGCAAGACTTAAAGCTGACTCCTAATGAATTTATTCTCTGTAGTTTTCTTAGCTACAACATGAAAGTGGATTGCTATTTCCTTCTTTTGAGATTTTTTTTCTTTTTTCTTTTTGTTACTTCCTTCTTTCCCCTTTTTGTTATTTCCCTTCCTAACCTATGGGGATTTCTACAGTAATTGTTATCCTTTCACATTCTAACCAAATCAGATCCTGCTTAGTATTTTGAATTCAGCCAAAATCCACCTTGGCATGTCTACCTGCTGAACTGATACAAAAAGAGAAGACAGGATAACATAAAAAAATTAATAAATAAAATTATAATATAAGCTGGAAGGATTAAATTGATTAAAATAAGGCTGTACTTAGTAATCTTCATATTTCAAAAGAGCACATGAACAAAATAACCATGGATTTACTTTCAAGATGTATTACTTTAAACTGTGGAACCTTTGCAGTTATAATAATTTTTATAGAGATACTGAAGTTTAGATTAAGATAATAGATCAAAATGACAGTTTCCTTAAACTGATGTCATGTATGTCAGATTGTTCTCATGGAAATTGCTACTACCAATCTCCATAGAGATCTCAACATTGCAGATGTTTATAGAGTACTTGGAAAAAAATTCCATTGACCTTTCTGTTATAAATATATTATGTACAGATATTTCTTTGATTGGAATTTAGAAGCCCATCCCGAGACCAATTTTTTCTAGCAAACTTCAGTAGAAACTATGATCATGATGCATTTATCTCGATATACAAGTTTTTAATAAAAAAAATGATGTTGCATTTGTATTAGCACCATCAATTATTTTAAAAAAGACCTTGTTCTTGTCTTAGTTACCCCAGTATAGAAAATATTTTTTACTTTAAAAAAACTAGTTTTAACTTATATGGGAGAGAAACATATTATTATGATTAACTCATCTGGATATACTTAATTGGGGAGGGGGGAGAAATTTCCTCTTCATAAGCAAAATAAAGATACATCTGATTGGAATCTTGCAAAAGTGTTACTGGGGCTTCAACCTGAAAAACTGGTCATTCCTTCCAACTAGTCCAGGGGTGTTAAATTGCCATCCCATGGGCCAGATGCATCATGTGGAAGCCGCGCCCACCCCATTGCCGGCACTGGCAAAACTCTCCCGATATGTTGTTCAATGTCACATGACATCGCGGGTTTGACATGTCTGAACTAGATATGAAGATTTCTAAAACCTGTATATGACAATCACCATTCAACTTTTTCAATTAATGAATTATGAAATCAACCAGAGGCTACACAATTTAATGAGTGGGATCTAAAAGGGCCTTACCAAGATAGCACAAAATGATAGATTCTACATCACTTCCTAGACACCGTTTTTAACTGCTGTTAAAAACAGAAAAAGCTTTTTGTTATATCTCATCCTGACTGATAATGCTTGCAGGGTTTTGGAAGTGATCTTCCAAAGGCTATCATTTTATATACAACACATCCGTGTGTAAGATTGATCGATTATGTGCCATCAAGTCATTTCTGACTCCTAGCAACCATGGAATAGATTTTCTCCATCAGATTACATTGTAAAATGTAAGGTTTTTTTTAAGAAACAGTATAATCCTTCAGCTGTGTAAGGTCAGTGCACATGGAGACCTCTGCAAGATTTCTGTTTGATTTATTTTTTAAGGAAAAACATAGCACTCACAAATAAATGGCTATTCTCAGTCTTTTCTATACTAAAAACTTTTAAGTTCCAACAGCATGACACTCATTATGGTGAGATAATTTTTCCATTTTTCTTGTTTTCATACATTCACACAGAAAACTGTCTGTATGTCAGTTCAGATTTTTAGAGAGATAATGACAAGGTATTTTTCTAATTTTTCATCTGCTCACATCACTTGTCTCTCCACTTGTTTTCTCCTCTACCTCCCACTGACAGCATTTATGAGTAATGTTTGTATAACATTGATTACTTGACCTGTGATTACAATTCTTTTTCTGTTAGTTATACTATACAATCAAAGTTCCAGCACTCTGGAATTTTGCACAACACTAAAATAAATACAAAAGCAATGTGTACACCTAAGGGAGCTACCTAGGAGGCACTAAACTAAGTGAAAAATTATATTCATTGCTGACAAAGAAGTCGTCATGTTCAAAATCTCATAAAGTTAGTTCTGTGGAACATTTATAACTTCACTTTACTGTTTGGTAATTATATATGAGGTCTTTCTGGCTACGAGAGGTAAAATGTGGTTTCCATACAATAGAAAGATTGCATCACCTGGAGGCATGTAAAATTGTCACAATTAATCATGTGCATTGCACATTAAAAACACCATCTGGATACAGCAAAAGGCATTGTCCCGTAAGCCTGTGTGGCAGATAAACACAGTTTGTTGCCCCAATGAACAAGATGTTAATCATCAGCATCAGCTGTTGACTAAAACAGAATGGAAAAAATAAAACTTGAGAAAGCTGAATTTTTTCCTCCTTCTCTTCAAAAAGTTACAGCCCAGTTAGTATATCTGGCTGTCATAAATAAGCAATAAAAATCTGGGTTTTTCTATTATAGGTTCTTCCTTCCTTCCTTCCTTCCTTCCTTCCTTCCTTCCTTCCTTCCTTCCTTCCTTCCTTCCTTCCTTCCTTCCTATTTATCTATCTATCTATTTATTTATTTATTTTTCATGGGTTAGCTATTACAAACAAGTTATTCTAGACATTCCCTTTATCTCATCCCCAATTCATAGTAGAGGCACTTGAACTTGTTTCCAGTAATCTGGTATTAACATACTGTTTCCCCTCTTTTTCCAACAAAATGTTTTCTATGGACACAACACAAGATGCTTCACTGAAGATGTAGTTGATGATGAGGTCAGGAGCAGGGAAATGTCTACTTAAATGTTTATCATTTTCAGGCTGCTGCTGACATCCTTTTTGCCCTCTGGGCAATGCCCTTCATGGCCATTTTGGCTTGAGCTGTAAGAATGACCAGACCAGACATCGGGCTTCTGCCCTGATTGGTGTTTTCAGCACTTCTCAGGCATTTTGCATATGAGTTTAGGGTTCTTTTGGAAGAGTGCTATGTTGGGAAAGAGGATAAGCACTCTCTTGAGAGAGTGCTAGATGTGTGGTGCCCCAGAGACAAGCTGGGAAGATGAGCTGAGTCCTGCCAGATTTGTGTTGCTAGTTCTGTCAACATTGAATATCTTATAGTGTTACAGTGTTATTCCAGTGTTACAGTGAATAAAGAGTTTCTTGAGGGGAGGATGTGGGGAGGGGGACAATTTGTCATACTCATATGCCCTTTCTCATGGTCGTTTGCCACCAGGCCTGACATTCCCATGCAGTATCAGTTGAGGATGGAGGTCACTTGTTATTAATCTCTCTCTCCCACATCATCCAATACTTCTGCTCTGCACCTATCAGTCCTGCTCATAGTGAAGAAGAGCACAGGGTGAAGCAGGAGGGAATGCCCCCAATATGTCTTTCTCCATGATTGTGACCTGCAGGCTGGGTTACTTCTGAACACAGGTCTATCACTCTTTCAAAAGACTGCTAAACCCATGTCCCAGAACAGCTCAATTAATAAATTACAGGTACAAACAAGGCAGGTGGGGTAGATGGAGGGAACTCTCATAGCAGCTCCTATGCTCCTTACAATTATTTATCCATGTCTGCAACCCGTTAAGCAATTTGATTGGTGTCTACGTCTGCCACTGAAGCCACCAGCCTATATTTTTCATCTCTACCTCCCCATGTATTTAGGAAAGTGATTGGTGGTTGTTTATCCCAACAGCAAGTGACACTCAGTGGGAGGAAAACAAAGCTGGAAAATCTATCATCTGATTTTCTTAATTTTTTTCCATTAAAACTAAGTATATCTAAAAAAATTCTAATTAAAAATAAAAAACTGTAAGCATACTGTGTTTACCCTAAAATAAGATCTACCCTGAAAATAAGCTGTAGCTTGATTTTTGCGGGTGGGCCTAATATAAGCCCTACCCCAAAAGTAAGTCCTAGCACTGTGGTTGCCCAGAGGTTGGGGGGGGGGTTGGGCGTGGCCAGTTTGACATCTCTCGCATGGGACGTGAGGGATCCTTGGCTGGGCTGGGGGAGGAGGAACAGGAACTACGGAGTTTTGCATGATACAAATGAGGTAGAAGATACCATCACCGCACCAAAGCCATTTAGTCCAGGTGAACAGTGAATGTGGTTTCAGCCTTTACACTGTCCCTTGACTAGAAAAGGTCTAATTCAGGGATCGCTCCCCTTTTCCTCCCCCTGCTTCTTTCCAATTCTGCCTCAAAGCCTCAGCGATTCAGTTGTTTCCCGGCCTTTCCAGCATGCAAGCCTAACTCTGCCACTTCTTTCACTACCACCTCCTCATTTACCTATTTCCACCCACAAGAGGCAGACTTTCTTTCTCGTTGCATATTCTTCTCCAGGACTGTTTTCTTGCAAACTTTTTGCTCATTTACTTCCTTGGCAGCAGAACACACCCCACACCCAAGGAGAGGGAAGCACCGCTCGCTTGTTTGGGCTTATTGGAGGTCTCCACCCAGTTTGGTGATTGGCTTATAGGAGGGCTCCTCTTCAGCCTGGTGTATGCTGGGTGTTGAAGTTCTGTCCAAGTGAGAGGCCGAGAGCTCAGGATCCTCTCTGTTCTCTCTCTCTCTCTCTCTCTCTCTCTCTCTCTCTCAGTGTGTGTGTGTGTGTGTGTGTGTGTGAAAGAGACAGAGACAGAGAGATGGAGAGATCTGATCCAACATCTGTGTGTGTGCCTGTCAGACAGAGACATCCGATCCAAACTTTAGTAGCACAGTGAATCCACAGCATCAAGTTGCCACACCTGGCAACTGAAACTCACCCAGCTGCTGCCTGGAAGCCATCAAGAAAACAGTCCCGGAGAAGAACATGCAACAAGAAAGAAAGCCTGCCCCTTGTGGATGGAAATAGATAAATGAGGAGGTGGTAGTGGAAGGAAGGGGGCAGCGTTAGACTTGCATGCTGGAAAGGCCGGGAGAGAACTGAATCACTGAAGCTTTGAGGTAGTATTGGAAAGAAACACGGGGAGGAAAATGGGAGCGATCCCTGAATTAGATCTTTTCTAGTCAAGGGACAATGTAAAAGCTGCCTAAGCCAGTGGTGGTATTCAAGTATGTAAACAACCTGTTCTCTGTGTGGATGCCACTTCCGGGGCAACAAAAAATTAGCTACCGGTTCTGCCAAAATGGTGCGAACCAGCTGAATCCCACCATTGACCTAAGCTAATAATAGTGTCCTGGCAATCCTGGGCTTTTTTTCATTCTACCCGAGTAGATGCATTCCTGCTGCCATTAAGCTAATTAAAACTAAATGTGTATCCCAGACGTGCACCTATAATGATCTATAGCTATGCCATCTCCTAGTAGAGATCAAGCTTTCACTGAGACAGAGGTGGTTTATTTTCTATTCTTGGACTAGCGTCTTGCTATTTCGGAAGGAATTGCCAGGTTCTTATTGGCAGCTATTATTGCCTTACGATGTCCTAATCTGGCAGCTATGTCATGAGGAAGTCCTTTTATTCTTTTATCTAAATTCTGTTTCATCTATTTTGTTTTGCTTTGCTATGTGTAAATTTAGTCAACATGGCAATTTTATTACTTTCATTATATTGTATACTGAATCTTTTTTATGTGTTGAAGCTATTTTGCTGGTCATTGATCATAACTGAACGAATGAACAAACCTTTTTTTTATTAGTGCCATCAGTTTCTCACAAGAGCAATGGAATAAATTGCTTTGGTTTGGGACACCAAAGTAAAAGACTCCAAACATATTTATTGGTAAGCACATCGGGGTTATTTTAGTTGTTATGAAATTACTGTTTTGCATAACAATTAAATCTTGGGTCAGTCTGTGTTTCTGAAAAAATACTGTGAAAATTACTTATGTGCTTGAATGCTACTGTGGGAAGTCAGAGCCCCCCAGAGAAGGAAATATTAACAGGGCAGAAAAATATATTTTTCCTCAAAAGGATTTTTAAAATCAGAAACCAACCCAGCGCCCAAATCTCTCTGTCTCCAAGCAAGAGCCAGCCCTATACAAATGCAGATGTAAAACTATCAGGAAAGCTGGAGCCAGAAGACAAAGACCTAAAATCTGCATATCCCACCTGAGATGGGACATAATAGGACTAACACATTACCATCAAGTATACCAGAGAGTCATACCTAGACTCAGGTCAGGATACGTGACACAGGAAATAGCCTCAAAGTTCATGCCACAGGAACAGGAAACTATTCCAAACAAAAGGCTAGAGAGGGTATAAAAATCTACTGCCCATGTGCTCAGGTCCTTTTTTCCTCTGGTCTTTCCTGCAAGAACCATCCTTCTGCCTCTTCAATAAACTGTAACCTTCTTCCCAAAGCAGTCGCCATGTTGCTTATTTATTCCCGGCTTGGATGAACCAGGATGAAGACTTTACTTCCAACACTAGAAAAAATGCAGAGTTGTGTAGGTATCAACAAGCTACAATTAACAATGCAAAAAATGTGATCCTCCAGATTTTTTCTTTGTTCTCTTTGGTGTCAAACTTTTATTCTGTTTAAACTTGTCTGGGAGGTCACTGAAAATAATTCACCTGGCAAAGACATATGAAACTGTCTTATAATGGTCTAAAGAGGGAGCTAATTTTAGATCACATAAGAAGTTGTGTATCTAAATGATTGTTTGTTGTCACTGGCTGCATAACTTCCTATGGGATGGAAATCTCAATTCAATACCCTTAGTGACTGCCTGATCACAGGAAGCTTAAAGCCTGGAAGCATTCTGGAATTTGAGCCTATTTTTTCTTGTGGTCTTTCCCTAGTAAAAGTAGGAAAATGGCTTTGTAGAGACCATGTGGTTTGCCATTCCCATTTATATATTTATTTTTTAAAATTGTGTTTTTGGATTTCAGTCCTTATGTTGCTGGATTTTGAGAGTATTTAGACCCATGAATGACTGTAGCTACATATAGTTTGTCCCATCCTAAGATCATGAACCAATCTTTTTAATCAGATATGCCAGGAATTCAATTTGGTATATTTCCATGCAAGCTCTGTACATTTGAGTTAATGTATCATAATGTAGGGGCCTGCTTTTAACGCTTTGACATAAGTAGAGAGCTGTCCCATTTAATTTTCCTGAGGAATAATGGCATCACTTGGACAAAATCACATTTGTCTGCTAAAATACTCCAAAATGTAATCCAGACTTACGTTTGTGGTTCATCTTATCTTTTAAAACTCATCTCAGCTAAACAGAGCTAAACAGCCTGGTAGGAGGTAGGAACTGGTTAATTCTGGTCATGTCAAAAGACTTCAGATTTCTTTCCTTATTTTTTTTCTTTAATCCTGTTTCTCAAGGATTCCAGGAAATTTTATTCCAAATAATCTTTGTTTGTTCTCCTTTTTATTTCATTCTGTAGCATAATAAGAATGACCACTGAGGCAATCACATTTTGTGAACATCAGCAACTGTATGAACGAATGCTAATCATCAGCTACTAGTAATGTAAGAAAGATACTTGTTCAGCATTTTTGTAGAAAGAGAAGCAAATTCCAATTTTAATTAGTGGCACAGTAAACTCCTTGCTGTTTTGATTTTTCCCTTTTCTTTTCTTAATACTTAAGATAGAAATGATAAAACATTAATTTAACTGAAAAACATTTCTGTTTATTCAATTTTGGAATAAACCAACCAACAAAAATTCCAGATTATATTTTGCTAAATATTCTTTTTGAAATAGTTATTAAAAAAAGAAAACAAAAATAAACAGCTTTTTTCTCTGCAGATGGAAGGAAAAATCACCCTGAGTAATGAAATTTCTCTCTCTGGAGGTTCTTAATTGTAAAGCAATTTACAAGCCATTTCGAGTAAAGGTGATAAAGAAGGGAAGTTGGGGAACCCAGTATCTTTTTGAAGGCTCCAAACTGCTGCTCAGACAGAGCTGACTCTCCTGATTCCCAGCTGCTGTTCCATGGTCTTGTTGCTGGCAGCATCTGTAAGGACACTCTGGGCAGTGCAGTTCTCTTGTAATCTGGAGAGGAATTTGTGGAACAATTCATTCACTGGCTCCACTTTCTGCCATTGTCATTGGGTCTGCTAAAAGCGAAGTTGTTTTCTTTGAAAACCTGAGTGTTCCCTTGAGCATGCGACTTGAACCGTGTGAGCCCATCAGTGTGATTTTTTAAAAAAAGAAATTGTGACTGTTGTTATATGAGTTGGTTAGATTGTCCTTGAGCATCAATATGTTGCTTTAGTTATTTATATTGTTTTTCTCTGTATTTTTTTAATGTTGTTTTATGACATGGACAGCTGTATAAATAAAATATTTGCCTGTCTGTCTGTCTATATATTTATCTATCTTGGAAGGCTTTTAAAATAACTGCTTCAAAACTATTTCTTTTCTATTCACCTTTTCCTTATTGAATGGAAAACATTTTTTTTTTTTTTTTGGCTTCTCTTTGATACTGCCAAATACAACCATGTGCCTCAGGGCAATTCTGTTCTTGTCTTCAATTATATCAGAGTTCTCCAAAGTGTCAACACCGACTTTCCGGGGTCAATGGGACTCTAGCCATTATCGTTTTTATTATTTATCATTAGTAGTAATATTAATAGTTAAAGTAGCACTGAAACGTTTTTGGGTTGAATGAAAAATCTGAAACTTCATGAAGGGTTCAATGAGTTGAAGAGTTGAGTTATACTATAATGTGCTACTTTAAACTATTTCCACCCAAAAATGGCCATTTTCCTTTTTTAGCAAAGATCCATCATTATTAATGGGACCTGCAAATGCCATGGGAACAATACAGAAATCTGAACCAACAACAACAACAAAAAAAATTAAGATCTGGAATCTATCTGCTGTCTCCTTGATCAATGGAAAAGAGAAAGCAGTTGCTTAATACAATATTTTGGGAACATTGGAACACCTTACTCATGTTTTATTGTGCTGTATATATCTTAGGCCTTAATGATTCTCATTGAATGTATAGCATGATGAAATCTTCTTCAGGACTTGCATGCCTTGTAAGGTCAGGCAATGTGAAAAGATTTTGAACAGGGCTCTGTTTTTGCATTGTTTTAAGTCTTATGTAAACCCAGAGAGGCCCAGAAAAGGCAGGCTCTGCTCCATTTCAGCATCTGGTCTTTTCCCCCCACTTTTTTTTAAAAAAAATCCTGCTTGGGGTAATGCAATGAAAAATCACTTCTAATTAAAGAAAAAAAAAATAGCTTTCCTACCCCCACCCTACATTTTTGCATAATTTGAGCAGAGTCCTTTATGTTACATTCCAGAAGGCTTGGCTGGGAAGGAAGATTGGGACACTAGTCAGAATGCACATTTAATTTATTCTTTGTGAAAAACCAAATGCCATCCTCTATTTTAATGGGCAGAGCATGAGAAACTTTAAACAAAGTGTTTTGCTTTTTTGGGAGGACCCAAAGACTCTGGTTAAACTGTCTACATTACGACTCTATCTCAAGACAGACCTATTTTTAGCATACAGTGTGGTGTGGTATATGAGTGGATGAAAATAATTGTGCAAAGGTAGCATTTGTTTTAAGCAGGGTTTGAGATCCTTAAAGCTTGCGATTCTGAAAGAAGCTATGTCCATTAAAAAGGTAGCACAGAAAAAAAGTAAGGTTGGATAAATATGAAGAAATCAGATGCCAGAATTCAAATGGAAAAGATTTGGTACATTCAGCTTTTGTTTTTGCAAATACAACAATAAACAATATCTAAATCAGGGGATTTAGGGGTGGGGCAGACATTAGGCTTCACTTGCAAATGGTGATACTATGGTTGCAAGTTGGTTGCCAATACCTGCATCATCATGTGACCGTGGGGATATTGCTATAGCCACAACTAGGATCAACAGTCTTAAGTTCCCCTTGTTCAGCATTGTCAGAACTTTGAACAGTTGCTGAATGCACGTCATTCAGCCAGACTGCCTCTACACTTATTCCGTCTTTGATATTTTTTGAATCTTTTACTGTTTGTTATTGTCATCCTTTAACATACCAATTTGAACTTCCTTCTCAATTTGGGGATTATTGAAGGACTTTCTTTGTTTTTCCATGTCTGTTTCCAATCTCAGTGTCTTTGCAAATATAATTTTAGATTACTGATCTTGTCTCTGTTAACAACTCTTCCACTGTTAAGTTCCTTCCTGGCATCTTTATCTTTCTTAGTTTTGGCTTTCCTTCTCTTCCTGTAAATGTCCATAGTTTGTTTTGACATCCAGTTTGCTTTCTTGTGCTTCTTGCTCTTTGGCAGTCTCTTGTCACATTCATTCTTAACTGCTTAATTAAATTCCACCCATAGTTACTCTGATTCCCTATCAAAGGGTGTTCAAGGAATTCATAGTGATTCCTCATATCCTCCTTGAAAACAGTGACTATATGCTCAAGACTATATCATAGAATATGTTTGGGTTTGTTATTCTACATTAGCTTCACTTAGGACCTTCACATGATCAAGTCCTAATCCGTTCCATAATCGTTCCCAAATCACGTCTTTACTGCTATGTGCTCTTCCATTCCCTTTAAACAATTTTATAGTCCATTTGATTTTGGTGTATTCTGTCCAGTGATCTGGATCTCCATCTGTGGTGGGATTCAGCCAGTTCGAACCAGTTCGGTAGAACTGGTAGCTAATTTTTTGTTGCCCAGGCCCAGAATGGACTTCTGGAAGCGGCATCCACACAGAGAACTGGTTGTTCACATATTTGAATCCCACCACTGGCTTATAAGCATCTTTTTGGTTTTTGAAGAATGTTTTAGCACTGAAGAAATAATTGGATGGGCACACTTCAATATTCTCTCTGCTTCATTTCAGTTTCTTAGGCAATACATGTTTTCCTCCTTACTATTTTCAACTTTGGCATTCCAGTCTCCAACTACAAACAGCACATCTTGCATTCATGTTTTGCAAATTCAAATTGAACTTGACCTTTAACCTGTCTATTTCTTCTTCTGCCTCAGTTGTTGAAGCATAAACGTAGATAACTATTACATTAAAAGATTGCCTATGAAGCCTAATTGGCATTCATTTATAGACTGCACGGTACCCAAGAACTATCTTTGCTATATTTTTCCTGACTATGATGCTCTTTTTGTCTGCTTCTTTGTTGGGTCCTGAGTAGTCTAAAGCAGTGGTCCCCAAGCTTTTGGGCACCAGAGATCAATTCAATGGAGGGCAGTTTTTCCACGGACTGGAGGGGTGCGTGGTTTTGCATGCTGCCTCTTCTGACTATGCACGGATAGGAATTTGCTCACTTGTATGGCCCAGTTCCTGGTGAAATGTAGACTGGGGCTGGTCCATGGTCCAGAGATTGGGGATCCTAGCATAGAGCATGAGTTTCTGAATGCAGGTGTATATATCCAATCCATCTCAATTTGCTGATGCCAAAGATGTCAATAGGTAATCTATTAATTTAAGTTTTTACTCTGTTGAGTCCAGATGAGGTGCCCATCATCCAGTACTACATTTGTCTATCATTTCATGTGTTCTAGCCATGTGGTTTTCTTGATAAATACAGGAATAGTTTGCCATTGCCTTCTCCCCCTCAGAATGAAATAATGAATTTATCATTATCTCTAAAGTAGTCATCGGCATCCATCATTTTCTTCTATCACTGCTGCTTAGAATAGCTGGGAAGCCAAGAGGAACTTCACTTCTTGGGTTACCCTGCTAATAATATATAATTTTGATGAACACTCTTGTTGTTCTTTATTCTAGGACAGCTCATCAACATAATGAGGCAGCAATAATAGGAGCAGAGGGATTTACTGTATGATTTACTGTGTGTATATCCAGAAAGTGAGTCTCAAAAGATCACTTATGGAAAAGTACCACTAGAATTTTGTGATAAAATGCTTCAGATATTACTGTCCTTTTTTCCCACGCTGTCCTATGTTTTCATGCATATCGCTTGGGAATTTCAAGACATTAGGACTACTGGTTTTCAAAGGTTATATAATTTCTCATGAATGACAAATTGTATCATAGTGAATTTTATTTGTAAAAGTACAGTCTGTTTATCGGGTATCTGCAGAAATCAAGGAGTTCATTAGGGTTGGGGAGATTTTTGATCTCCTCATTTTTCCTATATTGGGTAAGAACACTATGACCCTCATCATGAATCCCCAAAATGTCAGAAGCATTTCATTGAAAGCAGATGTTTCCACCTCTGGATGTCTTTATGCCCCCCCTCCCCTGCTATCCTGCAGCATCTGAATGTAGTTTCATAGCATTGGTGCTTGGATATCTTTTTATTGCATAATATAACAGTAAGATTTTGAAAATAAAATATTATTCTACATCAGAGAACTCTGAACTTGGAATAACAAACAAAATTGCACAATATTTTTTTCTTTTGAATTGCAGAATTCCTGAACTGGAGTAAGAAGGCGTGTTTCAGTTGGTCTTTTAAGACTAGAATGCTTTAGATTAGAATAATAACCAATTGATTAGTCCTTAACTTCAGAAGCTGCTTTCTCCTCATAACCTGAACTAGATCATGACATGCTTTCAGATGGATCTCATGGATAGCACATCCATATATACATTATTGGCACTTCCAACGCTGAGACTGGTAGCAGAACATCAAGTGACAATGTTCCAAGCAGACAAGCAATGGTTTATTCTGCCATCACTGTCAACCACCTAAGATTAAGGCATTGACCCAGGTTTTATTCTGGCACTTTTTGGGAATAGGAAAATGTACCTAAAACTATGATTACTGTAGCCAAATAGTAAGAGTTGACAGAATTGTCTTTGACCTTGGTAAGACTTTAAGATCCGCATTTCGGATAGTGAAGAAGCAATAAATGTAGACTCCATGCATGCAAGTATACCACTAACAACCTTATAGAAAGTGAATTTTCATGAAGAAATAAAGGCCCAACTACTGGGGCCCAGTTTTCACGTGCTATTCTATGGCCAGAAGAATAGAAGGGGAAATCCGAACAGGAAAAATCAATTTCATCTACTTGTAATCCTTTAGCTAAAATTCTGGGCCAAACCACAGCCAACCAGTATCTTTCACAAGATACATAGTAGACAGCTTTTCAAATAAATTGTCCTTCATTTCTTGCACAGAGTTCACAATCTATTGTTTTAAATCAAATATATTTTTCTTCTTCTTCTTTGCAAACAACTTCTGTATCAGATTTTGAATGAATTCACAGATAATGTTTTGGCATGATTTAGCAACTGAGTTATTAATGTTCCCTATTTGGGCAAGCTATTCCCCTTTCTTACTGGGCTCTCTGCTTTTTTAAATAGACTAAATAGTATGAGATGGGTGGCTATATAAATTCAATAAATAGATATAAACTGATAAGTTGTGATGAAATCCAGGGTCAATCCATCATGAAAAAAAGAAGAGAGAATTTTCTGCCCAATAATGATATCTCTCAGAAGATGAATTCAATTTAGTCTGAAGAAACCACTTCCATTAGAGGAAATTAAATTCATTGGGATACCAATAGCAGCTCTGTCTTTCCAAAGTATAATTAATTTCTTACACAGTACAAATAAACCTTATATTAGTGGTTTCTATGATCTCTCCTTTTAAAATTGATTTTCACTTCTGCCTCACAATAGAAGGGACAACTTTTGCTTCATGCAGTAGCCTTGATTTCTCAGAGAAAACTCTGAATTGATTTGACTAGTAAGCATTCTCATTTTCCCATGTAGTTGCCCTTTCGGTCAAGTGCTTCCTTTGCTGCATTGAACTTAGCTGTGATGAAAAGATGATTAATGAAGCTCTAAAACCCATGTAGCATACCATTTGCTGGGCTTAGGGGAAAGAGAATGATATTGTAGAAGCTGATTGGTCAAGAATTGTAAGTAAATGATGTGTGAAACTGTTGACAAATTGCTGTCATTAAGGATTTTTTTGGGTCATTATTGTTAAATGGAGATTGTCTCTAGAACATCAGCATTGCACAGATAGTGCCCTTTAAGAAAGAATGTGATTACCACTCAAGTAACAAAAGAAGAGTCATTTTCTTTCCTAATCATTGATATGTTCATGAAACTCTCAACTTGAGTTACAAGAACATATATAGGTAAGGAAAGAAAATTCGGTCAAAATATTGACAGGGCCCACAATTTATACATCTGTGTTCTAACTTTTATTATTGCATCACTAATGTGTATCTGCTGTCAAAAATGATATAGCCACATATTTCTGCAACATCTGGAATATTCATCCTCTTATCTGGTATACAGCCTACTTTATAATACTGGGTTTCATGAAAATTAATAGAAAAACATTTTTTTTAAAAAAAAGAGAGAGAGAGACCATCTTCTTATATGTCAAACTCTCTCCATGTGGTGCAAACACTGCTTGTAAAACAATAAAATTAGTGGGCACAGTGGAGAAACAGCATCTTGTTTATGAAATTTCACTGGAGATATTCCATCACAAGTCTTTTAATGTTCTAAAAGTACTTTTATTTACTAGTGCTTTTATTTTAGTGAAGGCTTTATCTAGCTACTATACAAGAGCTTTATTATAAATATTTTAATTATTGGGTTACATTTTATATGTTTGTTATTGAGGTCTATTCTTATTAGTTTTCTTACTCAGTTTATTGTTTTGTTGTATATACTATATTGCATTATATTGCATTGTATTATATTATATTATATTATTTATATTACCTTAATGTTTACTATATATTATATAATGTTATATTATGATATTATGTTATATTATAGTTATACTATATTGCATTGCATTGCATTACATTACATTACATTATATTATATTATAGGTTGTTTCCTTGGGAAAATGTTAGAATGAATATATGAAGTAGATTCTTTAGAACATAATTCAGGGTGAAGAAAGAGAAAGGAATAAAATAATAAAATAATTGATTTTTTGGGCAGCTCAGCATTTTAAATAATATATTATTTTACTGTGTTCTGAGAAGATTCATCTGAAATCTTAACATATACCATCTGCAATCTCCACTTTATATTTCATGAAATTTTTTTTTCCAAAGGGGGGAGTTTTATTTGAGCTGATATAACTCCTAGAACTGATTTGAAAAATAAGAGGAAAAGTGCACATGTACAAATCATTTTAATATGTATACTGAGGAAAGTGTCCATAGATGCCAAGAATGAAGCAGTCCCTCTGCACTGTCCAGAAGCAACAACCTGACTTTAATTAAGCCAGAAATTAACCTTCTATTACAGCACTTGTAAAATATGGGAAACTGTTGAACACATCTAATTGAGTTGGCCTCACCTCATACCCCACATGCAGAATATCCCTCTGGCAAAGTCCAGAATGAATTGTGGCCACAGAAGTGGAGGAAAATGTTTTCCAGAATGTGCAAGTCTGTGGCGCTCAGGGTGCAGTGATTGTGCTAGCACACTTCTTGCCAGCTGCGTTTTTCTTCACAGCCCAAAGCAACGGCTGCACTGATGAGCTCCATGAGGCGTACATAGTATTGTAACACACAGGATGAATGGCTGCTTTTCTTCTCAGCCACATGCTAGGCAAGAGATCTACAAACATCTGAGCTGATTTATGAAGGCTTGAGAGAGCTGGAGAGAGAAGCTATGTTGAGAAAGGAAGCCCTGACTCCTTATTCTGACTGAAAAGGATATATGGTCTGGGTTCACACATTGCCCTAAGCTGTGATTTGCTTAAAGTATGGATTACACAGTTGTGAGTTATCACCCTATTATTTATTTATTAAATTTGTATGCTAATCTCTTTACCAAACAACTTTGGGCGGTGCGCAATGTCATAAACAACAGAATAAAACAGGCATGTCAAACTGCCGGCCCATGGGCTGAATGCCTCAGGCCAAAACCGTACCCATCCCATTGCTGGTAATGGGGAAAAAGTCCCAATACGTCACATGATGTCATGTGAGGTCATAAGTGTGACATGCCTGGAATAAAACAAAGGAGTAAAACATTAAAACGTCAGATTTTAAAAGATAAAACATTAAGCTTAGTATTAATTAAGCTTAGTGATAAGCTATAATTTACCAATACAAATCACAGAAGCCAGTTTAGTTTGAAGGGCCAACTAAGTCAACACCATAGCTTAGGACTTTGTGTGAATCCAATCATTGTAGATATGATAACATCCCCAAATCATAAACTATATTCACACAAAACCCTATCCTACAACGTGGACTATTTGTTTTTGGCTTAGTCTATTGTGTGAAGCCAGGAAATGTAGTTTGCAAACTATGGGATATGGCTTATCCATAGTTAATGCAATGCATGCCAGCGACAATGATCTGAGATAGAGTGGATGCCAATAATTCCATTGATATACATCCAGGTGGGTCAAGAATGTTAAATGCTACAAATAGTGCAGTAAAACTCTCTGTAATTTCAGCTTTGAGAAACTATATGTGTATAGAACAGTGGTTTTCAACCTTTTTAATGCCGCAACCCCCAACCGATCGTAAGTCGAGGACTACTCAACCTGTTGTAAGTCGAGGACTACTCAACTGGTGCAGCACCGTTTGCAGAATGGGACTTTTGGCGGGCTCAGCAGGGCAGAGACAGCCTGGACAATTCCTATTGGCTTTTGAAAGCCAATAGAATTAGACTCTATTCAAGAGAGTCTATTCTATTGGCTTTCAAAAGCCAATAGAATAAAAGGGAGTAGCACAGCTAAGGAAAAGGGGAAAAAAATGGTGGACTGCATTGTTTGGCGACCCCTGTGAAATGGTTGTTTGACCCCAAATGGGGTCCCGACCCACAGGTTGAGAATCACTGGTATAGAAGGTCAGCTACAATTTCCATGCATACTGCATGGAAATAGTTTTTTAAATGGTCTTTTTTTTTCTGAAAACCTCAACTTATTTAGCAAGAGCAGCTTAGAAACTTCTGACATCTTATTGTTTGGTACTTTCAAGCATATTTAAAACATCAGTTACCTAATTTCTATGGAATTAGTAGCACCATCTTTTTTAACTAGTGACTAAGCAGCCTCCTTCACAGAGGTCTCTCCTTGCACTGCGTAAGTTAGTGCAGTGTTTCTTCCTATTCGCAATCCAACTTGTCCCCTCTTCCCCAGCAGTTCCTAATCCAGCTGCTGAAACAAAATAATTAATATTTGAAGACCATACCATTATTGTTGTTATTGTGGTTGTTATTATTATTTATTCCCCTTTATTATTACCATCTATTTTTGAATTTCTGAACATATACTAAGAAATCCACTGATTTCAATGTACCTTACTCTCTAGAAAACTACAGATTTAAGAGGATCATGCTTTATTTTAATGTAATTAATTTGGCATCACATTCATATTAATTAAAATGTTAATTAACTGTTTGAGAGGAGCCATGAGTATATTTGTCATTTAGGCAAAGATTATACTTTTAAATTATAGTGATGGGGGAGAGAGGGCTACATGCAGCATGTAGATAGCACAGAAGCGCTGCTTGAGCAGGTTCCATAAGATTATCTGGGACACTACACATCCTCTTCATGACCTGTTTTCCTTGTTACCTTCTGGGAGGAGGCTTCGTGGTATCTGAAGCAGAACATCCAGATTCAGCCAGAGTTTCATTCCATACAGCATTAACTTTGCGAACTCTCAAGCTTCCTCCTTCCGTTATATATTCAAGATGGATAATATTTAATATTTATTTGCTACATATATGTAGGGATATGGGTCTATACATATGTTGTTCATAGTATGTTTAGATGTGTGTCATGTATGTGTTTCACTTTGAGAGTTGGCAACTAAATTTCATTTTTGATGTGTGCCATTATGCCCACAGTATAAAAATGACAATAAAAGTTATCTTATCTTATATACATAGCCAGTTAGTCTTCAAAGACTAAAGGAGACCACTGAGTTAGCTTGCTGGCATTTGAACAATTAAATTCTATAATCTCTGAAATCTACATTGATTATTCTTAACTCCTAATTATTCCTAACTGAAAAACAATTTTATTTTCAAATCGACTATCAAAATCAATCATTTTCTTTTAGACACACTGAGATATTCCTCTGTATAAAAAGAAATCAAGAAGCTCATCAGAAATTATGAAATATGAGTTGATTTCCGGTTTGGTGTCATGATGAGACGGGCAAAAGAAATTGGAGCTCTGGTTTCCTAGTCTGATTTCGCTCCATCTGGAGACCCCAAGGGGTTGGAACGTTGCCCTGGAGAGGTGGCAAAGAGGAAGAGAAGGCTTGGGAGCTTGGAGCCAACAGTGGTCAGCCCAAATGAACTGATGAACCTCTTCAAACGGACAGGAGAAAGGCTGCCAGTAAATGCACAGGCAGCCCAAGTCATAGACAATCAGGAAAGAAGCAAAGAGCTGTGGCATGCTGCCAAACAGCTGATTATCAACAACATGCTGAGATCTGGATGAGACTTTTTTTTTTAATTTCTTTTCCCTGTGGACTTAGAAATATAAATCCCCAGATTGGATAATTTCCAAACCAAAGACCGCAGGAAGACTTGGGAAAAAGGGAGTTAAAAGCAGCGAAAAATTTTAAATGGGGGGATGAAATTAAGGAATACCAAAGAATATGCAAAAATGAAACTGGGACTGATTTAAAGAAAATTTTGCTAATCTTTACGATGTGGGGAAAAATATTCATTTTATGTGAAAAAGCCTTAAAAAAACCTTTTTAAACCTGGATATAGATATTACAGTTAATAAGGACATCTAATAGTGAGAGGAGATACTACAACAAAACAAAAAGAATGGGAGAAGTTGCTGACCTTGGACTAACACCTGTTCTAAACAAAAAGAAATGTCTATGACTTTATACTAGAAAAGAATCTTTACAATCATATCTTTTGACCCTGGATATAACTATAATAGAAACTATTTGGAAATAGAGGGCTTTTTATATTTTTGAACTAATGGGAACCTTTGGATTAGCCTAAAGTAGTTGGCTTTTTTCATGGTTGGATTATAGCCTAAGGCAGTTGGCTTTTTTTCTTTTTCCTTTTCTCTTTGAGGATTTACAAAACCTGTTCAATTGAAAAATGAGTGCACCAAATCTCAATAAAATCATGAAAAAACCTCTTTTGCACCCTCTTTTGGAACATCTAGTCCAACAAGTCAGGGATCCATTGAAACAATGTTACAATGAGAAAAAACAGCTTTCAAAAAGAGATGCAAGTCACATTACAGTTAATTCAAGAAACAATGCAGAAAAAACATGAAGAGACAAAAAACAACTCAGATAAGCAAAATGAGCAAATGTTGGATATAAAGACACAATTTGATGCCCATCAACAAATGATTGCTAAAAATGAACAAAAAATTCAGAAAATGGAAGACAAATCAGAAGAAACTAACTAAAATGGAGGCAATAATAGAAGAAAATGAAAGGCTAGAACAAGCAAATCAAAGTTTAGAAGAAGCAATTGCAGCCTTGGAAATGGTATCATTTTCTGACTATAAAGTTAATTGCAAAAGGTGTAAACTTTAAATGGTTAATGCCAGAAGGGATTCTAATCAACTGGAACAATACATGATATTGATTGGATTCAGTTTGGAAGGCAGAAGACTTTGACAAAAGAAACAGCATTTCTGGATGAAAGAGTACAACACCAACAAGAGGATAGAAAAAGCCAGAAATAGACAGAACAAACAACAGAGGAAATAACTACACAAATAGAAGAAGAGAAAGACAAGCCAGATCAAGAGGGGTGAGTGAATGGCAAGAGAGCAGAGGTCTTCAAGATTGATAAGTAAGTAAATAAAATGGAAGAAAACGGATTTTTTTTCAGGGAATATAAATGAATTCAATTCTCCACCAAAAAGGAAAAGAATCTTTAAAAAATTGCAGAAATTAAATATTGATATAATTTGTTTGCAAGAGACACATATAAAAAACAATACTATAAACTTTTGGAATACCCCAAAATTGGGAAACTCTACCATGCAACAGCACAACAAAAAAAAGAGGAGTAGCTATATATGTTAAAGAGACAATAGATTGTAAAATGATTTACTCAGATGAAGAAGGAAGAATTGTGATGGTAGAAATATTTTAAAATCAAAAACAGATACTTTTGGTAGTAATATATGCACTAAACAATAAACAAGAAGAATTTTATCAAAATCTTCATAGAAAAATAGCAGAAATGGAATATTAAAACATTTGTCTAGTAGGGTATTTTAATGCAATAATAGATGGGACACTAGATTATAAAAGTAGCTAAACAGGAAAACAAAGAAGAAAAATATTACCTAAGACATTTTTTTTAATATGATAGAGGAAATTGGTGTACAAGATACTTGGAGAGAAATGAATCCAGAAAAACTACAATATACATTTTATTCATAAACAGTCATTAATCTTGGTCCAGACTTGACATGATTTGGAAGACGCCTGAATTAAGAACTAATATGCAGGAGATTGAGATAGAATTAGGCACTTGGGCAGACCATAATCCTTTAAAAATGACATGGAAAGGAATATAGAAAAAAATAAGATGGACCTTGAACTAATCTATATTAAAAGATAAAGAATTTATAGAATTAGCAACAAAAGAAATTGAGTTTTTTTCAAAGAAAATAAAAAAGAAGATAACATTACAAAATGTATGGGATACAGCCAAAGCATACTTTTAGAGATGTAGCTATAACAAACATGACAACAAAAACAAAGAAAATAGACAACAATATTTACTATTAAAAGAAGAATTAAAAAATTAGACTTAGAACTACAAATAAATCCACAAAAGAAAATACTGAAAAGACAAATGGAAATAATAAAACATAAATTAAATTTAATAGAATCAGAAAAATTGACCCAGCAAATTAAAAAAGCAAAACATTTTTTTTGAAAATGCAAATAAACCAGGAAGATGGCTAGCTTATAAACTTAAATAACAGAAGGAGAAAAAATAGATAAATAACTTACTAGATGAAAAGGGCTGTCTACAATTTAAAAATGAAGCAATAAAAAAGATAATTAAAGAATACTATGAGAAACTGTATGATATGTAAGAAACTTCATGGGAGAAAACGATTCAATATATGGAAAAAAATAACTTACCAAAAATTCCAGAAAATTTTAAAACCATGTTAAATGAGAAAATAACAATGGAACTGACAGAGGCAATAAGAAGACAAAAAAAAAAAAAAATGAAAAAATACGGGGACCAGATGGGCTCCTGGCAGAGTTGTACAAATGTCTACAAGATACACTAAGTGCACTGTTGAAAGATGTGTGTAATGAATTTTTATTGGAGGCTAAATTCCCAAACACATGGATAGGAGCAAATATTATTTTGATATAAAAGAGAACTCAGATTTGACACAGATAAAAAATTACAGACCGATATCATTACTAAATGTGGACTATAAAATCTTTACTTAAATAATAGCTGAGAGACTGAAAAGATTTCTGAATTTATACATCCAGATCAAAATGGATTTCTATCAAAGAGACAAATAAAAAATAGTTATAATGGACATATTGGAATATTATGAAATGCACCCAGGGAAACAATTGGCACTAGTATTTCTAGATGCCCAAAAAGCATTTGATAATGTTTCCTGGCAATTTATGATTCAACTAAAAACAATGGACTTTGGACAAAATTTTATAAATATGACTAAGACAATATGCATAAACAAACAGCAAAAGTGATTGTAAATGGAGATTATACAGAGAACTTGAACATAAGAAAAGGCACAAGACAGGGATGTCCACTATCCCCACTGTTATTTATTTTAACTTTGAAAGTTTTAAATAGAAATATTAGACAAGATTCAGAAATTAAAGGACTGGAAATAAAAGATGAAACTTATAAATTGCAAGCATATGCAGATAACTTTTATTTATCCTAGAGGAACCATTAGAGATGATTCCTAAATTATTGGAAAAGATAGAACAGTTTGGAGAGATAGCGGGACTGAAGATAAACAGAGAAAAAACCAAAGTGATAGTTAAAAATCTTACAGATAAACAAACAAACAAAAAATGTCAGAAAAATAGAATTAAATACTTGGGAATATATTTGACAGTAAGATGTTCAAGGATAAAAAAAGACAACTATATAAAGTTACTAAACCAAATAAAACTTGACTTGGAAAAATGGAAAAATCTGCAACTGTCAATGTTAGGAAGAATTGCTACTGTGAAAATGAATATGTTACCAAAAAATACTGTTTTTATTCCAAATGATACCTATAAAACTGGAGAAAAAATTCTTTGAAGACTGAAATTCCCTAACTTCAAAATTTATTTGGCAAGGAAAGAAAGCTAGAATAAAACTGAAAATGTTACAAGAAGCTAAGGGAAATGGAGGTTTTGGCTTGCCAGAATGGGTCTTATATTATCAAGCATCAGTATTAACATGGGTAAAATAATGGATAATTCTTAGAAATAAAAGATTGTTGTACTTGGAGGGATATGTCTTACAACTCAGTTGGCACGCTTTCTTATGGTATGGGAAAAATAAAATTCATAAGTATTTTCAAAACCACTATATTAGAAATGCATTATTACTAACATGGGAAAAAATAAAATGTAAAATATACTTGAAAATTCCAGGATGGCTTTCAACAATGGAAGTTTAGTCAGTTTTGAGAAAATATGGACATATAAAGATATTCTAAATTCTGAAGGGAACCTAAAATCTAAACAAGAGATAGAAAATCAGGGTATTGATCTATCATAGTGGTCATATTTACAAATGCAAGTGAGATATGATAAAGATGTTAAATTGTATGGATTTTACAAAGAACAGATCTTGTTTGATCAGATATTATTAAACTGATGAAAAACTAATTAAGAAAATGTATAACTTTTTATTGAATTTGAAAATGGAAGATGAACAAGGAAAAGAAACAATGATAATATGGGCAAAGAATTTTGGATACAATATAGATTTAGAGAAATGGCAAAGCTTGTGGGAAAGAAATTATAAATTGACAATGTCAACATCTTATAAAGAAAACATATAAAATGTTTTATAGATGGCACTTGCCACCAGCAAGATTAACAAAAATGTTTAAAAATATGTCAGATAGATGTTGCAAATGCAATCACAAATCAGGTACTTATTATCATGTATGGTGGACATGTGTTAAAGCAAAGAGATATTGGACAAAAATGCATACTTGGCTGGAAAGGATGTTGGGAAAACATGTAAATTTTAAACCTGAACATTTTTTATTAGGTATAATGCCAGAAAAGCTCGACAAACAAAATATATACTTAATTTTACATGTGACAACAGCGGCAAGAATCATATCTGCACAATACTGGAAAAATGAAAAAACATCAACAGAGGAAGAAATAATTTAAAAAATGGAGAGACTTACTCTGAGGTTGAAAGAAAAAGAAGAGACAGAATATTTTCAAACTTGGGACTTATTTTATCAATGGCTGGAGAAATGAACAAGGGATTAGGAATTTAATTTGTATTAGTGAGCGATAAACTTAGAGAACACGTTTGTTGAATAAGTACTTTTGAATTGTATTAAAAAATCAATACAAAATATTAAAAAAAGAAATTGTGAAATATGTAATAGTTATTTGGAAACTGTGTTTGTAGTCCTATATGCAGGAATCTAGAAGTCCTATTAGGTGTATTTCTTAATGGATTCTATAATATAATAAAAATAATGATGGGATTAAAGTTCATTTGCATACTGTGATAGAGAAAAATACAATATATTCTCTTCTTACTGCAGCTCAAAATTAAAGAGGTGAATATTGTATTGACAATTATGGTTAAGTAATAAATGTCCATAACAAAATATCATAAAATACAAAAAGTAATTGTTCCAGTAGAGAATATACATTGTTCCGGGTTGAAATGGAGTCCTTGGTGCTCTCTGAAGTTTGTTGTTTGCTGCTAATGTTACCTAGACAGGTAATGAAACATCTGCAAGCGAACAGCTAAGCTCAGGGAGCATCAAAAACTCCAAAATAATTGTTCCCTAGGCATCTGACCCGATTCAGTTCAGATATTATATCTTATTGATTAATTGTGGTTTGTTACTGAAAGCATCCACTCAAACCTATAGGCTATTCTCCTTGAATAACATAAATAGGAAACAGAGATCTATACTTTGGCTTAAGGTTGGATGTTCTCTTCAGTTATCATCTTCTAATTTTGCTAACAAATGTACATGCTTATAAACCAGACTGTACAACCTGGGAATGGGGTGGGGTATTAAACCGTACCTGGCCTTTAAATCCATGCCATAGACCTCAGTCTAAAAAGTGGGCAAGACTAAGACAAAAAAATATTTTAATACTTCCTTCTCGTTCAATATGAATCTACTTAAATACAATTAATACAGTTATTCTTATATATTTTCAATAACTTTCCACTTCTATTATCTCAAAAATTAGAGTTAGGAAATAATCGGTGGAGGGGCCTCACCTATGACATTGAGGATCCAAACGTGCTTCTGAGACCACAATTTATACATCTCAAACAAACAGTCAGGGTGTCCGCAGACATTATAGTGGAATGACTGTCTTTTAGCTGCACTGTTCAGGTGAGGAAACAGCAGGTGGAAATATTTACTAGTGGGCCATTTTAAAGCTGATCATGGCATTCATAGGTGAGTAGTGTATATAAAAGAAAAGAATGGAATATTCTTTAAATAGAGATAAAATGCGCTTCAGAGAAACATGCAGCCAATGCAAAAAGTGAAACTAAGTTTTCTTTTCCAATACTTTTGGATTAAATTTTCTACAATAATAATTTACAGCTGGGGAAAAAATTAAACATACTAACAAAATCAAATTACATATTTTTTTTTAAAAAAAGTGCTGAAAACTAAAATTGTTTCAAGAACTCTCAATAAAATCAGACATGCAAGTACTTGGGGGACTTTTAAAACATGCTTTGCAGTAGTGAGTAGTGAAACCACATCATGGAAATGAGCTTCGAGATGGCTCTATTGATAGTACTGAGACTTAAAAAGAAATCATAGAAACTAAATCAAGAATGTACTTGCATATGTTATAAACTAATTTTGAATTGGAGCTCTTCTCATTCCCCCCCCCCCAGAACCTGATACGCAGTTTAAATGATGCGGTAGTGTGGAATAGATATCAAGTGCAGAAGCTATGTTATTTTTGTTGTTATATAATTTCAACACTTCTTGTAAATTCCCAGAACCAAATACTTATTTTGATAAACACTTTTTCTTAGCCAGTTCATCAACACGTCCATGCAATTTTCTTGGCAATAGCATGGAAATGGTTTGGCACTGCTTCTTTTGCGATTCAATTTCAATTTTCCATACTTGTCTTAAAGCCCTGGGATTTCCTGGTTGTCACCCATTCAAGTTTCAGTCAGCTTTCCTGAGACCCAATCTGGGTCAGCTATCTACCGCCACCTGCCGTAGGTTTTCTGAGGAAAGGCAAGAGAGAGAAATTCTAAATGTTAATATATATTTAATTAAAGATTTAACATATTTTGTTACTGAATAATTAAATATTCAATATTTGATTAAATATTTAATAAAATTTTTAAAAATGGTAGTATTTTTCATATTTTGATAGGGCACATCAACAATACAGCTATTTATTTGCAGGCTATGCTATCTGGAGTGATGAGATCTTTGTGGTTCATAAATCATTATATAGAGAGGCTGAACTTTATTAACGGTGATTGGTCTAATATGAATGATTGTTCCATCTTATTTTGTGGAGCTCAGATAATTGTCATGGGAATTGTTATAGTTAAAAAAAATCAGGAGTTTGGTAATACCCTTTCTCACTAACAAATTTTATTCAAAAGCATAAAATTTTACAAACTGCAGCTCACTTTATCAAATGTAACTTACGAAAGCCGCTGGGTGAGATCATCTTTCACCATGGACTGAGGTATCTGCAGTACGCTGATGATGTCCAGCTTTGTATTTTCACCTCTGGGTGGAAATGATGCTGTTACTTCCCTCTTGCAGTGCCTGGAAGCTGTGGGGGCTTGGATGGGGCTACAGGCTTTGACTGAACCCTGGCAAGACCGAATGACATTGGGTGTATAGGCCTCCCAGATCCAGAACTTTGTGGGATTATATTATCCCAGACAGATCTGGTCCCACAATTTGGGGATTCTCCTGGACTCGCAACTCCTGCTCAAAGAGCAGGAGGCAGTTTTGACAAGGAGAGTCTTTGTGCAACTTTGGATTGTGCGCCAGTTGTGGCCTTTTCTGGAGCAGGAGTCCCTGCATTCAGTCACCCAGGCCCCACTGCAATGCAGTCTATCCTTGAAGAGCATTCGGAGCCACAACTGGTGCAGGGTGAAACACTATAGGCAGTTCTTGGGGCACCAAGAATGATCCATGTAACACCACTACTTTGCGAGCTGCATTGGCTGCCAATCTGCTTCTGGGTGCAATTCAAAGTGTTGGTAATCACCTTTAAAGCCTTTCATTGTAAGTGTCCAAGATACTTGAGGGACTGTCTCAACCCACTGGATTGGCCCATCCCACCCATGCCCTACCCCTGCTGATAGAGGAGTCATGCTGTGGACCCCATCAGCCCAATTATTACAGCTGGCAGTATCCAGGAGAAGGGCCTTCTCTGTTGTTGCGCTTGCCTTCTGGAACATCTTGCCCCCCGCCCCAGTGAGATTCGCTCCAACCCTCCAGATCTTCTGGAAGACCCTAAAGAACTGGCTCTGCCAGTTAGCTTGGGGCTCCAGTGGGGTTCATCATAGTGGAGGTGGTTGATTGACTGGCAACTTTACCCCCACTCCTGCTCCTGCCCTTCTCATTTTGTATTAACTTATTTATGTTTTTAGTTTATATAGTTGTATCAACTTATTTATATTTTTAGTTTATATAGTTTGTTGATTTACTTAGATATGGAGAAGGCCTTTGACAATTTGAACTGGGCTTTCCTCTTCACAATTTTAGAAGATAAAATTTGGAGACAACTTTATAAAATGGGAGGGGTTGATTTACATTTCACAGACAGCACAAATATTTGTTAATGGAAATCTAACAAAATCTTGTGAGATAGAAAAAGGAACAAGACAGCGATTCCCACTGTTTCCTCTCATGTTTATTTTGGTTCTTGAAATACTGAATAGAAATATAAGACAAAATGAGATCTTAAAGGAAATAAAAACTAATGGGAAATTTAAAACAATTTTGTACCTTACCAGGTTTGTGCAGTCCTGCAATTGTCCAGATACCTTAGTGTGGTATAAAGTCAGAGTGTATTTAAGGGGTTAACAAGAGAGTATAAATCTCAGAGGTTCATGAGATTCATACTCTATTGTTTTCAAATGTAAATTATACCACAGCCATGAGATTTGCTGCGCCAGCAAAGAAATCAGTAGAATAAAAATTATTAAATGTGCCACTGTAATATATATATATATACTTCCAAATAACCAATTGCCAAACCACATGTAATGAGTAAAGAAGTAATTCTAGGCAAGTGAAGTTGCCAAAAGTTTTACTTTGCCCCCTTTAAGTTATTGATTCCTTGTAATGTTACGGATAGATGCCAGGATTAATAACATCTGTTTACAAGTCTATAACATTGTGGCACATGACTTTATATGAATTTGTAGTGTTGGCAGGTAATATGTACACAATATAAAAAGAATATGTTTGGTGTGAATACTGTACCTATTCCCATATCTCATTGGTAGCAGTACTTGGATGCAATAGAGAAGATTATCAGGGAAATGCACTTGACTGAATTTGGGGGAAATGTCATAATGATCAGTATGTAGACTGACAGCACTGAGATTTAGTTAAATCTTTAAGTGAGAGGGATTGTAGTTTGTCAATAATGCAGATATTTGCATCGAATAAATCCAGGTTCAATATTGGGCAATTAATAAATGAGTATCTTCTTCTCTCCCTCTGCCCATCTTTCTCAATCCCTTAGGATAGTTTGATATCCTAATATACAGAGAATTCTACCATCAGCAGAATGGAGAGAGTATTTACATAAGATTCTTCACTTTGATACTCAACTGTACTACTAATTGAAAATATTCTGTCTGAACAAAGAAGGGCTGCCTCACGTATCCCACTACAACATATGTGGTTTATTTGGCTTTAGCTTAACAAAGATTTTTGAGCCCAGCCATATTGGATTATAAAGCATGGTTTATGGCTCAACTGATGTATGAATCAGGTAAGCATGGCTTGGTTAACATTGCATAATTAAACAAACCATGACTTATTGGAGTGTGTAAACATGGTTTGTGAACTTATTCATCCCCTATTTTTGAAGCTGGAAAAATTAAACTTATTAAACTTGTAAGTCATCTTTATAAGTGAACTTTATGAGACCTCCTCAGGGAAGAAACTTGGGTTACGCAAGATAAATGAGACAATTCTGTTGAAAATGATTGCAGACACAGATATTAAACTGAGACCAAGATTTCTAAAACATGTTGTAGATTTTAAAAGGGTATGGTTACCAAGGCCTTGTGATGGGGGATAAAGAGATGATAAAAATCAAAAAGAGGAAAATCAAAATTTAAATTAAAAGCAGAAATCTGAAACTAGACCACCAGCTTGGCCACAAAAGCAATTTTTTGTTTAAATTGATGGTTGGGAATTTTGCCCAAAATTGTTATAATCTTGGCTCTTACATGCTTGCATATTTTCTCTGCAGCTCTCCCAAAGAAATCTGCCTTCTAATTTATCAGGGGGCTTATTAATGAGGGTCATTGTGTGCCTATAATTCTGCTGACTCCTGCGAGGACATTTAAAATCCACTCCCAACCCTCCCCCCTCCCCGGATGAGATTCGACAAAAGCTCCAGAAGAAGCTTTAATTAAATGTCTGGTTTCAATGGGATTAACCGCTTGATTAATCCTACCTCTATCTGCGTGTCAATCATGGCTGTCATTATAATTGTCTGCTTTATAGCTGCTAACTATGTGAAAGCTCAGTCTGGCTGCTCTTTATTTAAATGGGTAGTTTTATATTTATTTATTTTTAATTGGCCCAAGAAAAACATAATTCTCAGCTTCCACTATTCGTTACTGCAGCCTGTTTAGCAGGAAGGAAACCTGATTTGAGTCCATGTGGGCCGTCAGATCATACACAGCAGCAAAATCGACTGGGTATGCACTGGGTTGTTCAGCTTTGTTCACATTACTTGAAATGTGATCACTTCCCTTGATTGCACAAAGAGTTTCTTACAGGTGCAAATTCTGTCACTTAGTATGTATTCTGACGCAGCAAATGCCAATTCATAAAGGATGATCCACTGGCTGTCTTCACTGTTCCTAAGATTTACTTCCAAATGGAATTTCATGTTCTGGCTTTCCTCTTGTAGTCCAGACCTCTTGCTTCTTCTTCTCTGCATTTTACCATCACCAATTCCCTGCTTGCTATTCATTTCTCTGCTAAAGCTAGACAGCTATTAGCTTTTTCCCAGCCTTTCTTAACCAGATGTCTTCACATGTAGGACAATTCATATAACTTAAAGCATTCAATCCAACAAGTGTTACTACCAAGGTCTATGCATGCATACATCTTCACTTAGCAAAGGGGCAAGACTCTAGACATGTCACAACACAGAAGTGAAGAAGAGGAGATCAAGCTGGCTAAGAGATTGCTTGAATTGTGGTCAGACCATTTAAGGACACCAGATAGGGGAAGATTGTTGTATGCAGGCAATTATCCATTTGTAAATAATAATAATAATCATCTGGATAGTGGACATGGCAGTACCTGGAGACATGGTAGAAACAATATCTGCCAATCTTAGGTCATTCTAAAGGACTCAATAGGTAGATAAAAATGCCAAATCCAGTCCAAACATCTGGCAAACATTCTGAGACAAACAACAACAACAACAACAACAAAATATATACACATAGGGCTTGTGACTGGAAGTATCACCCAAAACTAGAGATTAAGAAAACTCAACTCCTGTTTTCTTTGCCACAACTGGCAATAGTATCAAGAACTTGTGTATTACTTTTAATGAAGTCCATGATTAACTTTACTATGTACAAAGCCATGTCAAAATCGGACCTGATTTATTATGCTTCAATTGAAGTAAATATTTCTACTGTCTCTGGGGGGAAAGCAATAAATTAGCTAGAAAATATAAAACCAAGTAGGCTGGAGCTTAAAAAGAAAATCCAGAAAGAGAACAGTGGCTTTGATGCACAATGTAGGAATCAGTATTTTCATACCAGCTACACAATAGGATCACATAATATGTTAAGTCATAATGTGATCATGGTTTATTCAGTAAACCACTTCTAAGGAAATATTGCTTAGCATGTAGAAACACCAAAGAATTCATGAGATCATGAAAATGATCCTGAGAGCCTATAATTATGGAAAGCTGTGGATATTCTACAAATATGTAGAAAAAAGCGGCTCTAAACAGGGCTTGTATCAGATGTCCTCAGTGCTTTCCACAAACGGACTGTCTATCTTGTCACCATTCCCATTATTTTTCACAAAGCTTTTCCCCTTGTCAAAATGTGCTTCGTTGCTCAGAAAGGTAAGTCATGGCAAGTTGCCACTGAGGTTTCTCCACATAGTCCTTATAGAGGAGCAGCCAGTTATCATGAGGCAGATGAACCTTTGCCAAGCATGGAGAGTCTAATGTTTGTGATGGGCGGATCTTCTGGTAGAGTAGAAAAACAGAAATTAGACAACAAAGCTATTTTGTTGGAAACGTAATAAAGAACAGGTAGTCCACACTTAACAACTCTAATTGGGATTGTGAATTCCATTGCTAGGTGACATGGTCATTAAGCAAGCCATCACATGGCTACCCTGGACATGGGTTTAATGCAGTTGCAGATCAGCACCATTCTAGATAGTATTAGTTGTGACAGTGCAAAACCCATATCAAAGAAACCCAGATGTCAAATGGTTAAGCCTGTTGATCTAGCTATCTAGTAAAGAACCCACATTAAGAAAAGGGATTGATTGATACTTTCCAACCATCTGGTAACATTTGATAGGAAGAGGGGAAAACAAAGGAATCCACTGATTCTTGTCCATAAAGGGTTTTATATACGGTAAAGAAAAACAGAACAAGTTGCCAGTATTGTGCTTATGGCAGGAGAGAAATTACCAATAGGAGCAGTAAATGCTAATGATTCAGCGCTGATAGTGCTTTAACTGGGGGGGGGGCATAGATTTCTGTCTATGGTATAGCTAGAGGCCTTGCCCTGTAAAGGGAAGAACTCTTAATATGTCACCAATGGACAAGCCCCACCCTTCACAAGAAAACCAGATGGTATGGGGCTTGCCAATTGATGTCCTGACCCATGGTCACTTTATAAGCTGAAAGACCCAACCTCATGAATCTGGAAAGGGTGAGACTTGCAAAAATAATATAATGATTCAAACTCCTGTCACAGAAATAGGAAAGCCCTGCCCCCCCACCACTTGCATTCACTACTAATCACAGAATTTGACAGTACAAACGTTTTTGTCTCATCCATACCCATTGTCTCCTAGTGCCTAATTTAATGTCTTTCTCCTGTCATGTGCATATATCCCACAACTGCCTGTGACAACACCAATTCATAATCTTCCTCCCAACAAACATGTTTACTTAATTCTAAACTTATCTCAGTCTTTCTCAATTTGGTGCCCTACGAATCTAGAGGACCTCAGGTAGAAAATGTATGGTCTAACTATTGTAGTACTAAATCCCCTACCACCAAGATCTTAAATGCAGAAATTCCTTAAAATCTGGTGAGCCAATCAACTTCCCCACCCATGGGAAATGCACTAAATATGCTTGGTATATGGATCATACTGCGAGGTGTACCCCTCGCTCACCAAGGTGAGTTTCTGAGACATTTGGTCTTCAGTGGCAAACAACACATGCAACCTGTTGTACAGTAGAAGCAAAATATAGTCCTGGAGAGCAGCTGAGTACCCTAGATAAAACTATGCAGCCACATAGCATCTTAACTATAGCTAAAGCTAGCTTCAGCCTCAATTCTAAATATAATGAAGGAAGAGCAGCAGGGAAATTACAAGTTGTAATGCTGGATAGGAAGGCAAACAATGTCAAGCAGACTCTGGCTACACTTGGTATGGGCAATGAAAGGCTGTTTGATTAATACTGTGGATAACAATGTTTCGCCAATGAATTAGCCACCATCTTTATTTGCTTTGCCATCCACTATGATGGATTGAAGAAGGCAGTAGCATAGTGGGTTTCATAAACTGCTGCAGACCAGTTAATTAACCCAAACAGCAGCACTAAGAACAAGATACTGAGGCATTTCAGTGATAGAACCAGGGTCCAAACGTGCTCACACTCCCTCAGGAACTGAAATGATACATCATTCAGTAATGGGCAGAAGGAAATTGCAGCCAACATTGTTCCTCCTCTGAACATAACTACCACTTTCTGCAGAAATATCTCGTGTATAGAAGGTCTGCCACTGCAGCTCTATTCTAAGAAATTGTAGCATGCCTCTGGACAATCCTGTGGAAGTTGTTGAACCTCTGTATAGCTGTTATGAACTGTCTAAGAGACCACCTACAGAAAAATAACACGGAATTTGTACAATGCATCTTTTAGATGGCTAGATAATACTGTAGAAATATGGTGCTCACTGCTTCAACAGCCCAAGTGGAAGGTCTGCATGCATGCCAGATATATCCAGTCAGAAATCAGAATCTGGACAGATTACAAAAGGATGTTTTAGCAACTCCTGTTGCCAAACCTTGATGAGGATTGTGTTCAACAGAAGGGCGACATAGAGCCTAAAGTAGTTGTTTTCCATGTGGACCAATTGTTCCGACAGTGAATATAGAAAGTCTATACGCCACTCTTAAAATGCCAGGTTTCTGAGATGTAAAAAAGTCAGACCAAGATAAATGACTTAAGACTTTTTTCCACCTTTAATATAGCATATAAGTTGTACATTTCAATTGAAAAGCAAACTGAAATCATTTAGGGGAAAAATAACAATAAAAATCTAGAACAATGTGGCTACATAAAGATGCAAACCCTTAAACCAATACTTTGTTGAAGCACCTTTTGATTTTATGACAGCATTCAAGTCTTTTGGGGTAGGCGCCTATCAGCATGGCAAATCTTGCCTTGGGAATCTTTGTCTACCCTGCCTTGGAAAAGCGCTCCAAATCTGTCAGATTGCGAGGGCGTCTCCTGTGCACAGCTCTCTTTGGGATACCCTACAGATTTTCAATTGGTTTCAGCTCTGGGCTGTGGCTGGGTCACTCCAAAACTTTGATATTATTCTGCGGAAGCCATTCTTTTGTTGATTTGGAGATAAGCTTTGGGTTGTTGTTGCGTTTCCTCTTCATCTTCAACATTTTAGCAGAGGCCTGAATGTTTTGTCCCAAAATTGACTGATATTTGGAACTGTTCATAATTCCCTCCACCTTGACTCTAAGCCCCAGTTCCAGATGAAGAAAAGCAGCCCCAAAAGCATAATTCTGCTGCCACTATGCTTCACTATGAGTTTGGTGTATTTTTACTGTTTTGGGGACAAACATACTTTTTGGAACTATGACCAAAAAATGCAACTTTGATCTCATCAGACATAACACATTTTCCCACATGCTTTTGTCAGACTTTATGTAGGTTTTTGCAAAATGTAGCTGGGTTTGGATGGTTTTCTTTGTAAGAAAAGGCTTCCATCTTGCCATCCTATCCCATAGTCCAGACATATGAAGAACATGAGACACTGACGTCACATGTAGTACACAAACAATACTTGCCAGAAATTCCAGCAGCTCCTTTAATTTTTCAGCAGGCCTCTCGGCAGCCTATGGGACCAGTTTTCTTCATCAATTCTGGAGGGATATTCGGTTCTTGGTAATATCACTCTTGTGGCCTATTTTCTCCACTTGATGATGACCGTCTTCACTGTGCTCCATGGCATATCTAAACATTTTTTGCGTTAGGGCACGTCCACCAAATATGACAGCCTGGTTTTTTTTTACATTTCCAACAGTTACTAGACATATTTTTGAACATTTTTGCTAACTTTGCAGGTATTAGATGCCATTTATAAAACATTTTATATAAGTTTTCTTTATAAGCAGTTGCCATTGTCAATTTATAGCAGCGGTTCTCAACCTATGGGTCGCGACTCCATTTGGGGTCGATCGACCATTTCACGGGGGTCGCCAAACAAGACTGTCTGCCATTTTTTTTTACTCTTTTCCGTTGGGTGCCTTACCTCCCTTGGGCTGGGCCAGCTAGTGGCCCAGCCAGTGGTCGGCTTGCTCTGCCTCTGCTGCTTGCCAGCTACACCTCGGCTGGTGCAGGGGGTGGCACCATGCATGCGCAGCGCTCCCAGGCAGGGAAAGTCCTCAACTTACGACCGGTTGGGTAGTCCTTGACTTACGACCAGTTTAGTCCTCGATTTACGACCGGTTTAGTCCTCAACTTATGACCGGTTGGGGTTGCGGCATTAAAAAGGTTGAGAACCACTGATTTATAGTATCTTTCCCATAGATTGTTCCATTTTTCTAATTCTATATTGTGCCCAAACTTTTTTGCTTATATTATCATTGTTTTTTTCACTTGTTCACCTTTCATTTTTAGGTTTAATAGAAAATTATAGTTTCTTAATCAGTTTTCCATCTGATGTCAACAATACCTGATCAAACATTGTCTGGGCTTTATAGAAACCATGTATTTTAGCATCTTTCTCATATCTCAGTTGCATTTGCAATAGAGATATGCACCTGCCTTACTTTTTTATTGCCAAAAATGTCTTGGATCTTTGTATCTGGAGAAAACACTGACTACCTTGCATGGAAGAAACAATGAGCATCCAGAGCCAGTCCAGGAAAAATGATGTGTAATTTAGTGGTTGGTATGGACCTATAATTGTGGCACTTGCATCAATACAGTGGCCATTACACTGCATGTTGAAGGACTGTCAATTATTATCAGGAAATTAGAAGTCACATACCTGCAATCTGGAAAAGCTAGTTACGCCAACTACCCTTACTCAAAATATTCTATAAATCAGATGAGGGGATTACAACCTGGGCTTCTCTGGCTTATGGATTCAAAGGACATCAAACAAAAGTGCAACCACTTCAGCCACCACCAGGGCCCCTCACATCACATTTAGTGACACAGCAACTAAATACCATACAGGTGAGCTGTTGATCAGCAAAGTATCAACAAGATTTCCCCTGAGACGTCCAGCCACTTTCTACCAATCATACTGTGGCTCCAGCAGATCCTTGTTAAAGCCCCACTTTGACCCTGGCCACTGCTGCCTGAAGCAGCAATAGAGGTTGCAGAGGGAACGTATAGGGAACAACATTAGATATTTGCAGGACTTGCAAAATCTCACCCTATTCTGAAAGCTGTTTCAGCTGTTTTGGGGGGGGGGGGAGAGATATGTCTAATCTAAATGTGAGACAATTTAAAGGACCTAGGCACATGCAGAATCGTTTGAACTATAGAGCAGTGGTTCTCAACCTGTGGTTCGGGACCCCATTTGGGGTCCAACAACCATTTCACGGGGGTCACCAAACAACGCAGTCTGCCATTTCCCCCCCCCCTTTTCCTTAGCTGTGCTACTCCCTTTTATTCTATTGGCTTCTGAAAGCCAATAGAATAGACTCTCTTAAATAGAATCTAATTCTATTGGCTTTCAAAAGCCAATAGGAATTGTCCAGGCTGTCTCTGCTCTGCTGAGCCCGCCAAAAGTCCCATTCTACAAACAGTGCTGCACCAGTTGAGTAGTCCTTGACTTACAACCGGTTGAATAGTCCTTGACTTACGACCGGTTGGGGGTCACGGCATTAAAAAGGTTGAGAACCACTGCTTTAGAGTGCATGGTTTCCAATTTAGAAGGGTTTTATAGAAAAGCGCATGGATCAATTCACCAACTTGAAAAAAAAAGGAGAGAGAGAGGGAGAGAGAGAGAGAGAGAGAGAGAGAACATTTCTTGGAACGGATCACTTTGCTAATCAAGGGAAAGTTGGAAGATTGCACAATCTACATGAGCATCCTTTGTCTCTAATTGCAGCAGCTTTGTCTGCTCGCGCTTTCTTTTTCACGCGTCCGCGCGCCTCCGCGCGCCTCCGCGTTCCGCTTCCAGGACTGATTGAGGTGGGGAGGAGGCGCCTCCCGGTGACAAAAAGTCCGAGGCGCAGGACTTGAGCGCTGGGGTGGGGGGAAGAAGAACAAATCTGCTAAAACTTTCAGACGAGATCGGCCACCAGGGGGTGGCGGGAAGGAAGAGACCGCGACGAAGTTGGGAGCGCTGGTCAAGAACGCTGCCATTCCTCTCAGCCAGCTTTGCAGAAAACGAGCGCGCCTCGCTTTCTATTCCTTCCTTTCCGCCTTGGGCTACCGCAGCCTCCCCGTGGATTATCACCGGAGCTACCGTCCTTGTGTTGCTTGCGTCGTTCTTTGGGGGAGACTCGGTGGCTTTGGCTTGTCAAGTTTGCTCCGGTTTCCTTTGCGAGGAGGGAGGGAAACTCATAGAGAAAGGAGCATCTCAAAGGATACAGAAAGCCTCCTCCCCCCAAACCGTCCTCACTGGTGGCCTTTTAATTTTTTTTTATTTTTTATTTTTTTTGCGTCTTTTCCCACTCCCTTTGTCTCTTTCTGCTTTCCTGCCCGGTCCAAACCTTCCCCCCTCCCCCTTCGGAGTTTCGACATGGTGACTATTGGGAGAAAGAGGAGGACGAGAGCATGAAGCCTCCAGGATGGGCGCAAACAATGGCAAGCAGTACGGCAGCGACGGTAAGTCCGCTGCGCCTCCGCGGGGCGAGCGACACGTCCCTGGATGTCAGGGCGAGCGAGAGTTGCGCGTGCGGCCGCGCGTGCGTGGGATGGGCAGCCCGGGCGCAACTCCAGCCGCTTCTAAGCGGCCGGAGAAGCATTTGCAGACGCTCCGTTAGGAACAGTGAGAGGAGGTCGTCGTCCCGTCGGCCTCCCCCCCCCCCGAAAAAAAAAAATCCTCTTGCAACGCCGTGATCCGGGACGGCAGCTTGGAAAGTTCAGGGCAGGGTTGTGGTTTCCCTTAGTCTGTTCGCGGATCTGCCGTTTGTCGTCGTAGGGCTCGGCCGCTCGGAAGTGGCTGCAACGGAGCGAAGGTGATTTTCTCCGAAATGTTTGCAGTAGAGAACCTATTCTGCGTTTGGCACGCCTTGCTTCGGAGCCGGACGGGAATGGGACAAAGAGCTTTTTTGCCTGTCTAGCCGGGTTGCTAAAGTTTGAGCCGAGGAGCTGTTTAGGCTGGAATATATATATAAAAAAACAAGAATTGTATACAGGTAGTCCTCGACTTACAACAGTTCGCTTAATGACCGTTTGAAGTTACAACAGTATTGGAAAAAAGGCGACTTATGACCGTTTTTTCACACTTAAGGACTGATGCAGCATCTGCGTGGTCACGTGATTTACCTTTGGATGCTTGGCAACTGACTCACATTTATGCCGGTTGCAGTGTCCTCGGGTCATGGGGATCCCCTTTTGCAACCTTCTGACAAGCAAAAGTCAATGGGGAAGCCAGATTCATTTAACAACCGTGTTACTAATTTGTAACAACTGCAGTGATTCACTTAACAACTGTGGCAAGAAAAGTTGTAAAACAGGGCAAAACTCGCTTAACAAATTTCTCGCTGAGCAACATAAATGTTGGGCTCGGTAGTAAATGGAGGACTACCCTGTATATTAGTGCGTAGCATTGTAGCTCTCCTGGTCTTGTGTGCCATACGGTAAATAAATAATACCAGTAGTTGAACCCACACAAGAATACCATCATTACCCAGTTTATAACACTGGGAGAGGCAAGGCTCTGATGTCACAGAAGAGTTTTGTGAATGGTGTGGGTATCTATTGCATATCCTTTTCTTTCCTTTTAATCCAGAACCATACAGAATTTATTGTATATTTTAAAAATAAATCCTTCTGGTACATTCATACTGATGGTCTTTTCCAGCAGTGATTCGTTGGTTAACTCCACCCACAAAATTGTCAACAGAGCATTGATAACTCAATTCTCCCCTCCCATTTATCAGGAAGTGCAGATCAGAACTACGTAATAGAATTCTATGAAGTAATACATTAGTATTAATTAATTCAACCCAAATAAAGAATACTACCGTAATTAAGGTGGAGATAAAGAACCCGTATCAGAAACCATCCTATTCATTCAGCCCGTTGCTCATCTAAAATATTAGCCACCCCTCACAGTTTTGTGTCATTTGCAGACTTTATAAGCATTGTCTCAGATCCCTCAGTCAAGATACTGATAAACTTGGATACTGACACATTGGATTCAGGACAAAGCTCTATGCCACTCCGTTCAGAATTTCCCCTGAAGCTGGAGCTATTCATTAGCATTCTCTTGAGTACAGTCATTTTGTTGATTGTTAATGCATTGAGCAGTAGCGTCATCTAGTCCAGCATCCCCAACCTTTCTGGCACCAGGGACCAGTTTTATGGAAGAAAAATTTTTCCCTGGCTGGGGGGTGATAGTGGTTTCATGCACAACCTAGGTCCCGTGCATGCACATATGAAGCTTCACTCATTGACCTGCCACTTGTGCAGCCCGGTTCCTAACAGGCCACAGACCGGTAGCGGTCCACAGCCCGAGGATTGGAGACCCCTGATCTAGTCCATATGTTATCATTTTATTGTGAAGGGCTTGCTAAAGTCCTGGTAACCTGATTCTTTGGCATTCCTCAGTTCTACTAGCCCAAAAATTATATCTGAGAAAAAGCTAAATTCATTCTGGCATCTGTTAATTGGAGCATATCTATCCAAGTGCTCACAAACATGCTATTTACTAATCTGTTCAAGAACATTGCCTAATATAGACATTAGGCCGATAGGTTTGTAGTTTGCTGGATACTCCTCCTTCCTTCACCATCCTCCAGGAGTTCTCAGAGAAGACCAAGAATGGTAGAATGTAATTGATGTGGCCTTAAAAACTCGAATTTGTTTAAATTGGCTAAGTTATCCACTATATCTTCAGCTGCAGATCCCTTCTTCCCCCAGTGGCATAACAATGACCAACCTTTCTGCAAGAAGACAGTGGCAAGAATTTTTTTGTTTTCTCACTATTGCTCATATGCAATTCATTACTTTCTCCTCACAATGGACTTATACCCCTTTTGGCTTTCCTTTGGATTCTAAACAACCCACAGAACACTTTGTTGTTTCTACCATAATAGCTGTCACAAGCCTCAGTATATTCTGAGCTGGAGCCTTTCTGATAGTTCCTACCATTTCTGGAGATCGGTAGTTCTTGACCTACAACAAATAACTTTATTACGGTCGTAGACCAGCAATAGCCATCACTTTTTACAATATATTAAATAATAATAATAATAATAAAAATAAAAATAGTACTATTTACATTAATAGTAAATAATAACATCCCTGTTAAGAAAATACATGTTCTCAAAATGTTAGGGTCACTCCCTAGTTTATGTGAGTGGATAGCCGATTAGTGTGTTCTTGACCTACAACAGTTCATTCACTGACTGTTTAAAGTTACAATGGCACTGAAAAATGTGACTTACGACTGTTTTTCACAGTTATGACCTTTGTAGCATCCCCATGATCATGTGATCAAAATTCAGATGCTTGGCAACAGGTTCATATTTATGACCATTGCTGTGTCCGGGGGTGATGGTCATGTGATCATCTTTTGCGACCTGACAAGCACAATCAATGGGGAAGCCAGATTCACTTTACAACCGGATTACCAACGTATCAACTGCAGTGATTCACTTAACAGCTGTGGCAAGAAAGGGACGGAACTCACTTAACAAATGTCTCACTTAACAATAGAAAGTTTGGGCTCAATTGTGCAATTGTAAGTCGAGGGTTACCTGTAATTAGAATCAATTCTCTTGAAATCTGGTGTAAAACTATGATTCTTCTCACTGACTCCTCTGGGCATCACAAATTCAACATAATCACTTTCTTACAGGATACCTTTATTACTTCAACTAATTAATTTCTCTTGGTGAGGATTAGGCCCCTAATTGCAGACCCCCTTGTTCTTTCTTCTATCTTCTGACATATGAAATCAGCTAGAATTTGTTGCACCTCTGATTTGTTGCACAGTTAGATTCCAGGCTAATTGCATCATATCTTCCACCTATCCAGGCAGTCTGTTATAAACTCCTAGGTTTATATCACTTTTCTCTCATTGAATTCATACTCAGACACTTTAAATAGAATTTCCATGTTCTGTTTGTTAAATTTATATTTGCAATGCTGAATGTCATCCCACCAAATTTTAGGGATACCTATTATATCATACCTGTTTTCTTGAGTTTCATTTCCCATACTCTTTCTATTGGTATAGCAACATCTGAGGTTTTGATAGCACCATTAACTGTATTGTAATTCTCTACAAACTCTTGAGCCACACTTTGGCCTTCTTCTCCCTTTATGTTCTGCTTTCCAATCCTTGACTACAAATTTGGATATGGGTTTTTGCCACCCTTCTCCATTTCTTTTAGTTTAGTGCTCTCCTGATGAGATTGACAAAGCACCTGCCAATATTTGTTTCCTTATCTTCAAAGGTTGTAGCTTATTTCTTCCCAGGAGATCTTCATGGAGGCAACATAGTTCATCATAGAATCCAGATCCTTCTAGATAGCATTACTAATAGCTGATTGTTGACTTTCAAGATTTTGGTTTTTCTAGTGTCATGGCTTTTATCTGGAAGGATTTTTTTTTTTTAAACTGCCTCTCTTCTAAGTTTTTTCCTGTTTAAAACCTCACAGCTTTTTGTTTGTTTGTTTTCTTCTGGTCTGTGATTTCTATGCATAGAAATCAAAAGGAAAGAATTGGCTTTGAACAGTGTCAATAACCTCTCTGCTACATCCTGGATACAGACACCTAGAAGACAACACATTTCCCATGACATCATATTGGGTCTGTACATTGTTGCCTTTTTCTCAATGGGATTATTCCTTGCTGGCTAGTTTGGGGTTTATTGTTATATGCAACCACAGTATTTAGCTTTATTAAAAAGGTCATTGCTTATTTAACCCTGATGATATTTTAAAAATAACCTATGATTTTTTTTTTTTAAAAAATAACCTATTAATACATGTGGCAGAAAGGAAGAGGAATATATAAAATAGGTTAAATCACATTGTTTTGCTCTAATATGCTATATAAAAGATGAAGTCATGTGTGCAAAATGACACAATAATGGAGGATAATTTGATATCTATTATAAGCTTAAAAGCTGCCTTCACCTTTGCAGATTCTAAGGCTAATTCTGAATGCTGGTGTGTTCTAAGTATGAGGTTTGTGCCTGCCTCATAGTCTTATAAAATAAACATTTGGACTTTTATATTAATCATATTATGATGGCAGACATGGAAGAGCCAATAAAAACCAACCTTTGTTCTGGATTTTTGAGCATGTACCACATGCATTCTATGTCATCTTTTGTCATTTGTTTCTGATATTTCAAGATTCTGTATTGTACATTATAGCATAGAAGTGCTTCCTGACTAAATGGCAAGTTTTTCAACCCCAGGGACAAAGCAGGAGAGAGGCAGTGTTTAATCTGCTCCAGCTGTTCTGTTTAAATGCTACCTCTGCAATTCCATTCCACTTACATTTTTTTTCTGAGCCTGCATATAGATGTGTAGTGTTGTGTCTGCCTCATACAGAATCATTTTGGTGTAGAATTGTAGTGATCACATTGGAATAATGGTTTGATAATTAAGTGCATCTAATAGGTATTTGGTTGGGAAATAAACTATGCCATGGCATAAATAATTATTAGAAAAAAATATGTTAAAGTCAACCACTTCATTTAGTAATTCTAATATACACAGGATACTTCCATATAGTCACTCACTGTATGGTAACTTGCCACAGCAAATTAACTTTCTTCCTTCATACACGTCTCCTGTTACTAAATTGATTTATTATGAAAGAGGAAAGTAGATTTGAGTCACAAAATATCCAGAATACCCTGATGTATGCTGTAAGTTGAAGCGTTCTATCTGTGCCTTTGACTATTCCTGAAAGCAGGAATCTATTGGTAGTGAAGCAGACTTTATATGTATAAGAGAAAAAGGATTTATCTACAGCTAATACATTACAAGCAAAGCCTAGTACTAACCAGTTGAATCCTACCAGGAGACTCTCTATGCATATGTGTCAGAGAAAAAAGGTAGGAATGAACAGTCTCTTTGACAAAGAATGGATGAAATGATAAAAAGGGACACTTTTCATCTGTATTCTACTGCCTGCTTATGGCCATAGGTGCTGAAGAATCTATGGCATTGGATTTGGCTCTCCAACAACTTGATTGCTTTATAGAGATAGCTTTGCAATTTACCTTCTAAAGCTCTATCAATTGGACAGCTTGACTTTCCACTGTGGCACAAAGGGAGGTCCCAGTAATTCAATTATTTTTCTCCTTATAAAATAATAGCTACCATAGAAAATTACTGCCACCAAAAGATGATAAATAAGATTGCTTATTCCTCCTTGAAGTTTTCCTCAAAGTATTACTTTCAGGCTGTCATGGAGAACAAGCTGGATGCATTGGCTGGTTCCAAACATTGCTTAACTATGTGTGGTTTGGTAAACTGTGATTAGTTGGATTAATGCAGTATGTTGAGTCATAAATTATGATTTACAAACCACACTGGGCTCACATACTGCACATGGTCAGAAACAAATGCTTAGAGGAGTCAAGTTGTTGTTCCTCAAGATTGCACAAATCCCTTCACATTATCTTTCCCCAAATCTTTTCATAGAGTCTTTGGCAGAATGAAGTACACAGTATTCTTCACTACAGTATAGTACAGCTCCTCATACAGTTAATAAACTCTATTACAGTGTTTCTCAACCTTGACAATTTTAAGGCATGTGGATTTCAACTCCCAGAATTCCACAGCCAGCAATGCTGGCTGTGGAATTCTGGGAGTTGAAGTCCACATGCCTTAAAATTGTCAAGGTTGAGAAACACTGCTCTATTATTTCTCAGTAAGGTAATTGAAAACCTTGTTATAGTGGCTTTATCTCTCACCATTATCACTCCTATAGATGGCTGTGGTTGTTCTGAAAACCAATGCAATAAATTACAAGAACTTACAAGAGGCTGCATTCTGAGCCATCATTTCACCTTCTTTTCTTTTTTACAACTTCCTCTAAGTTGAGAACACTTCCCTTTAACTGGGAGCACCTAAAGGAAAGCACACAAAAGATGTGATGTCAGGAATGCTTCTCTCAAAATTCTCTCCTGATACAGTCCAGCTAGGTTGTAAGGTGGAGACTGATACAGAAATTTAGGGCACCACAAGTGATTCTGGGCCTTTATCTGTTCATTCCTAAGCAACAGAATATGGTGATTTGAAGAAATATGAGTTTCCCAATTCAGCTGTAGCATTCAAGCCTTTTGGCATTACCAGAAGTCTAGATGGAAAATTGAAAGTGATCAGATGGGAAAGGTCTGTTCTAGTATTGAAGATGGAAAAATGTAACCTACAGATGATGTGTTATTCTCCACTCCGTGCTAGCAGTTATATTGACTAATCTCTCTCTCTGCTGAGAATTTCTTTCCCATTGCACAGATACCTACTGAATCTCCTTTAAAAATTTTGAAACCATATTCTATTCTTATACTAGAGTTGATCCAGCATTTGGCACTTTAGAAGGTAATAATAATTTTGTCTGAAGCCTCTTCATTGGTAAAAGAAAAAATACAGTAGAATTACATTTGGTTGCTTTTTTATCTTCTCCCTTGAGAGCTCATCACATAACGGAAATATTATTTGTGCTCTTCTGTAAAGCCTCCTTTGGGAAGGTAACTTTAATTCCCCATTATATCAGACCCCAGAAATATAAACATTTCCTGGAATTACACCTCACTTCCTTAGAGGAACAGCTGTGTCTGCTGTGTTTTCCAGCTGTGGAAGTAACTGTGGATGAGAAATCCCAGCTTGGAGGGGGGTGAGAGAACCAGGTCATTCTCATTTTCCTCACTGCTGCCACTCTTGTGTCAGTCAAGACAATCTTCCTGGGAGTTGCTATCCTCTTCTCCATTATACGGTTAAAGCTGAAAACAAAACATTTTCCTAACTCTAGAGCAGTGGTTCTCAACCTTTTTAATGCCGTGACCCCCAACTGGTCGTAAGTCGAGGACTACTCAACCGGTCGTAAGTCGAGGATTGCTCAACTGGTACAGCACTGTTTACAGAATGGGACTTTTGGCGGGCTCAGCAGGGCAGAGACAGCCTGGACAATTCCTATTGGCTTTTGAAAGCCAATAGAATTAGACTCTATTCAAGAGAGTCTATTCTATTGGCTTTCAAAAGCCAATAGAATAAAAGGGAGTAGCACAGCTAAGGAAAAGGGGAAAAAATGGCGGACTGCATTGTTTGGCGACCCCCGTGAAATGGTCGCCCCGACCCACAGGTTGAGAACCACTGCTCTAGAGAGAAAAACAGGAATTTGCAGTAAAAAAATCTGAGAACATTCTGTACTGTTCTGTAACATTCTGTCCAGGTGACTTCTGGATGTTAAAATCCTGAATGGCAACTAGTGAGAAAAGTTCTTAATTCCCCTTGCTAAGCCCACATTTGGTTATCTGGTCAACTGAAGCCCCTGAATTGTGTTATTTAAATGTTTTCTACTACAGATGGGGCAAGGTTGCTATTCTCAGTTTTGAAATGAAAGGAATTTGCTATGGTATCCTGGGAGGGAGATTTTTTACTGCAAATTCCTGTTTTTTTCTCTAGAGTTAGGAAAATGTTTTGTCTCAACATCACTAGAGTGTGATCTAGATCAAGACTTCCTGTACTGATGCAAGTAGATTTTCTTGCCTTCAGTCATCTCTGATTTTTTTGGCTGCACTTAGTTTGGGTTTTTTTTCCAGCCCTTTTGGTGTCTCGCTTTTTTCTCTTTTATTTGTGGCTCATACAGCATTTCTCTTATTTCCATTCTTGCCTAAAAGATAATCTTACTAGATGATTCACACAGCGGTATGTTCTGGCCAAGCTCCTGTCTCAAGTAGGAAAGTTAAACTTAGAAAGGAAGCATGCTCTATTCCACGTAGAACAGGGGTCCCCAACCCCCGGTCTGTGGACCGGTACTGGGCCGCGGCATGCCAGCAATTGGTCCGCACAAACAAGCAAAACCCCATCCATGGGATGCAGGCAGCACACAAAACCACGCACTCTTCGATCTGTGGAAAAACATTTCTCCACATAACCGGTCCCTGGTGCCCAAAAGGTTGGGGACCTCTGACGTAGAACATAAGTATTTATGGAAAAATCAGTTACCTTTTTTCCTCAATATCTGCTCTTAAGTGAGTTTTGCCCTGTTTTACGATCTTTCTTCAGTCAAATCAAAATAGAGCTGGAAGGGACCTGGGAAGTCTTCTAGTCCAAACCTCTGCTCAGGCAGGAGACCTATATGATTTCAGACAGGTGGCTGTCCAGTCTCTTCTTAAAAACCTACAGCAATGAATCACCCACAACTTCTGAAGGCTGGTTAATTGTCCTCACTGTTGGGAAGTTTCTCCTTAATTCTAGGCTGCTTCTCTCTTTGATTAGTTTCCATCCATTGTTTCTCATCTTGCCTTCTGGTGCTTTGGAAAATAAGCTGACCCCCTCTTCTTTGTGGCAACCTCTCAATTAACTCATATTTAGGACGGTTGCAGTGTCCCAGGGTCATGTGACCACCTTTTGCAACCTTCTGACAAGCAAAAGTCAATGGGAAGTCAATCACTTAACAACCATGTTACTAATTTAACAACTGCACTGATTCATATAACAACGGTGGCAAGAAAGATAATAAAATGGGGGGGGAACTCACTTAACAAATGTCTTACTTAGCAACAGAAATTTTGGGCTCAGTTGTAGTCATAACTCGAGGACTACCTGCAATGATATTACCTTAGTTCTCTCTTGGAAATTCTTTCACTGGTTAGCATTGATATTTTTATTCAGATGTTTGGTTCCTGAGGTAAGATTTAATTTATTTTATTAATGGTTTTCATGTGTTTTGTTGAATTACATATTTTATATGAAATTATCTTGAGTACTTTTTGTTTCAATTATCACGATAATCATATCACTATTCAGTCTTCAAATGGATGCCTAAATTTTTTTATACTAGTATTACAAATGTACATCTTTTTCCTACAATTTCAGGCATTTTCTCCAACATTTAGGTAGAACTGTATTAATAGTAAGTCTATGTAATAAAGATGACATATTTTCCTTCCCCCCCCCTTTACATTTTAGATTAGGGTGGTGTGGTAGCTCAGCTGTTAACACTCTGGGCTTGTAGGCTGGAAAGCCAGCAGCCCAGGTTCAAGATCTGAGCAACGGGTGAGCTCCCATCCTTGCCCCATCTCTTGCCAACTTAGCAATTCAAAAGCATGCAAATGTGAGTAGATAAATAGGTATCACTTCAGTGGGAAGATAACAGTTCTCTATGACGTTATGCTGCCCACATGACTGCAAAAATGTCTTCAGACAGCGCTGGCTCAATAGCCTTGAACTGGAGATGAGCACTGCTCCCTATAGTTTGCAATAATTAGCGGAATAAAATGCACAGGGACTCCTTTCCTTTTCCCTTTACTTTTTAGATTATTATGTTCCTAGATTAGTACTGGCGAAGTTCAGTTTGTTTCTGTACATAATTTTTGGTAAACAAAAAGAGGTTGCCTTTGTTGCGTGAGTTTTGTTCTTCAAGTTCTCCCCCGTCCTCCAGTTTAGATATCATGAAAGGAAAATTACATATTAGCAAAGGTTACCTATTTAGTTAATTATCTGGTAAGGGCCTAATAGAGAAATAAGATAAATAATTGAGAAATGATTAGCTAATTATGTTAAGGAAATAGGAAGAAACTAGTTTGTTGAGGCAATTCTTGTGTGCTAATTAAAATAACAGTTCAATTGGGTGAGAGATCTGCAGATGAACTTAAATGAGAAAAATAAAAATGAAATAATTTTCAGCATATGATCATTCCCCCCCCCTTTTCTCTCTCCCTCCTTTCCTCCTTTACCTTTGGCTGCTGGACCAGTTGTTTAGGCACGTATAGACTGGGAGTTTCTTGCATGTTACATGCATGGTTGTTTTTTGAAGAACATCAGAAACTTCCATTGTTCTAGATTGTTTTCTGAGTTTAGCCGAATGGAGTATTCACTCTTCTATTTATTTCCATATCTTCATATCCATTAAAGCAATAATAGCAGAATGATTGCTATTGCTATTAATTGTCACCAAAGATTATGAAGTGATGACTCTAGAGACATGACATCTCCAAAACATTTTGATTGTTTGAAAGAAAGCATAACCAGCAGCATCTCACCAAATCTTGCTACAAAGTAGTCAAGTAGTATCCATCCAATATGTGGGATAGCTATACTCCCACATAATCATACAGTAAAAAGAGGGTTTTTTTTAGACTGAGCTAAAGTTCTGTTTCAAGCATAGGTTGATTTTATGTGAAGTGGAGCACAGATCTCTAGCATCGTCCTTGTTATTTTTTTAAATGGCCTCACATAGGCATGGATAAAATAATTTAAATATTCAGTGGCTGTGCTTTGTTTGGAAGGATGCCTATCGGATCTATAAAAAAGACAAAGATGGTGAGGAAGACGGCTTCCTGGAGGAGCGAGAGAAGCCAGGGGTTACTTCACCAGCTTACTTTCTGCTAAATGAGGATTTATAAGTGACCATCCCTCCCAGGACAACTGTTTTATAAATAACAAATCCCTCCATTTTGTGAGACCATCCATTAAATGCTCTCAGATATGCCCAGACACAGATAAGTGAGCCTGTCTAGTTGTACCTCTCCAAAATGAGATAAGGGGGAAGTTGTATCTGACTGAGTAGTAGCTGCACTTTATGTCTCCTGATTATCCAATCTTCCCTTGTTAGTTCATTCATATATCATGCAATACTGGCTCTGCTTATCTTTGCATGAGGCCCAGGGCAACCATTTTTCTCTAACTACCATAGTTCAGGGAAGACAGCTTTTGTCACATCCATATCTTTCCAACGTGATGTCTGGGCACCATGCCAGGGAAGCAGCTATGAAGTTGAAGCTCTGGCCCCTCTTCCATTCTTAAATGGCAAACATTTTACAATACTTCATTGAGATTGCTGACTTTGCTGTGTCATTAGGCTCATATTTCAGATTACCTACAGATTGGTTCTAGAAGGCTGTATTTGCCACCATGAACTGACTCTTCTCCAACCCCACCCTTAAATAAAGTATATATGAAGTAATTGGGGTGGTCATCAGGAGTTCTGGAATGGTATCATAATTCTTTATACCATTTGAATCAGGAGAGGCCAGTTAGAGGTTATTTGCAGTAGTGGGCTGAATGAAGATCAGGAAGCTGAGACTGAATCTTGATAAGGTAGACTATATAGGCAGTTTTGATGTCGGGGAATTAAGAAAAAATGCATCCTCCAGATAAAAGTTGAACTCCTTCCAGTGGAGCAGTTGCATAGCAGTTCCATAATTTTCAGTGGTGAATCAAGTAAGCCCCATAGGGTAGTATTGTTTCTTACCTCCAACTGTTTCTGGGTAGTGATAACCTGGCCATTATGATTCATAAGCCAGTAGGTCAAATCAGGAACTATTAAATGTGTTCTAGGGCTATTTTTGAAGATTGTCTGGAAACTGCAGCTAATCCAGAATTTCTATGGCCGGGTTGCTAAAGGGGGCAAAGAGATCATGAACACATTCATACTTGCAAGAGCCAATGGTTATATTTTCTAGAATTTTGCAAGCTGGTTAAAAGCAGTGCTGAGTCTTTGTGCCTTCCATGCCATTCGGCTGCTCCATGGCTAATGGGGTTGTGGGCACTAGCAACAGAGCTGGGAAAACCAGTTCTTAAACATTTACTAGCCCATCACTGGACACATTATGCCGAATACATTTTGAACAAGGTGCACTACCTACCTGCATTCTGGTGAGTTAAACTGGTGGTATGTGTATTGTTACGGAAATCCTGCATGTCTTGGGAACCAATTATTGCTGGATGACCTTTTCTCTTGAGAAGCTGCCTGACAATTATGATCAAATGGGAGGTCTCCTTGAAAATGCTGCCATTTTAAAAAAGGGCACTTTCAATGCTAATGTGCTAATTTGTGAATTTCCATCCTGCCCAGTTATCAGTGCTATATAGTTGAATTAGGTGTTGATATCGTTGTAGGTTTATGCGAAAATCATGCTGTTGTGTCATTTAATGTATTTCTGCTCTAATGGTTTTAATTTGTATAATTTGTACGGTTTATATTATTGGTTGATTTTGGGATTCCTTTTAATGGAAAGAAGACTAAAATTGTATGTTTGTTTGTTTATTTATTTGTCATTAGATTTTTATCCTGTCTTTATTTTGATTAACTCAAGGAAACATCCATACCTAATGCTCGTACCTTAGATTTCTCTCTCTCCCCTCCCCCTGTGTTTGTGTGTTATGTATTTTTCTATCCTTTAGATACAGGAAAAATACATGGGAACTAAATTCATTAAGGGTAGAAGAATTTTTTTTATCTCCAGCATACTTGATATATCTCATTTAAACCTAGAGCTGCAGTTTCCTAATTAGATTCTCTCATGCCCTTCCCATTGTTCCATAGAAATCTATAATAATGAAAGCTGGACTTAGTAAAACTAACACATACCTATTTGCATTTTATTGAGTCGTTTCCCTCAATCTTTCCTGCAGAATAGCTTTTCCTGTTTTTTGGCAACTGAAATCTCAATCTTTATACCTGATTTTACATTTTAGCTTCAGTCTTCACGAGTGTTAACTTTTTCATCATCTGTAAATTGTAGTTGGGAATATGTAAAGGAGCCTACTTCTTTAAAAAAAAGCTTAGTTTACTTACAATTGGTGGCTGCAGAAACTAAGATAGATGATTTTACATATATGATAGTCTCTATGTCATTATTTCCTCAGATTGACACCGTTGACACACTGGCCTGTACAAAGAATATCTGCAGATATACAGATAGATTGCAATTAGTGTGAGTTCAAACAGCAATATTTGATTTAGTGCGAGTTCTAAATTGATGTACTAGGGATTGCTCAGGCCACCTTTCAATTGATGTCACAGCGTTGACATCTGGATTTAATGTGAGCTAAAATTCAATTAATATGAGGTGAGTTTGTGTGCAGTTGAGGCTAGCACTGCACAGTTGCTGTTGTGGTTTTAGATGCTAATCATTGTGTGTACAAAATGAGAAAATCTCATTTTGAAGAACTACAGCAAAATATAGAAGATAGCAGGTATGTTCTAGCTTGTCTTTTATTGACTTTATTTAAAATATTTGTGGGATCTATCTAGAAAGTACATAGTAATGTTATTTAGATATTTTTGTTCTTATTTTGCTTTCTTTAACTACTCTATAACTTTGTTAAAAATAAAGGTAAGTTGTAAGCAATTTTTTGCTGTTATACTTCATTAATAAACATAAAATGTAGGTAAAAACATTGACTGTTTCAAGCTGGCACCAATTTTCCTATTTTCCCTAGAAATATCACTTTGAATTCAGTGGTGTAAATTCAAATAATACAACCAATTCATGGGATTTTTTTACCACTAATTGGCACCTACCTGTAATGCCTTCTTGTGGAAATACCAGGGAGAAAAAAAAATCCTTAAGGAGTTAACTTTGTAAGATGCTAGTCCATGGTGGCAAAAAAAAAGAGTCTCGTATCCCTTATCGAGCTAACAAAATTTATTAAAAGGCATTATTTCATCAGAAGTGTAGGGTGGAAATTGTTGAAGTCATGATGGAACTTGATTTCCGTGGGTACAGATGATGATGAATACATCATAGTGAAGCTCAAATAAAGGAGAGGCCTCAGAGGGTAAGTTAATAAAATTCTAGGGCAGCCATGAAGATACTGGCATATTAAGTTAATCCTTCTCCCAGCTACTCATTGACTGTTGTGAAGATGTTCAGATAAAATACAAGAGAATGGAAAGAAGATTAGCCAGTTTAAAGGTAATGGGTGGAATTCTGGAATATTACATTTTGAAGAAAGATATACTGCAACGTTATGTTTCATGTTCTACTTACATGACAAATTAAGTATCGTTTGTGGTTTGCCTTACATTTAAAAGCTGTTGGGTTATGGCTTTCTGTTTAAGAGACTCATACAAGCAAGTTGTATTTCTCTCTTTGCCTTTGAGAAAGCAATATTTTATATATTGCTCCCTGTGTTTCTTAATCTAGTGGAAAAGCCAAAGGAGTTTTTCCCCCTTTTTTTTACTGTCATCATGCAACCACAAAAATGTTACATTTTTAAGAAATAAGACTTCTTGCATCCAAGCCAAGGAAGGAATGGGCAGTTTATTGTCTCATTCTTTATTTTCATTTTGCCATCTTCCAATGCCAAACTGGGCTCTTGAAACAAAACACTGCTGTTTTTAGACTGTGTGGGATGGTTATAACAGAGTGCAGATAGGTGTGGATTTTTATGCTAACCAAAATATAACGTCCTTAAAAAAATAAACAATATAACTTTTAGTAGGAATAGAACTAGGTCAACCTCTGTAGCTATTTAATGAGCATTTATTTTAAATTTGGGAGGAAAGGTAGTCTACCCTTTTAAATTGATGCAAGTTGTTTCTACTTGAATCTCAGGTGAAAATGGACAGCAAAGATAGATCTAACCTGCCAAGGCGATCCACATTTTGTATCTTAAAATTCATGTTTGAGGCATATGTGGGCCAGAGCTGGATTTTCTACTAAGCTGGTCATGGGATGGATCCTACTTTACTCTGTGAGGAGGAGGGAATATCAGGGACAGCACCTTCATCCTGAAGTTGACATAATTGTTTTTGGACCATAAATTTCCAAGTCTTAAATTGTATTTATTCATTAACTTATTTATATTTTATTTTTCACTTCAGTTAACTCGAACTCTTGAAGATATACAAAACTTTGAAATGAATAAAATAGTATAATGACAAAACCATGTAAATGTGGCCCATCTTTGGGTCTTGTGGCAAGCTACACTAAAGAAAAGAAACAGAGCACCTGCCCTAGAGTCCATTTTACTTTGTAACCGGGGGAAAAAAAGTCTAATAAACACTTCCTGGTTAAGTTGTGACAGCCTCTAGTCAGGGGAACAAGATTTACTGCATCCCTCATTTGGTTTGGAGTGTAGATACATAGCTAGGCATCACCTGCAATCGATGATATCACATTTGAACTGGAGGATGACTTCTAGCAATTCCATATAGACATAAACCAGGATTGGAGGGAAAACAGACCACTAGGGCACCCACTATGAATTGTGCAGGGTTCTAACTTCTTCTTTCCTCCCACACCAACTAGATTCACATACACAAGTAGGAAGGGAACTATCCCAAAATAGCACCCAACCAATCCAAGTGCTCCAGTAGATACTGTGGTTAACAATTTTGAAGGTTGCTGAGAAGTCCTTTAGAACAACAATGATCATTCTTACATCATCCACCCCAGGTCATCCATAAAAGTGACTAGTATGGTATCCATCCCATACCCATGCCTGAATTTGGTCTGCTCTAAGCACTGGTGGTACTCGAATATAGTCATGTCCTAAAAGTGGTATAATCTGTGAAAAGGTTGAAAATCCCTGATTTAGTCCAACCCCCTGCTCAGGCGGGAAACCTATACCATTTCAGACAAATGGCTGTCCAGTCTCTTCTTAAAAATTTCCAGTGTTGGAGCATTCACAGCTTCTGGAGGCAGGTTGTTCCACTGATTAATTGTTCTAACTGTCAAGAAATTTCTCCTTAATTCTAGGTAGTTTCTCTCTTTGGTTAGTTTCCATCCATTTCTTCTTGTCCTGCCTTCGGGTGCTTTGGAGAATAGCTTGACTCCCTCTTCTTTGTGGCAACCCCTGAGATATTGGAACACTGCTATCCTGTCCCCCCTCATCCTTCTCTTCATTAAACTAGACATACCCAATTCCAGCAACCATTCCTTATATGTTTTAGCCTCCAGTCCCCTAATCATCTTTGTTGCTCTTCTCTGTACTCTTTCTAGAGTCTCAACATCTTTTTTACCTTGTGGTGACCAAAACTGGATGCAGTATTCCAAGTGTGGCCTTAAAAAGGCGTTGTAAAGTGGTATTAATACTTCATGTGATCTTGATTCTATCCCTCTGTTAATGCAGCCCAGCACTGTGTTGGCTTTTTTAGCAGTTGCAGCACACTGCTGGCTCATATTTAAGTGATTGTCCACTAGGACTCTGAGATCCCTCTCACAGTTACTACTATTGAGCAAGATAGCACCTATACTATACCTGTGAATTTCGTTTTTCTTGCCTAAACGTAGAACCTTACTTTTTTCATCATTGAAGTTCATTTTGTTAGATAGCACCCAGTATTCAAGTCTGTCAAGATTTTCATATATCTTAAGCCTATCTTTTGGAGTGTTGGCTATTCCTGCCAGTTTGGTGTCATCTGCAAATATGATGAGTTCCCCATCTATCGCCTCATCCAAATCATTGATGAAGATGTTGAAGAGCACTGGGCCCAGAACAGAGCCCTGGGGCACCCCACTACACACTTCCCTCCATGTAGATGCAGTTCTATTGAGGACCTTTCTTCTTTTCTGAAATGGTATGTTATTTCTTTTGATCTCAGCAATGTGACTTTGATTGCCTCTGAGTAGCAAGGACGAGGCTTGGAGCACTAGCATAACAAATTGCTTCTGCAAGCATACCTAGCTTTTTTGCTGCTCAGATCTTAAATTCCAATTTAAAGGAATTTAATTAGAGGTCCTTTGTCTAAAATTGTAGATAGCTACTGCCAATCAGAGGAGATTGTAGTAGAGAACCAGAAGTTTAGAATTTTGGCTTCTGTCAGCACAGCCAATATCAATGGGTTGCAGTAATTGTAATGGAAAACAGCTGAATTTTCCCAAAGTTGTGACATCCTGCCATAGTGCTGCTTGACCATGCCAGTTCTCATGAAAAATATTTATCCATTTTGCTTGTGCCAGATTCCTTGTAAATATAGAAAAGAAACTTTGCACATTTTTTGCATGTCATATTTGATTTTTCCCAATGGTATTTTATATATTTTTTAAGTAATCCACAAATTATTCAGTTTCTTGAATAGATGAGCTTCTATGCCTGGATTGGTAATTGGTGAAAATTTCAGTAAGATGAATTTGTCAATGATGGATGACTATCATATAGTAGTAACAAATGTGTTCCCATAGTGTTCCCTATGTGATGCTAAAGCTAGCAGTTTAAACTGTTTAAACTGAAATAATAAGGGAACATTGATATTAAGCATTTTTACAAGCCTAATATTTAATTATTAAAATTTCCTCAGTTCTAAAAATGTTAACTGTTCACATGCTCATGACATGTCAAGTAAAAGTGACTTTATGCACAGTTGTGCATTGACTTTGTAAGTGGTTACATAGGCCTTTTTATATCACAGATAAGTCTCTTGTTGACACTTGAGTGACTGCCAAATAATAGTTTAAGATACTTGTTTGTTCTAAAGGTTGTAATAATAGTTTCTTGACATACAAGAAACATTAGAAACATACTTTTACACATTTAATTTCAATGAACTGCAGAGGGAAGAGAGAAAAACTAATGGTGGTTCTTTCATCTCATGCTAAAAACAAAACCCATTATTAAGACTGAGATTATAAAAAGTATGATTTCCCCAAAATATCTTCTTTAAAGTAAAATCTATTGAATTTAAAAATCATTCCACTTAAGCCCCAGGTTTTATGTTTTGCTCTGCTGATGCTGGTCCTGGCAACATTAACTATATTGTAAAAATAAAGGTATCTCAAAAGTGCAGGCTTTTATTTTGAATGGAATGCTCTGTGTCATGCTGAGAAAGTTGGAGCTTTCTAAACGTTGCTGACCAACACACTAGCAAGTCCCAGTGAACATGGCCAATAGTGAAAGAAGTTGGCAATTGATATTCACCAATGCCTAGAAGGCCATTACTGAGTAATTTCAAATACTGAGATGAGAAATACTTATCTGTGATTTGCCTCTGTATAATGACATGGTTTGTTTTGTGTTGTTTTTCATGCCATGTTGGGCCCTCTTCCTAGGTTGAAGGAATGAGGATACATTTTCCTCTCCATTTTATATTTCTACAACTTTTATCCTCACCACATGTGAAGAAGGAAAGGGGCTGTTCCTAAATTCTGTCATGGGATGGTTGATGGCTTTATTTTCATTGATTTCCTCACCAGAATATATATCCCATAACTTCAGCATTTCGTTTCACTTTCCAGTTTGATTGCAGTCATAATACAATGTAGAATCCAATACTATACAGGGCTCTATTCATATACAGTTTATATGTAAGTAGTAAGAAATGAGTTTTTTGAATAGTGATTTTTCTGATTTTTCCAGTCTGTCATGAATTATATTCTCAAGCAAATATGGAAGAAGGATACATGGGAAAGGGCCAAGTCACACATTTATTTTTGCCAGTCATGATATAAAATAGCATTTTAAACTATTATGTAAGTGCCATTTACCAAAGAGAGAGGTGTATGTTAGGGCAGGGCTTTTCAACAAGTGGTACGCGTACCACCAGTGGTACTTTAGCATCTGGCAGGTGGTACGTGACCCCTAGCCAAGTATAGTGGGGGAGGGAACCAGCTAAAGCAGTGCCGCACAGATCTGGAGGAGACCAGCTGGAGCTCAGCAGAAGCCCCAGGATCTGTGCGCGCGGCTGCATGCTAATTGGAGCCTCTGGCACACCTGTAAAAGGAGGAGAAGGGCAGAGAGAGGGGAAGCTATAAAAGGAGCAGGTTTTGCTGGGAGAGGAAAAAACACGGAGAAAAAGAGAAGAGGCTTGTTGGTGAAGCGGTGAGGAGAGAGAGAGAGAGAGAGAGCGGCCTTTGCGAGCAAAGAGTGAGTGAAAGCAAGAGAGAAGCTTTTGCAAGCAACATGTGAGTGAATGGAGCAAGAGAGAAGCTTTTATGAGCAATGTGTGAGTGGATGGGGTGAGAGAAGCTTTTGCAAGCAATGTATGAGTGAATGAGAGCAAGAGGGAAGTTTTTGCGAGCAATGTGTGAGTGAATGGGGCGAGAGAAGCTTTTGCCAGCGACATGTGAGTAAATGGAGCGAGAGAAGCTTTTGTGAGCAACGTGTGAGTGAATGGAGCAAGAGAGAAGCTTTTGCGAGCAACGTGCGAGTGAATGGAACAAGAGAAGCTTCTGCAAACAATGTGTGAGTGAATGGAGCAAGAGAGAAGCTTGTGCAAGCAACGTGTGACTGAAAGAGCAAGCGATGGGGGGGTTGCAAATGAAGGGTGAGAGAAAAAGGGAAAAGTGAGGGGGAGAAGGGAAAAAGAAAAAAAAAGGCATTGGCTTCTGAGTTCCATTGTTGCAGTAGGAAGGAAGCATTAACATTGAACCTCAACTTTTTACTTTTCCATAATATTATAAACTAGCCATTTCTATAACAACAAATGAATCTAACCAGTAAAGCCCATAATCCCCCCTTTTTTTAGTCATCAAGTTTTTGACACCTTGCTAAGCAATGGTGATACTCGAATATTGTTATGTCCTAAAAGTGCACAATCTGTGAAAAGGTTGAAAAGCCCTATGTTAGGGTATAAGATCTGAGTTACAAAAAACAAGATGATTACTAGGTGGCAGCAAAGAACTCAACATCTTGAGATTTTGCTTCCCTCTAGTGGCCACTTAAATTCTGTAGTCCAGATCTGGTAGCTCTAGTCTAGGATTTAGCTTATTTCTGTGATTTGGGAGCAGTTGTTGTAATGAAGCAACAACTTAATGCTAGAATCATTAACTACAGATTCATTAAAATATACTTTTATTTTTAGAATGGCTGAAACTGGAACATCAAAGGTATATGCATAAAATAGTCCTTATCTTATGACCACATTTGGGACTGGAACATCTGTTGCTAAATTATGTATTGTTAAGTGAGTCATGTCTGATTTTATGTCTTTTTGCTGCAGTTTTTAAGTGAATCATGCAGTTGTTAAGTAAATCCAGCTTTCCCCATTGACTTTGCTTGTTGAAAGACCCCTTTGAACATCACAAATGGTAACCATGTGACTCTTGGACATTGCAAACATCATCTATACATGCCAAGTGTCCAAATTTTGATCATGAAACCAAGGGATTGCTGTGATGATCATAAGTCATAAGTGTTCATTAGTGGTCATGAGTCACCTTTTTCAGCACCATCATAACTTTGAACAGTCATAAAAATGGTCATGCCTGTAGAGGTCTTCCTTTTGAGTCAGGACTCTTTAAACTGAGCTTTTTAATTTAATTTTTAAATTATATTGATCATTATTAAGGGTTTTAAAAATTTATTCAGCCAAAATGCTCCCGCAGTTCTTAGTATCTTTAGTTCTGTCTTTTTTTCCCCCTTAATAATCTTGGCACAGTTTAAAACAAAGCCACCCCTCGTTTTTAGTTTTTAAGGATATGCGCTTTCTAAAAATCACCAGTTTTTTTGTAAGGTGCAGAATTCCTGAAAACTATAGTGAGGTGTTTGGTCATTCCGGGTGTCGCTGTTCATTTCTAAAGAGCAGACAAACCTTTTCCTTGGCTGGCAAACTATATTGGAGTATAGCCAAGGCTCTTAAGCAGCAACATTGACATCCTTTGGTGAATTACTGCTGCGATTTACCAGACATTCAGTAAAACTAATTAATTTGAAAGCTACCCTAAAATTGCAAATGGTTCTGGCAAAGAGAACTGGTGATGAAAATGGCTGAGCAAACAGTACTTGAGTAAAGTCTAAAGTAGATTGGCAACCTTTGGTTTCTTGCAGGATGTCTATTCTCAATAGATAATCTTGCATAAACAATTCCAGTCTTCAGATACCGCTAAACTTCACCTGGGCCTAAGGAGGCTCATAATTGTTTTGGATCTCCATTTCACTGAGCTGAGACTGCTTATACAGTATTTAAAACAGTAGCATGCAAAAAAAATAAAATAAAAAGGGAGAAGTTAACTCTGGGCAGTCAGCCACAATAAACGGGATGGGAGCTCTTTTGTGTTTGAATCTGAGTTACAATAAAATAAATACTGTCACAAATGAGGCATAAGATGAAGCCTGCTGGTTCTGTCTCATTGAGAAATACATAGGCTAGCTTTTCAATGTAATAAATAAAATGCGTTGGTTATGGGTGAAACATTCCTGTGCAGCATGCTAGGATGCTTTTAACAATATAAATTGTGCACTTGACCTTGGAAAAGTCTGCAGTTAAAATACTTGGCTAACCTAACCCTAATGAATATTGGGGAAGGTAATATGAAAAATCCCACTAATTATTTTAGTCATTTGCCAAGAAGTATTGGCTCTGAACGCTTCAGTTCCTTCCCCTTCTTTAATTCAGCCTTCGGCAACATGGAGGAATTCACCAGAAGGTAAAGATTGGCATGGATTACAGAGCCTCACTTTTTAATGTATAAGACAGCCAACATAGATGGCATAGAGTACCATAACAAAAAAAGCATCTGCTTCCTGCTGTTGGCTCTCAAAACTAAATTTGTGTTCTGTCAGTACAAATTTGCAGGGTAGCAATGATCTACACTAAACGCTGTATTGGGGAGAGATGGGAAGCAACATCTTGCTCATATTTCTGTCCCTCCCCACATTGTCTCATGCCTGTTTCCAAAGCAGCAATAAAGCATTTTGGATGTTGAATTAGCAGTTCAGGACAGACAAAGGAAAGTTATTTTATCCAAGGCATAATTAATTTCCAGGCTACAAGATTTAATGGTAATCACTAGTTTAGGTACTTTTAAAAGGATGGGACTCCTGGAGAATAGATCTAGTGACAGCCACTAATCACAATGGCTATAAAATATTCCATTTCAAGGAAGTATCGTGCCTTTGAAATGCGAGGACAATTCTTCCCATATTTATATGGATATAGCCATCCTCCCCGCCCAGGCAGGAGCTATCAGCTGGCTTGGAAAAGTATGCAGTATTATAAGGTGAAGTAATTTCCTGTCCCCCAAATAACAGCTTCATGATATCTTAATGGTTGGAATGTTGACAGTTTGAGGGAGGAGAGGAAACCCTGGCAAATGGATGGGAAGTAGATAAAAAGTGAACAGGGAGGAGGGTAGGAGACATAAAGTGATTTTTAAAATGTGAAGAGAACACCAACTCTTTGTACTGAGAACAATGTAGCTCTAATGTCATTTGTATGGGAAACGTTTCTTCAGATTCTGTGATATTTCTTATCCATTAAGGAAAACAGTGTTCTGGAGCAGAATCAGACTTGTGATCTAACATAACAAGTTTTTTTTTTAAAATCAAAATTCAAGAACATATTTTGAGGAAAGCAGCAGTTCTAAAAAGAAATATCTTTTTTGTTACTTGTGCATGCAAACCAGAGCTAAAATCCTAGTTTTCCAGAACTGCATTATTTTTAATTGTCATGACTAACTACTTCCTTTTCTTTCCTCACCCAGAAGGACAGATTTCTAAAGGTCAAAAGTGTAGAGATTTGTAAATGGAAAGGTATTATTTCCATAAAATGTATAAGCCAGCTAAGTTGTTCATTATATCTTTAAATATATATATTTAAAATTAAAGCTCAGGTTGGGGAGAAATCTATAAAGTTTCCTCCTTTGTATTGTTGAAAGTGTGGAGTGAAATTCCCATCATCCAAACTACCTTAGTAAAGTTCCGTGACTGAGAATGCTACATCTTATCTGTTTAATAGCTCAAATACAGGTCATCCTAGAGATACGACAGGCTACTTAATTAATGTTTAAAGTTACAACAGACACACCAAAACTACATGTGACCTAGTTTCAAAGTTATGGTCTGCAGCAACCCCATGGTCATTTGCCCTTGCAACTGATGACAGGGATGTTGCAGTACCCCCTATTCTCTTTTTTCTCCTTCCCACCCGCTTGGGCCTGTCCCCATGCTTCCTGGAAGTAGCCAACATTTTCAATGCCTTGCAGAAAATGGCAGCTGCTTTCAAAGCTTTCTGCCATATCAGCTGGCCATTGGGAGACTGCAAACCTCTCCTGCTTTCTGCTAGGCTTTGGGAAACCCGGTTCTGCATACTAAAGTGGCAGCTTCAGGATGAGCTTTCCAAAACCTTTCCCTTGCTTAGCCCGCTTTGTCCCCCATAAAGCCACATTAATCTTCAATAAAGAAAACAAAAAAAAGATGGGAGGGACCGATTTGTTGATCTTTCTCCCCCCCCCAATTAGGTGCTAAAACTAAACTCCCCACCTCTGCCCTCCAATCTCCATCCCCTTTAACAACAGTAACTTGCAGCTAAATTACGGCATGCCTGGAAAGAGGGTGACAAAATCTGTAAGTTACTTTGATTCCAGGCTGAAGAGTAGAGAGGAAAGGGAAGAAGCAAGCAAAGAAAATCTTTCTGCAGCTTTTGGGATTGAGGAGCTGAAGAAAAAAAAAACTCAGCTCAAAAAGTTTAGCTTTTTCTGTTTGTCTGACTGCATTTAGGATCCAACTAGTCCTTTGCAAGGAGCCAGCTTCTGTCCCATTTGCTGTACATGCCGCGCTCCAGCTGGCTAAAAGTTTTAAGCTGAATTTTTTTCTTCAGAAAGATTTTCTTTGCTTGCTTGCTCCCTTACTCTTCAGCCTGGAGCCAAGGTAAAAGGTTTTTTTTTTAAAAGAATAGAGATTGGAGAGCAGAGGCAAAGAGTTTAGTTTTGACATCTAATGGCGGCGGGGGGGGGGGGGGAGATCAACAAGTCTGTCCCTCACAGCTTTTTTCATTTTCTTCATTGAAGAAACCTGGCTTTCTGGGGGAGGGAGGGATTAAAGCAAGGTAAACTTTTGGGAAGCTTGTGCTGATGCTGCCACCTTATCATGCAGGGCCTGGTTTCCCAAAGCCTAGCAAGAGCTAGGAGAGGTTTGCAGTCTCCTGATGGTCAGCTGATCAGTTGCCAACTAAATGGGGCAGAAAGCTCTAAAAGTCAGGGGAACTAGTCCTTTTTTTTTTTTGGCTCCAGAAGGGCAGGGGTACCTTTGCAAGAGCTGTAGGAGAACCAGGAGAGGCAGGGTCACCCATCACTCTCCTTGTTTCTCACTGGTAAGACTGTAGCTATGGGGTAAGTCATGTGGGAGCCACTCAAGGGACAGAAGCAGAGCCTGGGGCATCTTGGTGGCGGTGGGGAGGCCTTGGGACACCTAAGGCAGATGGGTTTGTGCTTGCACTAGGCTTAATGGGAACTCCCCCCATCCCTGAGGCAATCCCTGCTCCACTTAACGACCCCATGTTTATTTATCGTATGCACTGCGAAGAACAAGGGTGATTGGTGGTTACTTGAGAGGCAGTTCATTTAACATTTGTCCTGACCTGCGGCCCTAGTGAGCAGGCTCCATTATGGTCATACAGCAGTTCATTTAGTGACTGTTCAGTTACAACGGCACCGAAAACAGTGATTTGACACTTAGGAGCGCTGCAGCATCCCCACAATGTGATTTACATTTGGATGCTTTGACAACTGGTTCATATTTATGACGGTTGCAGTGTCCCGGGGTCACGTGGTCCCCTTGTGTGATCTACAAGCAAAGTTATTGGGAAAGCCAGATTCACTTAGCAACAGTGTTTTACTAACTTAACAGCTGCAGTGATTAACTTAAGAAACCTGGCAAGAAAAATCATAAAATGAGGCAAAACTCACTTAACAAATATCTCATTGGTAACAGAAATTTGGGGCTGAATTGTGGTTGTACGTCAAAGACAACCTGTATACGCTCAACTTGTAAAATATTATTCTAATATAGGTTTTGGTGGACATTGTATATTAAAATAACTTTAGCAGAAAATAACAATCACATATATTTTCTTAAGTGGGAGATAAATAAGTGTGTTTCTTTTTTCATGAAGAATATATTTTTCAAGCCTTTTGACCAGGGGTTCAGTTCATATGTTGCCTCCCCACTTATTTTTTTTTAAAACTCAGAGGATTTTTATTTCTTCTTTCCTTCCATTTAATTCTCTCCTTACAAATCTGTTTTTGAATTGCTTTATTTATGCTCCTCTGTAGCCTTCAGTTGACTGAGAAAATGAAAGAGAAAATGACATATTAAAAATGGATTGTAAGCTGACTGCTAACATTCTGTAAAAAGCTTACTTTTTGCCTGTTTTGGCCACTGAAACATAAACCTTATCTAGAAGTGATTTTTGATGTGTTGTTTTGAAGAAATAAAAGTGCATTTTGCCTGCTAGCTGAGCACAGTTGAATGCTTTAACTTCCTCCATGTGGATGGGTGTGGGTGGGTTTATAAGTCAAGTAACCCCACTCTAAATGTCAAAATGATGTTCAATTTTTAATGTTTTATAACCTAATTAAGTGCCTGGCAAAGCCTTTATTCCTCCAAAACTTTGAACATACATTGATTGATGGGCCTCCCTGTTGGCACTACTGTACACTTTGTGTAAATAATATTGGCCTTTACTTAGCAGGATGGGGATTCTCTATCATAGCCTCCATATATATAAGGAGATAAGGGAGATCCCATGAATTATAGGTCTAAAAGCCTTATCAATATAGTAGTGGCCAAGATATGTGTGAAACATTCCCTGAGTAAGATTGAAGACTAGATGGTGAAGAAAAATCTTAGTTGAACAACAGACCATGTTCAGATCTGAGAGCTCCATAAATGTTTTATTCTATACTATCTTATAGTGAAATTTGACACTGAAGTTAAGCAATTGGTGATGGTGTCCTTTATAGATCCTAGTGTGGCATTTGAGTTTATAAATAAAAATACTTTATGAAGAAACTGGCTGTATTATATATGTAACCTATACTTGGTTACAGCCATTTACAGAAATACTAGCATATCTACCCATGGAGGTGCTAGACCAAAGTGCCCTTGGACTCCAATGCTATGTCTCTATGCCAGTGATATTCCATCAATGATATTGCATATACCAAAAATTTTCTAATAAATGCATTAGTATATTTATATATATGGAGACAACCTGATTTTAATGTCACATTTCCAATTTGACCTGTGAAGACTGTAACAATTAGGTTTGCTTCAAATTCCTTGAATATCAACAAAGCCAACTCTAAAGTGACGGTATTCAGTAAGACTTATAATAAATATAATTGGCACCTGGCTAGGTGCCTTTGTTAAGTGAATCCTGCATGAGCACATGAGTCCATGGTAATGGAAATCTGCACTTGCAATCTCCCGCTGGCTTCTCCATTGACTTTGCTTGTTGGAAGCCAGAAGTGAAGGTTGCAATTGGTGATCATGTAGTCATGAGATGTTGCAACTGTCATAATCATGAGCCATTGCCAAGAACCTGACTCAAGATCACTTGACCACGAAGATGTTACGATAACCCTAACTATGAGGAATGGTGGTAAGTCCCCCTCATTCAGAGGCATTGTAACTTTGAGTGGTTGTTCAGTGAGGACTACCTCTATTTAAACTATGAAGTTGGAATTATCCAGGTATCTTGATCCCTTACAAGGAAAAAAATAGCCTCATTGTTAATGTTCAGTGCAGAATTGTGAGATCTAGCAAAGGCCTCTGCTTGAAGGCCTCTGCTTTTTAAAGAGGATCTTGGGATTTGATAAAATATGCCAATCCCCATAGCAAGAGCTGAGAGAAATCTTTATCCCATACTAAACTAGCAATGAAGTGTTTAACTATTGATGGAAGGCTCTCCTAGTGGGCCCTGGTAGCCACATAATTGTGACTCAGCCTACCACATGGATGAACAAATCTGTTAATATTATTTTGCAGCTCAAGCTGTCAATCAAATATTTATTTTCAGACACTAGATCAGTGGTTCTCAACCTTTTTATACGGCGACCCTGGTCATAAGGACGCCGCCCCCATGCGCGGCGCGCATGCGCAGCACCGCCCCTGAGGGAAAAAAATGGCGGATCGCATTGTTTGGCAACCCCCGTAAAATGGTCGTTCGACCCCAAATGGGGTCGCGACCCAAAGGTTGAGAACCGCTGCACTAGATCAAGGATAGTAGAAAAATACCTAACAATAGGTTTGACATAGTGTCATATAACAATTCTTGTCAGAGCAAGATTTGTGTTGCTGGAGTCCAAGGTAAAATACAGGCAATTCCATTTCATGCTATACTATGAGAGAAAGTATATAACAGTATATGTGGAGGTCCAGATGTAGAAGTCAGTGTATGTCTTGAGTGCCAGCTATATGCTTCAACAAGGCTCGGTATTTAGAAACTTCATTGAAAGAACAGCCCACTGCAACTTCAACAGCAGATTGTCTTACCTCCTTCTGGGCGCTAGCAACAGCAATAGCACTTAGACTTATATACTGCTTCACAGTGCTTTACAGCCCTCTCTAAGCAATTTACAGAGTCAGCATGTTGTCCCCAACAATCTGGGTCCTCATTTTACTGACCTCGGAAGAGTGGAAGGCTGAGTCAACCTTGAGCCGGTGAGAATCGACCTGCCGAACTCCTGGCAGCTGGCAGTCAGCAGAAGTAGCCTGCAGTACTGCATTCTAACCATAGCACCACCACAACTCACTATTAATTATGGAGCTAGCAAAACTGCCAGATTGTTAGTCAGAACAGTTGAGCTGAGAGCCCATTCACATGGAAGAGATTGGGGTCCCATGCAAAGGCGATTCCCTTTATTCTGGACTTTATAACTATTTTCTCCTATTTTTAGTTAACACCCTTTTGTGCCTTGAAATGCTTAATCTTCTAATCTAATAAATTATCTAACCAATTAAACCAACTTGTCATTTCTCATTAACATTGATTTCATATGTTCTGGTTGCTTCACATTTTTTATTAATAAATCATAACATGTGCAGATGGAAGCAAAGTTAACTGGCAAGCCAACCCTGATGGGATTTATTCTGTTACACTCGCCTAACTACCAGCAGCTGTGTACTTTTGGATGACGGCTAATTTTTCCAGTTTGCAGTTTGCCATTGCCAAATAATAGGATTCAAATGGAATTCATTCCCACTGACCAACCCATACTTACACTCTGATCTACTCCGTGCCTTTTTCAATATGGTAATATGAAAGCCAACATTGTACAGATGGTACCAATCTTTTGCATCTTGCAACTACTAGGATTTTCTGAAGAAGGAGCAGGAGGAAAACATTGAAAGAAGGAGCATGGATGATTCAGGGGATTTAGAAAGTGAAATTTATTTTGAGGTAGAAAAAAGTTATTAGTCTAGAACTGAGGAAAGTTTCCCCTAGATCAGACATGTCAAACTCGTGACGTCATGTGATGTATCGGGACAGTTTTGTCATTGCCAGCAATGGGGTGGGTGCGGCCGTGGGCCGAGAGTTTGACACCCCTGCCCTAGATTAAGTTCTCTTAGGAGAAATTTCATTCCAGAATTCTAATCATCTTCCCAAAATGTGTAATTTTATCCTAGTTCACCATGCTGTGTTTCTAGGTTTTAGGGTGACCTAGCTGGCCTGATACTCTGTATCTTGTTCATGTTTAATGGCTATACAATCTTGGTTTTAAGAAATGATTTACTGCCTTAATGACCTTACATTCTTTTGTGCTGATTCTGCTATATGTCAGTTGGCAAGTTTATTTAGGCAGATTGGGGGTTACCTATGAAGCCTCGGCTGTCAAGCAGCCTGCGCTTTTTAATAGTTCAGTTTTCAATTGCTTTTAGGATTTTAGTCTAATCATAAACACATGATTAACTACTTACCTTTTTCTCCTAAAACTGAGGAACTCCCTATGCTCACATGTATTCATTTACTTACTTTTGCATTTAATATCCTATAGTTCATACTGCTTTCTCTATACCCATCCTATTGTCTAAGTTTTTTTTCTTTGATCAAAGAACATGCTACCCTTTATGTATTTTGACTGACTCGTGCATGCATATATATATCTATGTATGTATATATATATATGTGTGTGTGTATGATTTCATCACTTTATTGGCCAATTCAATCGTACCTCTCAATCATAATTTAGTCTTGCACACATATGTCAGAAAGCATCCAAATGAAGGTCTGAATCTGAGTGTTTTTTCCTTCTCCTTACTTCATCATGAAGACAAGGAAAAGCAGTTAACTCAGATTCCATTTCAATTCTACAACAATCTAGCATGTTGTTGTTACATATGAGCCAGGAGTTTTGGTGTAAAATTTGTTAAAGAAATCACAAAAGATTTCCATAATTTAAAGCTGAGTTATTTATAAATTGACCTAAATTTATTTTAATGCACAACTCCTCATTTGTGTATAATGATGAAAATGGAATCTGTAACATATAATTAATGTTAACATTTTACTTCTCCAAGCCATGAATACAAGTCTGCAGTTTAATCCCAGTGCAGCCTGAATGGGGCAGACTTGAACTCAGCCAAAGCAAGACTGAGTGGCTTTGGGTGTTTGGACCTTCTGTTGCTGGGCATCTTCCATCTTTGATCCTGGATGGGATGGAATTGTCTATATAGTGCATAATCTGGGGGTCCTTTTGAACTCACGGGCGTCCTTCTGCTGGAAGAGCAAATGGCAATTGTGGCCAGGAGAGCTTTTGTGCACCTTTGGGTTGTGTTGTAGTTGTTCCCATTATTGGACCAACAACCCCTGCTAATTTTATATTGGACCTCCAAATGTTTGAAGGGTCCCATCTACTAGTTGGCGCTAACAATCATTATGGCCTCTTCTTCAACTGCTACATATTTTAATTTTTATATTTGTGGTAGGATTTTTTTCATTTATTTTAAGATTGATTGCTGCCCAGAACAGATGGGCAACCAAACAAATTGAATAGATAGATAGATAGATAGATAGATAGATAGATACATACATACATAATCATGGTTTAATATTTTCTGTGAATAAGCACTTGAGAAGCCACAAAATGGAGATGAAAGAGTTTAATGCTCAATTCTGTTCCATCAGGAACAAAAAAAAATAGTAACATTATGAGGTATTGCAGCTACCACAGAATTTTGAGCAATCAAAAATGTCCTATGCTTATTTTAGGAAAACATAAATAAGTGCATAGTATAAAATGAATATGCCATAGAATTGCAGCTGAGCATATAAAACTGTCAAATTAGATCCAGACTAAATAAATTGAATTATTCCCTCTGATTGTAATGGGTATTACTGTCCTGACTAAGAGAGCCAATTGGGGTTGTGGTTAGAGGCACTGGGCTAGAAATCAGGAAACTCTGAGTTCTAGTCCTGCATGAAAGCCAGCTGGGTGATTTTGAGCCACTTGCTCTCTCTCAGTCCTAGGAAGGAGGTGAGGGCAAACCACTTCAACCACTTCTGAAAATGATGTCAAGAAAAGGAGCGTTGGCTTACCTGAACGCCTTTTCTCAGCATGATGATGAAGAATCCACCAATGGGTTATTTCAGTCCTCCTGCCCAATCAGATCAAGTTGTCAAGTTGTCACGCCTCCTCATTATCTGGGACCTCCCAGTTTCATCGACGGCATAGCCAATGACAACAGTTCGACGTGATGACTCTCAAGCAGGTATTAAAAGAAACTAATGTAACAAGTATCCTACCCGGACCCGACTGACATCTAATGGGGAGGGCATGGATTCTTCATCATCATGCTGAGAAAAGGCGTTCAGGTAACCAACGCTCCTTCTCCAGCATGACTGAAGAATCCACCAATGGGACGTACCAAAGTCTCCAGAGTCCCTATGGGTGGGAGTCAGTTGGGGTCGGACCCCCAGATGGTGTGACTACTTGTAAAATACGCCTACCAAAAATGGCCTCAGCTGACGCAAATTTGTCTAAACGATAACGCTTAATGAATGGTGAGGGCGAGGACCATGTTGCCGCCCTGCAAATGTCTTCGATGGATGCCTGGGTTGCCCACACCGCAGTTGTAGCGGCACTGCGAGTGGAGTGAGCCATCACATGAGGAGGAACTGGTAAGGCAAGAGAAACGTAAGTGCTTGAGATACAAGCCCTGATCCACCTACCTATGGTGGAAGCCGATATCTTTTGACCCATCGAAGAAGGTTGGAATGGTACAAAGAGGGCTTCCGACTTATGTCAGGGCGCCATACGCTTGATATAACAACGTAAGGCTCTCCTTACATCCAGAGTATGCCAACGTCGTTCCAATTCATGTGACGGATGAGGACACAAATTTGGAAGGATGACCTCCTGTGCTGTATGGAAAACTGTATTAACCTTTGGGATGAATGAAGGGTCTAGCCTGAGAAACACTCCGTCCTCATGAAACGTGCACAGGTCCTTTCTAACCAACAAGGCAGCTAATTCCAAAATGTGCCTAGCTGAGGTAATAGCAATCAGGAAGGAGATCTTGAGCGACAAATGTTGCAAGGAACACATTTTGAGTGGTTCAAAGGGAGCTGAAGTTAGTGCCTGAAGGACTTGAGGTAAGTCCCAAGAGGGATACCTATGAACTACAGGCGGTCTATTATTCGTGACTCCCCTAAGGAATGCCCGAATGGAGGGATGCCTTGATAAGGACCCTGAGGAATCCCATGAGAGTACCGAGGAAAGTGCGGCTAACTGCGTATAGTGTTGGGTGCCAGCCCTTTGTTGACGCCCTCCATTAGGTATTCCAGCACCCTGGGAATAATTACCTGTGACAGACTTACGTGATTCTTGTTGTACCAGCGACAGAAATTCTTCCACATATGGTCATAAATGCAGTTCATTGCCAGTCTCCTGGCCACCTGGATCATATCAATCACTTCCGCCGAATAAGATTCCCTAGTCAGGGTACTGCGTTTAGTGCCAGGCGGTCAATTGAAGCCATTGGAGGTCTGCATGTTGAAGATCCCTCTGTGTCAGCCATATTCAGCTGTCGGGAATCCTCCACGGGACTGAGGATGAAAGACTCACCAGGTCCGTGAACCATGGTCTCCTGAGCCAGTAAGGAGCGATGAAGACCACTTCCGCCTGCTCCTCCAGGATCTTCCTGATTGCTGCTGGAAGCAGAGGCAATGGGGGAAAGGCATACAACAGACCTTGTGGCCACCGGCTGCGCAGCGCATCTGTCCCCTCTGCTCCCCGGGAGGGGAACCGAGAAAAGAATCTGGGCAGCTGAGCATTCCCTGGGGAGGCAAACAGGTCCACGATCGGACGACCAAATCTGTCCGATATCTCCCTGAAGATATCTGGATGTAACATCCACTCCGAATGATCCACTATCAACCTGCTGAGAAAGTCTGCCTCTCGATTTGCCTCTCCCAAAATATGCTCGGCCCTGATGGAGAGCAGGTGTTTCTCTGCCCAGGAGCTCAATGCTCGAGCCTCCGTCATGAGGGATTTGGACTGGGTGCCCCCTTGCTGATTCACGTGAGCCTTTGTGGCCACGTTGTCTGTGTGGACCAGTACATTCTGACCTCTGACTATAGTGTGGAATTTTTGGAGAGCTAGATGTATTGCCCTAAGCTCTAACCAGTTTATACTGTGTTTGAGATCTGTTTGTGACCACCGACCCTGAGCTATCTGGCATTGGAGATGTGCCCCCCAACCAAAGAGACTTGCGTCCATAGTCACCTGAACTTGACTGGGCTTCTTGAACAGGGTCCCCTTGTGAATAGCCGATGAAGTCCACCAACTGAGTGATAGACATACCTGATGAGGAACCCGGACCAACCGGTTGGATGTACTGGTGTGCTGTCTCTGGTACGGAACCACTGCAAGTCCCGGGCATGTAGCCGGGCCCACGGCACTATTGCTATGCATGATATTAGCTTGCCCAGGAGTTGAGAAAATATGGCCAATGACACAGCCCTGCCTCTGCTCACCCTGCATGCCAGGTCTCTGATGCTCCTGCGCCTCTCCTCTGACTACATGTGGCACGAGTCCATATCTATCACTACTCCCAGATGAAGCAGGCGGGTAGAGGGAGCTCTTTTTGAAATTTATCAGGAAGCCGTGGTTCTGCAGGGTCCTTATGGTGAGGGCCAAATCCGAATGGGCGGCTGAGACTGACAGGGACTGAATCAGGATGTCGTCCAAATAACACTGGATCCGTACTGGAACCAGCCTTAAATGAGATGCCAGTACCGCCAGGATTTTGGTAAATACTGCCATACAGTTCCCAGAGACCGGTGAGGTCCCATAGATTGGGCCTCCTTCAGGTCCCGTCGGCTAGACAATGTCGGCTGGCGGGCCCTCGGGGAAGGGCCATTTCTGTGGTGGCTCCGACCTGGTGGAATCAACTTCCCCCCGAGGTTCGAACTACTCCCACCCTGCCAGCCTTTAAGAAAGCCATTAAAACTCTCCTGCTCCGGCAGGCCTGGGGCTGATGTCCCGGGGGGGGGATATGATCGGACACGCTGTATGAATGTATTTATTTTATTGTTTTATTTTCAGATTATTGTTTTAATTTTGTACGCTGCCCTGAGTCCCTTGGGATTGGGCGGCATATAAATTTTAGAAATAAAATAAAATAAATAAATAAATACCCTGGAAGCTGAGGGGAGGCTGAATGGTAGAGCCCTGTATTGAAAGTGGCAGTTGAGGTAACAGAAACGCAGGTACCTGCAGTGTTCCGGGAGGATGGGGATGTGTAGGTATGCCTCCTTTAGATCTATTGAGGTCAGTAGATCTCCCCGCCTGATACTGGTTAGTATGGAATGCAACGTCTGCATTTTGAACTTCCGGTATTGAAGGTAAAGGTTCAGTCCCTTGAGATTGAGGATTGCCCTCCATCCCCCAGAAGCTTTTGGGACTACAAATAGGATGGAAATACCCTAGCCCCGCCTGGTTAGGGGGAACCTCTTCTATTGCCTTGATGGTGAGAAGGTGTTGGATAGCATCTTCCATGAGTCCTCTTTTTACGGGGTTTCTCATGGCTGGGCAAGACACAAAGTGATTTAATGGCATGGATTTGAACTCCAGGGACAGGCCTTCTCTGATAGTATGCAGAACCCAGGAGTCTGTGGTCATGTTTTCCCATTGGCGTATGAAGAGAGTGAGTCTGCCACCAATGGGAGGGGTTCCCTCTGAGTCATTTTCTGCGATGGAAGGGGCGACCCCTCTGCAACGAAAGGAATGTTTAGTTTGTGGCTGGTACCTGTTTCTATCCCTATAACCTGTCCTGTCAAAGGAGCGCTCAGGCTTAGGAGCTGGTGGCCGGTACGGTTGCACAGGCTCTGTTGCGGCCCAAGTCCGAAAGGACTGTCGGTGATTGTAAGGGAGGAACTGTCTGGTAATTCTCCTTGCTACATGAGAAATGACTTTTTGTTTCTGTTTGTTCTCAATGAGACATGGCGTTAGGGCCTCCCCAAATAATCTACCACCCGTGAAGGAGGCTGTGGCTGCGCGCCACTTATGTTTGCTTTCGGCTCTCCAGTTTTTTAGCCACAGAAGCCTCCTAGCGACTACGTTGGAAGCCATTGCTTGGGCTGAATGTTTGGCCGAATACAGGGAGATATCCGCCATATATTCAGATGTGGCTAATAATTTGGTCAAATCCTGATGGATCCTGGTTTGTTCCAGCGAAATTCTATCCTGTAACTGACGAAGCCAGGTAATAGAGATCCTTGCAAAGAAGGAAGTGGCCATTGCTGCCTTAGCTGATCATGCAGATGCCAAATGCGCCTTGCGCAAGGTCATTTCGAATTTTTTATCTTCTGCCTTAAGGACATCCGATACATCTGCTGGGAGACTGGCAGTCGAAAATAGAGGGGCCAGAGATTCATCCACCTTTGGAACCTCTAATAGGTCTGCTAAAATCTTTGTCATGTCTACTATTTTGCGCTTAGTTGCATCTTGAGTCGGCTGAGCAGCAGGTGACTCCCACTGTCCCTGAATATTTTTGAGGAATAACAGGGGACAGGGAATTTGGAGGTGTTTGTCTAGTGGCTCAGCAAACAGAGGCTTAGTTTCCTGATCAGAGGAAGGTTGAGGGGTTGGGACCGGGTGGGAGGAAAGCTTACTCACTTCACAGGCTCTGCGCAGCAAGGCAGGAAAAAGCGAAGCATTGAACAACTCTGACATAGGCTGAGAATCATAAGTGGGTTCCTCACAATCTGACCAACCGTCCTTACCTCCCTCATAATCTGAAACATTAGAGTCAGAATCAGGAGAATGGGATGGGGAGACCATACCTGACCAATCCAGTGAAGGACGTGTAGCGATCGTTGGTGCAGAAGAAGGCCCCGGAATGGGAGACGCCTGCTGGTGACCCGCTGACGCCATGGCTTGGGACACAGCCTGCGATATCCACACTTGGAGCTGGTCAGAGAGAGACTGCTCTAGCGGAGGCCTTAACCCCGCAGCAGGTGGTGTGATAGCAGCGGTGGGTGCTGCCAATGGGCCGGGCAAATTAAGGTCCTCCCCAAACACAGGTGGTCCTACCTGACCAAAGGTCTGAGCCGGGACCTGCTGATGCGCATTCTCAGGTGACCAAGCTCTCGATGTGGACGGTTGAGGTGCTCCCGTGTCAGGTGGTGTGGAAGTCGACAGTGTAGGACCTCTTTCAGCAGACAAGCATTGGGCCCGGGAGAATTGCTTCTCCAGGGCTCTGTGTGTACATTTGCCCTGCCTGTCACTTGCCGTGCCCGCCCTCCTGCTGTGCTTAGATTTGGCTTTTGCCTTACCTGAAGGTGCCTCGGGTGCCAGTTCAGCTTGGGCGGGGGTGCTGTCCATGTCCAAAGGATGTGGCTCAGTGGTTTCTGCCATTTCCATCGAGATGCAACCCAAAGGTGACTTTGGGACTGACTCAGTCTGCAAGGGACGTCAGAGACCCCCGTGAAGGGGGACTGACTTCACATGGATTGGCGTGAGTCGGCCCACTGGCTAACCTGAACTCATGCTTGGCGCAGAAGCACTCGTCGCCCAGCAGTGGACCTGATATTGAGTTGCTGGCGAAATCACACATGTCCCAACAATAGTGGTGATGGTCAGGAACTTGAAGCAACTACTAGATGCAGAGGGGCAGATAGGCAATGTGGCAAGCAGGCCTAAAGGACTGAAGCTGCTGCTGAATCCACACTCGTTGTAATAACTGATGTCTTCAATAGGAAGATAAAATCTGAAACATTAAGGCTCAAGATAAATTTAACACAATGATGGGAAAGCACATGAAAGATCTGTGCACTATATAGAGCCAATATATGACTGTAGCAATTTTTTTTAATAATCACACAAAATGGTGTCCTAGTCTGGTGTGAAATGGGCGTTTCCCTGTGAAAATGTTTTCCTAAATGGCGGACGCCCTGAGCTCTGAGGAAGGAAGAGTGGAGGGGAGGGGGGAGAGGAGGGTGAAGATCCTCTTAAGGCAGTCCAAGTGTAGCCAAAGAGAAGAAAGCTAATTTGAGGCTTTTCAACGATGCAGGAATCTGAGTTGCAAATCACGCCTAACAGCTGTTGGGCGTGAAAGAGCTCACCCCTGCAGTGTGAGGCTTTCTCCTCTTCAGAGGCAGCGGAAGGGCAAGCAAAATGATTGGCAAAATCCCCCCCCATCACTCGCTCCAAGCAATCACTCGGAAGAATTTGCCCAAAAGGAAACTTCGTCAAAAAAACAAACTCCGTGTATTCAAAATGGCGGCCACTATAGAAATCTCTGACTGAGCCCGGTCAAGAAGAAGCCATGAGGCTTCAAAATGGCAGCCACCAGCAGAAACGCGCTTGCTTTCTAGGGAGGAGAATAAACGATCCCCTTCTAACTGCCACAAAGGGAAACTCCCCCCAATTTACTGGGTAAAAGGAAAAAACTTTTTTTGGAATAGCTCAGCAAACTGCTGAACTCAGGGAAGGGAAAAAACCACCCCCTTCCAGTCCTGGAGAGGAGTCCTACCCTAGCCCTGAAGAGACAGGGAAATAGAATCAGATCTCCCAGAAGGGAAACAATTTACACTAAATCTCCCAATCTCAAAGAATCCATCAATGAATTAATAACATCTTGTCTGACCTGCTCCAGATGAACTGAGAGTCAAGTTATCACGTCTTCAATGGGTGAAAGACCAAGATGAAACTGGGAGGTCTCAGATAATGAGGAGGCGTGACAACTTGACAACTTGGTCTGATTGGGCAGGAGGACTGAAATAACCCATTGGTGGATTCTTCAGTCATCATGCTGGAGAACTGTAGGGACTAGTCAAGAAATCATCAAGAACCAAGACTGACTCAAAGACTCCACATGTCCCAGCTAAACTCAATCCAAGCCCTCTAGGTTTTTTGTCATCTCTCTTCTCTTTCCTCTCCTTGTTCACTTATTTAAACCAGCTTCCTCCCACTGAAAGGAATATTTTAGCTGCTCCAAAACAGATGAAAAGAGAGAATCTCCAAGCTTCTCGTGGCTTTGTTTGCTAGGAATTCTGGTGTTGGAAAGCATTAACACTGAAGGTTTCCACAAAAGCACAGGCATGTCAAACTCACAACATCATGTGATGTCATGCGATGTATCAGGACTTTCCCCCTATTGCCGGCAATAGGGTGGGTGCAGTTTCAGTGTGATGTATCCGGCCCATGGGCCGGCAGTTTGACATGCCTGCTCTAGCATGATGGAGGAGCCTCAAGAACTCTGTGACTACAGCTTTAACTAAGTTGCCTATCACTGTTTGTAAGGTATTAAATCAGGGATCTTCAAACTTGGCCCTTTATGACTTGTGGAATTCAACTCCCAGAATTCCTCAGCAGCATGCCTGGCTGAGAAATTGTGGGAGTTGAAGTCCACAAGTCATAAAAGGGCCAAGTTTGAAGACCCCTGTATTAAATGGTCAACTAAATGTATCAAAAGCCTTGCATCTGAAGTGCTCCACAGCAGCATTTGTAATCTGCCTGTCAACTGTCTGACTAGCAGACCCAACAAAAGAACTCAAGGCATTTCAGTCCCAGCAGGTTAAGCTTTATTGGGTATAGCATTTCAGAACTGAAGAATCAAAACCAGCTCTGAGTTTTCCCATGTGAAAGTTTGCTTACTTAAAAGATAGATTCCCATGCCCCCACCAACTGGGTGTTCACATTGTCCAACAGTACTCTTCCATTTTGTTATGGGAACAGTTCACTTCGCCATCAAACACCGGCAGCAATGACCTTGACATGGGGCAGGCTCTCACGGTCCATGAATGGCTTCTTGGCGTTCCATTTCCTCCCTTCATTTTCTACCCCTCCCCCTTTTCTATGGCAAGATGAGGAAGCTAGCAGGCATTGTAGCGATTCAATCTTGATGCTGCCAGTGGGACATCACAAGCTGCTGAGTATACATGCTCTTCAATCCCATGAATGCGGTTCTTTTCTTACCACCTGTCTGTGCATTGGGAAGAAAGTGTTCTCTTCTGTATAGTATCAATCCTTTGCACTGTGACCAAAGATGCTATCTCCAATAGGTCCTCTGCTTCCCAGCATGCCATTTATAAATTGCAGCAAGGGAAGTGCCTTGGGAGGTCAGTGGCTACGTTTAGTTTCTGTTCCAAAGGCTTGCATGATAGTAAATTTCATAAAAGCTTTGACAACAGAATTTGTTCTGTAGTAGTGAGTCAGTGACTTGTACAAGTCTTCACCTGATATGCTTATGCTCACCATGGCATCTCTGAACTCCTCGTTCTCTGGTATGTTGTGATGTTGACAGATCATTAAATGCCCACTGATCAAGGTGAACAAATATTAACATTATGCAGTAGATAATGTTTGCCACACAAGGATGCTATGATTGGCACATCCATATGCATGATGCCCGTTGCACTTGTGGTACACAACATGTAGCTTTTTAAAAATGGGTCTTCTAAGGATATCAAAGTGTAAACAAGTGTATCAGGTAAGACTTTGGCTGCTGTTACATTTTAATTTGTCTACCTGGAAACAGCTGATATTTACAGAATCCACTTTCAGTGGACTACATAGTATTTTAATGTCAATAAATTATATATTTTAACAAATATATTATAAAACAATGCACCTCTTTGTTGTGGAAATTGATAGTGATTGCTAGGAGGGATAAAGTGCAGATTTTTACTTTGCATCCATACAAGAAGCTGTGACACAACTTTGTTGGTGGGGTTTTTTTTTGGTAGTTATGTAGAATTATGAATAAGGTGAAGCTGTAAATGCTGATTATTGGAAACATCAACTGAATCCTTTCTTGGCTTTGGAGAACTTATCAAAACCTTTTTGTTTCCAAGCTTATAATTGCAAGAGCAAGATATTTCATACCAAAAAATGGGGATTATTATAATTTTGGGTTTTGTGGTTGTGAGAAGTTGCCAGATACAATGCGGTTTGAATTCAGTTTGTGATTACTCGGATAATAAGAGTCCCACAAATCAGAACCAGATAAATGTTTTTAGAAGTGTAGAGAAATCTACCTAGATAAAAAGGCAGCTGGCCATTTCTATCTGTTTCTTATTGGATTGGATTTCCAGAAAGAGTTTATCCAACCCCTTGTGACCTTGGATTGGAAAGCTCGTATCAGCCAGCCTGATCTTTTAGGATTTCATTCCAACTTCCAGTTGGTAGACATATGATGACCCTTCATTGCAGAGATTACAGCTGATTTGAAGAAAGACTCGTGGTTGGTTTTCTTTTAGGTTTTCACAGAGTTGAAAAACTGCCTGTCAGTAGCCTTTTATATATATACAGCTTTGGGATAAAGTTATACTGCACAATCAGTAATACCGTCTACTACACAGAGCAGGAAGGAGACACTTGGAAGAAGGTTTGTCTGGGTGAGACTATCTAGCTCTGTGCATCCCACTCTGTGCATGCACAGAGCTAGATAGTCTCATCCAGACTTCTAGCTGGTGCTGGAAGTTTAATAATAGGAAGTAGGAAAAGAAGAAACAAGCCATCTTCTTTAACCTAAAGCACTTTCAAACAAAAAAATCTAGACCACAGGTCCCCAACCTTGGCCACTTTATGACTTGTGGACTTCAACTCCCAGAATTCCTCAGCCAGCTTGTCTGGCTGAGGAATTCTGGGAATTGACGTCCACAAGTATAAAGTGACCAAGTTTTGGGACCCCTGATCTAGACCAGTTCAAAATTAGGAGTGCCATTGTTTCAGATCTGAGTAGATTTATTCAGCTGCTTTACAGTTCAAATGATAATAAATCTTTCTTTTTGTTCTAGTGAAGTTCTACAGAATGTACCAATTTCTCCATTGTAGAAATCTCTTACCTCAAACCTCCTCTGGCTACTGATTTTAGTCATCCTAGCAGATCTTTTAAGGGGAATACTTTGGCAGGGAATAAAAAGCAATGTACCAACTTGCTTCACATTTGGAAACAATGCAGTGTGGAAAAAAGGACCCAAAGAAAAAGTTCCAGAAAAAAAATTGGAATTCACAGAACGTATTCCAGTCCTCCCAGAACTCAATTTTGAGGGCTACAAGAGCCCGGTTTTCTGAGCCCAATCTTAATTGGGGAATAAAGAAATGAGGTTTAAGCTTCCTCTTTTGGCTCTGGAATCATTGCCTGACTATATTGTAAGAAATCTGAAGAGCTCTAATGTTGTGTTCTTTGTTGTTATTGTTGTTGTTCAAGCCTGGGTTCTTTCCTGAGGGGACATTTTATTATAATTTTAGTATTAACGATACTATTTCAGTTCCAGATTCGAGTCTAAGTTGATTTCCAGGTTTTGACTATTTGATCACAGTTTGACCATTATAGATCTTCGATATATTGCATTGTCTAGAAACTGTCAACTCAATATGACTCCTTCTTACTCCTGTACATAAGAATAGACCAGGTGGGATGAGCATATATTGTGACCCTTTTCTATGTTAAAAGCATCTGTCTCAGAAATTTAGAAAGTACTGGCAAGGTTGGATACTAGTTTGAGATTCTTATTATGATACAAGATTTCTGATAAGGAACAGAGCAGTACAGAAAGAAACTGTAATATTGCAGTGGTTCTCATGCAATTTGACATTGAATTTTGAAAGTTCGTGATGCATGAGGATTTAAGCTATCATAGTCTTGTGTTGTTTTTACAGTGGAGAAAATAACTTCCTGTGTGGTCTCTCCCTGGCCTCCAGCCATATATATAAGTCTGTATCTATCTCTATAGCTCTTTGTGTAAACATAAAACTGAACATGTATGCATACACAAGGATAAAGCACATAAATATTTGTGCCTGAGAAGTTGATTTCATGGAGATGAACCCTTTTTCCTCAGTTGCTTGCATGAATTATGTAACAAGTAAGGAAAAAATAAATTCCAGGATTTCTTTCAATCAACACTTCCTTTTAATATCTAAAATTCTGAAACTGTTTTCTGGGGCGAGGGCTGGAGGTCTCTCTTTTAATTTATGCTATAAATATTGGTACCTACTGATTTATAATAATTTGCAAATATGCTTGATTAGATTCCTGATCAACAAAATATTTACCTTTATGCTGTACAAACATTATACTGTACCTCAAGTGTATTAATTAGATAAGATGCACTGATGGCTTGAAAGAAAGAAGTAAATAGTTTTCTTCCGTTTACAGGAGCTTTCATGTGTGATCATCTGGACTTAATTAATTTCATGATCTGCAATAGAAAAGAATGAATCTTTATGATACAAGATAATGAAATTTAATAGAAAATGAATCTTCATGATTTAAAGGACTCTAGAAAGTAGCTATTTACAAACCCAAGGACAAGTAAATGTGATGCTACCTGCAAATAGAATCAGGTTGGAAACTGCTCTTTTTCCTGCTGAATAAACATGTTCTGTAGCATGTTTTCCCAAAAATAAGACCTATCCCAAAAATAAGCCCTAGCTTGATTTTTCCATGTGCGTCTAATATAAGCTCTACCCAAAAAATAAGCCCTAGCTGAAATCCAGCTGTTGTACAAAGTGGGGCAAGGTACATGTGTAAAAATCAAGCTAGGGTAGGGGGTAGAGCTGCCCCAGGTGTCCCACACCCGCTTACCTTAGGACTGCCACAGCCAAGACCACCCATACCCCGACACCTGTGGCGCTCTGCCTGACTTCTGTTGTGGCTACTTGCAGCCAGACGCCACGTGGAACATCGTGCTGGTGCCACTGCTTATGGCAGGTGGCTACGTGGTGCGTGGCACCGGCTTGCACCAAGAGCCATGTCGTACATCATGCCGGTTCTGCCGCTCATGGCACGTGCTAAAGCACATTACACCATGGCACGAGTGGCAGCACCAGAGTGATGCGCCATTTTGGTGTCTTGCAGAAGAAGTCAAACAGCGGTGCAACAGGTGTCGGGGCCTGGGAGGCCTGGCTGTGGCGGTCCTAAAGTAAGTGGGTAAGACATCGCCCCAAAATAAATCCTAGTGCCTCTTTTGGAGGTATATTAGACCGAGTCTTATTTTGGGGGAAACAACGGTACAAGAAACCTAAGTTATAAAGAATACATTTAGACAGGGAAAGTGATGGTGGAGGAATCTGGAAGTCTTACTTCGTTCAGCTTTCTCATATGAATCAACCTTATTTTAGTTGTATTTTCACTTTTGCAAAATGTGGGATACCTCTGTGACAGATCCAGGAAGCATCTTATCTTTATTCCCAAGCAGTGCTTTGAATGATGTATACATTTACATACCCATCCTCTATTGCATATATGTTATGTTATCTTTTTCAGTTTCACAAACTGCCTTTTAGCTGATTCCCATTCCCAGAGGCGTTCATGAAATATATAGACTTGCTAGCTACCCAGCTCCCAAGTGTTAATTATTGATGTCTTACCCTAAATTGACAGTGATCTCCTGGTTGCCTGTCTTGATGTTAGTTTCTTAATAACATTTTAATTACTCTTTTAAAAAAAATATTTGCTACTTTGGTTTCCATGTCAGTCTGCAAAATATTTTTTTTCTAATCATCTCATTGCTTTTATCAGGACATCAAAGAAAGCTTGGTTTGTCACTGCTTGAAGTAGATGAAATAGTGCATGCTATCATCTAAAGCAGGAATGTGTTCCAAGTCGCAGCTCATCTACTGTAAGTTGAGGTGAGACTTGGGCGATTCATGTTTTCTTTTACTAACAACCCAAGATCTATTAGTTTAGGCTAATGCAAACAACTGAATTACATTGAATTAAACATTGAAATAGAATAAACAAGAAAAAACAAGATCAATTCATCATGAGAGCCAGACAAGACCTAGACTGAATTCATTCCTTCATTCAAAATGTTTATTCCTACTTTTATCCAGCTCATCAGAAGAGCTTAGAGCAAGCAGGGAGGTAATTGTTGCATCTACAGTTAGGTAATTGGAAAGCAAACATTTTTCCTGTTCTAAAAATATTTGAGGTTTAATTCTGCACACTAATTAAAAGAGTCTCCCTTTTTACCAATAAAGCCAAAATCTAAAATTGCTTAATTACTCCAGCAGGTTTATAAGCTACACTAATGTGATTGTCATTAGTGACCATACTGAACATACAGGAATATGTGAGTTTCCAGTTATAAAAAAAATGTCATTGTAAAAAAACCTGTACATCTGCTAAAATATTATATTTTCCATTGCATATGTTTCAGAGCATATATTTCTAAATCTTGTGCCAAATCAATCTCGGTCTGCAGCGCATCATCTCCCTTTCTCTCTCTCTCTTTTAGTTTCTTCTTCTAAGTAGGTGTAAATTGGGCATCGGGGATCTATCTGAGGCTGGCACCAGACAGTTCTTCCTTGTTTTGACTTCAGAGAAGGCTTCCATCTATTTTTCAGGTGTTCTCATAGAGTAAGAGTGGGATGTTTTTACTTAGTATAGTTTGCAGTATTTCTTTCAGCAGAGGGTTTCATGAGAAACATGTGCTCGGCACCATATAAAATAGTATCCTAGCATTATAGTTATACAGTAAAGATTATATATATTTTCCCTTGTGCATAGTGGTGGTGATGATGATGTCTAAAACTGGATACTAAATGTAAGGAATGAAGCTGGCAGGACAGGAACCAGCAGTCTCAGGAAACAAAAAACCAAATTATATTGATAAAGAGCAGATGCCTTCATCACCTTTGTGTGAAGCAAAGGGCCGAGCATCTGATGCTCAGAAAGCAGGAAGAAAAAAATGAAATTCAAAGCTAGGAACACAGAGTAGACTGAGAAAAAAACCCAAATCTTTTCTCTATGCTGAAGTCTTCTTAATTCTTGTCTATGATAAAAAACAACAACCCAACAAATGAGAAATGTATGCTAAATACACAGTCTCCCGAATGAGGGGTCTGGGGAATCAAGATTTATAGCTAGACCTGATGTGGAGATTGATCCTATTATGTTACCTTATATCTTAGCTTTATTTTACTTATGTCACTTTAATTTGGATTAGGAACAAGAGGAAATAGGATGTCATTTTTCCAAGGGATTTAGAACATAGCTGGCATCAGAGGCATCAAGGGAAGCAAATTGTTATGTGTAACCATCATACAAATTATATGATTTGTATGTTTGCATCAGACATATCATTTGTGCAATGACATCAATATATACATGTCATCACAGCTTGTAACAAACATTGCTGAATAGCATTAATCTGCTTTCTGAATTTTTCACAAATTGTATTGATGAACAGAGTTTCTTATACTTATCAATGCAGAGTCACTGGCCTGTCCTATGGAAAATCCTGCTTCCCCTCCCCCCATCTACCAAGGTCTAGATCAGGGGTAAGCAACCTTGGTTCTTTTATGGCTCGCGCGCTCTCTCCCTCCCCCCCCCCCCCAGCCTTCTGACTTGGATAATGAAAATACCTTTTCTGTTTCTAAAGTAATCTGTGAACACAGAAATACATTATCTCCAGGGATGCCCTGTCCCTCTCTCTTCTAATATTTAAAAAGATGCTGGATTTTTTTATTTCATTTTAGAAGGCTTTTGGTGCCTAGGCTATATTGGAAGAGAGCATTGTATATTTTATTGTTGTATATTGTGTTGTTGGGTCTTTCAAGTGGTCAGGATGTGACTTTTGTGTCATTTTCTATTGTTTCTGTTGTTGTACCCCACCCAGGATCTTGGGATTGGGTGGTATAGAAATGTTTGAAATCAATCAAATCAATAAATAAATGATAAACTTCACAATGAAGTTCACAATGTTGGGGTCTTCATGCAGCCCCATTGATTACCTGGTTGGCTGAAGGGAAGAGGTGAACCTCATTAAAGAGCTGTGAGGTGGGCCTTACATGTCCAGCTTCCCTGAAGAATCTGTCTGTCACATGGCATGCTACTGCTGCAAGTGATCTGTTCTCTCTGTATGAAATTATTTTCTGGTTTGCAAAAACCCATCAACATATTGTCATTGAAAAACACACATTTTTTTTTTTTGAAAAAGACAAATATTGTATATCAGCGGTCCCCAATCCGTGGACCGGAACTGGTCTGCGGCATGCTAGAAACTGGGCCACACAGACAAACAAAGCCCCATCCACGGGATGCAGGTAGCACCTAAACCACGCTCTTTCCGGTCTGCGGAAAAACCTCTCTCCTTGGAACAGGTCCCTGGTGCCCAAAAGGTTGGGAGCCTCTGTTGTATATAAGACTTAGATAAAAGGCTTGCAATCTCTTTTTCTGAAAGATGTATCAGATGTTACTGAAATGTATTCTTAAAGCAGATATCCTACATAAAACCAAAATGTTTTTCAAATTTGAAATGTGATTCACACACACACACACACACACACACACACACACACACAAAAAACCACTCACAGTTGTTCTTAATCTTTTCCCTACCCTTCTTGTTCATATTGCACAGTGCTGTTAGGATGGCAAATCTTTTTTTTTTTTTTTTTGGACGGGGAGCAAAACACTTTCTTGGCAGTCATTTTGGTGTTCTGCTTTTTTAAAAGAGAGAGAAGATTTTTATTATAATACCCATTCTGTGAATGCCCTTTCCCAACAAGTTAGCTGGCTTCAGCTTAGGAAAAAAAACAATGAAAACTTTAACTCACTACAATGTTTCAGAGCTAACAAATGAGTTACATCCATCTGAATCTTGTGGTCTCACTCTTTTGAAATCTTGAATTTCATATGCTGAAATGTTGCATTGTTCCACAAACTGGGTTTGAAACTTCATAGCAAATCAGTTTGTCGCACAGATGACTGAGATTGTGGAAAATTTAGTGATCTAGAATAATAAGAAATGGTTAATAGATCTATGAGAAAGATGAAGAGTAGAAGTGGATGATACTATTTTATTTTTGTATTTGTGGGTTTATGTTTCTATATATGTTTTCTCTATTGTCTTTTTGTAATGTTTATTTTAATGTATAGAATTTTAATAAAGTTTATAAAAAGATTACAGTTCTGTGCTATGGCTCTTAAGAGATTTTTCCTTCTGTTTTAGATTTCCAGAATGGACTTTATGATCTAATTTTGAAACCAGATATTAGCTGATAATTAAAGCCTTGCAATCTAAAGTATCATAAAGGTTTTTTTTTAATATTCCAATATTTTCTTTGCAGGTAAAGGCAGCTCAAGCATCTCATCCGACGTGAGTTCAAGTACAGACCACACTCCAACCAAGACTCAAAAGAATGCCGCTACCAGTGAAGGTACAGAGATGATTGTCCTTTTTCTATTTTGTATTTTTTGTAAATTTAAAAAACTGCTAACATCTTTTTCTACTGATCCTTAGAAATCCCTGCCTCTGGCAAAACCAGACAAAAGCCAAAAAGCAATATCATGTCTTCTCCCAAGTTTAGTTCATCACATATTATCTTTTAATATGTTGTACTCCTCCAATAGGAGCACTGAAGGACTATTTTACAAATATAGGTAGTCCTCGGGCTGCAACAGCAATTGGAGCCAGAATTGCTGTCACTAAGTGACATAATTGTAAAATGCAATGTCTTGTGGCTGCATTGTTTAGTGATGGTGGTCCCAACTGTTGTTCTTAAGCTAGAACTGTTCAGTTCACTAAGCAAAGCCCTCATGGGACTCCAACTTCTTGCCGGCTTCTCCATTGACTTTCCTTGTGGGAAGACAGCAGGGAATGTCGGAAATGATGGTCAGGTGACCACGGGGATGGTGTTACACCTGGAACTCTGAGAACCAGCTGTAAGTACCCTTTGTTCAGCACTGCAGCAATTAGAATGGTCGCTAACCAAGTGGTGGTAGCCCAAGGACTACCTTTAACTTAGTGTGATACATTTTGCTTGCTACATCTTACGTTTAAACAATAAAACATTCTTTCAGGATTGTCCTTGGAAGAGCTGCAATTTATTGTTAGAAAAAAGACAAAATAGTGAGGATTCACCCAGTGGAACCTAACTAACTATATTTTTTAGGATAGAAATGGTGTTATTCTGGAAGTTGATCTATAGATAACATTTTCTTGCTTCTTAGAAATATATGCCAAGGGAATCAATGTACATAAAACTAGACTAATGGGTTATTGGAAAACACATGGATGAAGTGCTTTAGAGTGGGATGAAATTTGGAAATCCCTGTCCCTGTCCTTAAGTGGAGGAGTGTGGTTATAAAAGATGGTGGGGAAAAGTCACTTTAAGAAAGGGTGCAAACACACTGTCTCTTGCAATTGAATAATTTATTAAGGCATAATATATCCAGATATGTTGATATCAAGAACGGATAAAAAATTATACAAATACTTCACATCATTATTATTAAGCTACACATATGGATCACAGTTGAGTATGATTGACAGTACAACTAAAGTGCATGCTTTGATTGTTAGAGGAGAAGAATCAATTATTCTCCAAAAGCATGCTATTTCATTATGACAGCACCTCTCATGGTTATATGCTTTATTCTCTATTTTTGCTTTCATACTGTAGAAAGTGTGAGAGGAAATATCTTTCCTTCTATAACTTTCAAAACTGTATGCCTTAGATTTATAGAGTTCCCTGGTGGAAATATTAAATACAGTAGGAAAAGAGTTTTCCTGTGATTCCTCATCATTACTGTTTCTTTACTTTTCTAAATGTGTGAAAAGTTTCTATTGAAGAGTGCTATAAAAATACATGTGTAATTCATCCTGAGTGATCAAGGCCATTGTGAGAAATTATAGAGTTCTTTTATGATTTGATTTACAGTGAGAAATAGTATGTTCTTTCTGGAAGGTAAAAATATATATTTTGCCAATTGAGTAATCTCAAAAAGTCTGCACTGAGAGTTTCAGTTGGAACCTCAGTTATTGTTTTTTTTTCTCCAGATGTGTTAAAAAAAACTCAAACTGAAGAGTTTTTTTTTTTTTAAAAAAAAAGTCTAATTATGGAACTTTCTCTACTTCTTTTCTCTGGAACCACAAATGTATCTCTTTTCAGTAGAATTTTATACTGCATTGGTGTGTTTTGGTTTAATTTGATATCCCTGTTTTGTAACAGTCGCCTTATGCTTGCTTTTAAAAATATTTTGCCTATTAATCATAACACTCAAAAGTCATTAAGCCAAATTTACTGCAAAGAGTTCCCCAAATGTAAAAACAGTAATAAAAAGGACACTTTTGTAGCTAATGGAAGCTTTTATAGTTACTGCATCATATATGAAGCTGCTTTGCAAAAGATTAGGAGAGGACCTTAAACTCATACAATATCCTGTTTTCTCCCTAGCATCCATTGTGGAAAAAAAATATTGAAATTAATGGGGAAGATATTATCAGGCACAAGAAACCAGGAGCCCGGAATAGAGTTTAAAAGCACTGCAAGTTTGTTCCATTGCTATCATACACAAGAATCTGATCTACTAATGGCCAAGGCAAATTGGTGCTAGATAACGGTCAATGGAATTCAGGGGGGATTGGATATAGGTCCCTTTTGGGAGCATAGTGACTCCAAACCCGTGGCTCTCAACCTTTTCTATACCCCGCACTCCTAGAATGCTTCTGATATATTTTCTCACCCCTTACAAAAGTTCAAAATAACAGCAACAAATTATGCATATACACTATAATTTTGAACACCCAAGTTTTCACACCCCCTAGAATATCATCTTGCACCCTCAGACTGGGAACCCCTGCTCTAAACTGATGACATGTTTGACCCAGCCTTTGGGTTCAGCCTGATCAGGTTTCTGAATATATGGGATCCAAAATCTTGCTTTTAAAAAACAAATTTTAGAAACTGCTTTCTTTTCCTGCTCTTTTTTAAAAAAAAGATGCTTAAGCTTACCTTGTGTTGGCCCAGAACAAAAACCTTGTTTATGTTATGCTGAATTGTTTAATGTATGTGGATATCATAATATATATGATATCATTATAATAATCAGAGTGCAATCCTTCTGTAGTTAAAGTAATACAGGGTAGACATGGTAAGGAATGTGGACAGGCTATTGAATCAGTCCCAATTCTGCAAGAGTCTGTAAAAAATTGTAAAATAACACAAGATTGTTATTTACAGTCAGTCCTATTTTTTCCCTCCCCATTGAACCATCAGGAAATATAGAGTTAATATATTCTATTCTAATTACAAGAATGAAATGTTCAAGATCATTATAACTTTACTCTTGACTTCATTTATTTAACTAGAAAACTGGTGGAAATATTTTGTTAACTTGTTTAGCAAATTGGTGTTAACTTATTATCAGTCGCAATGAAACTTGTAAATAATTATTTAATCAAAATAGTTTCTTATTATTAGTTCTTCAAGATATTATTAGTTCTTCAAGGTAGGCCAGATCAGGAATTAGACACAGTAAATGCTTTTGGTGTTCTATTTTATTGTTGTAGGCCATAATAACATCATCTTGAAAGTCTATCAGAATTTCAGTTTGTTCTCTCTTATATTACACAGAATCCAAGCAGGGTTATTCTGAATCACTTTCTTGTGCTTATTTCTTTTTCAGAACTGAGATTTTATTTACTGTCTCTTTTATCTTTTAATAGCTTTTTCATTCCACTTCTTTGACTCTCTAATGTTATTGAGAAATTATTTTTTGTCTTTATTATTTAGTGAAAGGTCTTGTTAACATGTAAGATACAAACAGCTAAACAATAAAGCACATTTTAGCCATAAAAATGTCAAGAGTATAACTCAAATAAGACAAGAGTGTTTCAGACAAGGGTGGTGTGACTTGACTATGAAAATTCTGAAATATTTCCTTCTGTAGGTTGATTCCTATGTGTACCTAATATGCAAATATCACATTCACTGAAAAGTAAATTTATGGGGGGGGGAATATGTCGTCAACCAGTTATAAACTGTCAATTCTGGAAGGATCTAATGCATTATTTAAGAACTGCCCTCACATTCACACAATTGGATAACCTGCATTGAGTATTTATTTCTTATCAGCTGCAAATACCTTTTGGATAAAATCTGGAGGCATAAAGATGTGGCAGAATGTTACTAACCATTTATTACATAAATTATTTGTATTTCCTGAAAGAAAAAAATGAGTGCCCCTTCCCCCAATAATCATCTGTGACTTAAGGAGAGCTGTTTTACGTTCCCTAGTAAGAGCAGAAGAGCTGTTGAACAAAAAGGAATAGCAGTGGTACAAATTACTGGAGGCATCTCTACTTTCCTTTGAAAATCAAATTAGTCTTTGCTGGGTAGGTGAGGAGTTGATGTTTTCATACCACAGATTTTCTGCCCTTTTGTAAATCCCTGAGCAATGTTTCTCTTTCTTTTATTTCCCTCTCTAGTGTAATTATCTCTTCTCCATTTTTAATCTATCTCTGTTCTTCTTATCCCAATGCAGCCACCCTTTTCCCATCTTATTTTTTTATTTATTTTTTTCCCTTCTCTTTTGATTGTTACTGAAAGAAATATTGTCAAAACCCTGAAGAATGCCAGATAACTTTCTTTTATTATTCCATTTTCAAACAAACATAAAAATGAACTTAGCACACATGAAGAGAAAAGGAAAAGAAAAACAATGCAACAAATAAAAGAAGAAAACAACATAAGAAATTAAAAAATATAAAAAAAATCCTGTAATTATCAATATATTATAAGTTTCTGTGATTTTATAAAACTTTGAAAGAAGAAACTAAGCTTTCAGTCATCAGTTTTGTCCAAGAATTTTTCCCAATGGGAGAGATAATGTGATACTTTTTGATTGACAGAATATATAAATGAAAATGTATTAAATATATTATTGTATATCACCTAGAGCCATGTATCATGAGAATGGGGGCTATATAAGTTTGATTAATAAATAATGTAGAAATAAATGAGATCAAGTTTGATTAATAAATAATGTAAAAATAAATGAGATCAGGTAATTCAGGACTCCAGATCCCTTGGAGAATTTCATAAATATCTATAACCAAATTGTTTATTTAAAATGTATTTTATTTGAATTATTTCTTTAAGTGCAAGAATGGTCTTGTCTTCAGTAAAACCTCAAAGTGAGCTAATCCTGGAAAAGAGAAGAAGAAGGAGGAGGAGGAGGGGGGAGGGGAAGGAGGAGGAGGAGAAGAAGAAGAAGTGCCAAAATTAATGCAACCTGTAAACAAGAACAACTGACATATTATCTGCAAGGAAGTTCCGTAAACTGGACAAAACAGAGCCATGAAAGAAAATCTTATTGTCCCTGTCAGTAACTAAACAGCTCAAATAATGTTAGAATTGGATAAGGTGTCTAAAATTTCTTCCAAAGAGAAATACCCTGGTCATAGAGCAGAAGTCTGTAACAGTACAGTTTCTCCAAGTGGAAAAAATGGTATTTTCATTAATTAGCTGTATAAGTACACTCAATCCTCATTATCTCCAGTGGTTTACTTCACTGAAAACCCCTGTGGAAATTGAAAACCACAGTTATTGAAACATTGTTCCTAATGAGAACACACGATCTAGTATGGACGTGGAGACTTATCAAAACACCACATGAACAAGGACACAGTTTCCCTGAGAGTAGCTCATGTCGGCAGTGGCTTCCAGACTTTATTCTCTACTGTACATCACTGTGTACAGCTGGATTGAGACTATAGTTGAGGAAAAATGGCTTGCCCTTTTACAGAAGTGTGAAAGTGAATCCATGGAAACAGAATTCCTGAATAACAAGGTTGAGTGTAAATACAGGTAGTCCTCGACTTATGATCTCAGTGGAGCCCAAGATTTCTGCTGCTAAGTGAAACATTTATTAAATGAGTTTTGCCCCATTTTACAACCTTTCTTGCCACAGTTGTTAAGTGAATCACTGCAATTATAAAGTTAGTAACACGATTGCTAAGTGACTCTGGCTTCCCCATTGATTTTGCTGGTCAGAAGGTCACAAAAGGTGATCACATGATCCCAGGACACTGCAACCGTCATAAATATGAGCCAGTTGCCAACAGTCTGAATTTTGATCACATGATCCATGGGGATGCTGCAACCATCGTGTGAAAAATGCGCATAAATCACCTTTTTCCAGTGCCATTGTAATGTTGAACGGTTACTAAAGAAATGGTTGTAAGACGAGGACCATCTGTAAGTCTTACTGTTGTAATCATGGGTCATAACCATGTAACATAACATATAATACAATAAAACAGAATAATAATAAAATTAAGTGAATAACAAAAAAAGTGTTAGGTAACGCTAGGGCTATGATTAAAAACTTGAAAAATTCTTAAATGACAACAAAGTAAAAGTGGCAGCCAGATTATCATCAATTGGAAACACATCTACAAGAAGGTAATTCAACCGTTTGAGGCTAAACCCTTGAATTCACCTATAAATAATTTTGCCTTAATCTCAGCCTAAACAGGACTGTGAAGGATGTAGTGAAAGTGATTTTCCTTTTGACTAGTACCACAGAAATGCTATTTGACGGGGAGCTTACAAAATTTTCCTTCAAAGTATGCCAAAAGCATGGTCTGCAAGCAAAGGGATGTAAAAGCTTTTCTTAGTGGGTCATTGGTGATATTAACCAGATACTGGGAGAGGCTTCTATGTTTTTTTATAGTAATGCAACCAAGATGAAAATTTGAATGTCTGTACTGTAGTAGTGGCGTGTGTGTGTGTGTGTGTGTGTGTGTGTGTGTGTGTGGAGTGGTGATGACTCAGCAGTTAATGATGCTGAGCTTATCAGCCCAGATGCAAGACTTAAGTGCCGCACAACAGGATGAGCTCCCATTATTTGACCCAGCTCCTGACAACTTAATGGTTCGAAAGCATGCAAGTGCAAGTAGGTAAATAGGTACCACCTCAGTGAGAAGGTAATAGCATTCTATGCACGTTGGCATATAGTCATGCTGGCCTCATGACCATGGAAGTGTCTTTGGACAACGCTGATTTCCTCGGCGAAGAAACAGAGATGAGCACCGTCCCCTAGAGTTGAATATGATTGGACAGGGAAAACCTTAACCTTTTTACTATAGTAACATTTTTATTGGCATCCCTTTCAAAAACTCTAATATTTATATATTTATATATCCTAAAAGAGTGGTTGGGAATACATATGTAGGATAGGTCAGCAGTCCCCAGCCTTTTGGGTACCAGGGACCGGTTTTGTGAAGAGAGGTTTTTCCATGGACTGGAGGGGGTGTGGTTTTGTGTGCTGCCTGCATCTCACGGATGGGGCTTTGCTTGTTTGTGTGGATCGGTTGCTGGCATGCCATGGCCCAGTACTGGTCCATGGGGGTTGGGGTTTGGGGACCCTGGGATAAGTGACAAAAGTTTGTTTATCAATTCTTGGATGTGTAATGGAGAAAGTAAAGTTTGGTAAGATGGATTTCTACCTGACTTTCTAGTTTTGTAAACTGACACAGCATTGACCTCTGATTGCACTGAAGGTAACCCTATTTCATCCTTAGATAAGGAGCAGGGATGCCCTGGGGGAGTTCCCAGATCTTCCCTATGAAGTTATTTTGGTCTATATTTAATTGGGCAACACTCTTCTCATCCTACCCTTGAATCTCAGCACCATACAGGATCTGGTCTATCACTTTGGAATACTTTAAATGCAGGGGCTCTAGAGCTTTTTATGTGTAAATGTGTGTACATGTATATATAATAGGTATCTGGCTTTATCTCCCACTTAATAGCAGATTCTGTAGCCATGCTAAACCATTAAAAGTTTATATGGGCTTCTCTTAGTGCACTGTGTGAATCCTACTATTAGATCTTGTAAAACCATAGCTTGTGGAATAATATGTGTCAATTGTGGTTGACCTAATAAAATATGGTTAACAATAATTTATGAACCATCTTGACTTGTACATGAAGACATGTTTTAATTGTTATTTTTAAAAATTAAGCCTCAGTTGTTTAGGATGGAAATATTATGAACCATAGTTTCCAACCTAAAGTAGCAAAGTGTTAAGCCAAGGCAAAACAAACCACATTAAGGCTTAGCAGGATGTGTGAACTCATACTTGGCTCTCAAACTATAGGCTCAGGATGCTTTAGGAGAAATCTGAAATGGCCAGCAGAAGCACAAAAGGCTGGAGGGCATTATAGTTACCTAAATGGGAAGAACAAGAGTTGATTGCTGCCATCCTCCATCCTTCCTTTTTTCTATTATTTCAGCTCTCCTTTAGCAACCAATATTCTGTAACAACCTATTGTATCACAAAAATCCCTGGAATGTTTTGCTCAGGTGTAGATAGATTGATGCCCTTCAGATATTTGGACCGTCTCCCATCAGCCGCAGACAATTTGGCCACAGTCAAAGAACTCCATAACGTGGAGTCAACACCAGATTGTCTGTTTCTTTCAGCTGATCAGGGAAACAGAACTCTTTCATATGGATGAGGTGATCTGGCTCTTCTCTTCAGCTACTGAATTGAGAAATGCAGTTCTCCAGCTAAATTGGCTATTTACTGACTCTTGGAGCTGCATCACTGGCACATCTGCCTGGTGTGTGGTCAATATTTCTTTCTGCCTTTAGTATGGTTTTGAAATCTGTGAGTTATGATGTGTATCTTGAACTTAATACCTGATGGACCATATTATGCATCTCAAACCTCTAAAATATTATCCATGCTTTAAACTTGCAACAAGAAACTGGCTGATGAGAGAACCAGACCTCTTGTTGAGCCAGGATGTCCATGTTGTTCAGGCTTGTGGTGATTTTCTGTTGAGATTTTTTTTCCCAGAAATACTTTCTGAAAAGCAAGTAAGAAGAGCTTATAATTAGTTTGTGGTAAGGACGGAAGCCAGATTTGGTTTTTTATGGAAAATGTCTGGAATGTGGAATTGAGGTTTTTAAAAACATGTATGTAGATAATTCTTTTGACACCATTTGCATCACTAAATCCACTTTTGATCATACTTTTATTGGAATTTAGGGAACAAATATTGGTATATCATTGGCAAATTCTAGACATGCTCCTCTACAAAATTCTGGCACAAATAAAAGCAACAAATTTAATGTGATTCGTATACTACAGATGTGGGTTCTCCCTTCATGTTCTTTTAATGTTTGTACTATTTATTATTTAGATGTAAATGTATTTCCTGTCTGTTGTTAAGAAGTTTAAGGTGACATATATTCCATTTTCTCTCCTTCCTCCCATTTTTCTCTATAACAACCATGTGAAGGAGGTTGGACTGAAAGAGAATAATTGTTAGAGTCACCCCAGCTTTTGTGGCTGAGGCTGGACTCAAACTTGGGTCTCCCCAAATGTTAATCAAATTCCTTAAGCATTATAACAGAGTCGCTGAAAGTAGAATCCCAGTGTATAATGGGAAGTGAAATCAAGGTGCTTGATAACATCCTTGTGCTTGTGTCTCCTGTCCAAGATCTGAAATAAACAGATATTAGATAAGTTACACATATTTTCTCCCCATCCTCTCCCCCCCCCCATCTTACTGATGCTGAATTGAGACCTCTATCAAATGTCATCACCATATTATTTTCTGCACAAATGAAAACAAGCATTCAGGAATAGAAAAAATGAGGGCTAAAATGATTCCCACGTAATTTAGCTTTTTATTTATTATTTATATATATCATTTTTTTTTAAAAAAAACTGTTCATCTCACTCACAGAGCAACTCTGAGTACTGTACAGTTAAAAATGTAAAAACCATATAAATGTCATATCCCACTAGGAGGCAGTTACAGCCATAATGGAATGATTAGTGGAAAAGGTGGGTAGAGGGCTTTCAAGGCTCTAACCAACCCAAAGGTTGAGTGCTTCTCTGCAAGCCTTCAGGGAGTCAGCAGAAACAGGTTTTCAGATACTTCCGAAAGGTCAGGAGGATGGGGACCCGTCTTGCCTCTGAGGGGGAGAATGGTCCAAGTGGTGAGGATGATGGCAGAGAATATTGTCTTCCTAGATCGCACTAGTTGAAATTCTTTAAATGACAGAGTCCATAATATACCCTCCCTGACTGACTAGACCAGTGTAATGGGGAGAAGACTGCTTTGCAGGTATCATGCCATGTGGCACTTTAATTTTCATAACCAACATCTTGAAGTGGACCCAGAAGCAGACTGGCACTCAGTGCAGCTCACACAGCAGAGTTGTTACATGTGCCATCCTTTGGGCACCCAAAATTGCTTATGTGCCCACATTCTGTACCAGCTGAAACTTCTGGATACTTTTCAAGAGTAGCCCCACATACAGCGCATTGCAATAATCCAGATGAGTGACTGAGAGAGGGGCCTCCCTATCCAGGAAGGGATATAACTAGCACATAGCACAAAGTTGAGCAAAGGCCCTCCAAGCCATGACTGCCACCTGGTCTTTGAGCTGGAGCTGTGAATCCAGAAGGATCTCCAGATTTTGTGCAACTCCATCCAGAACCAAAAGTAATTAAGCTACTGGATACAGAGGGCTTCCCTACCCACAGTAACTCTGTAAAGGCTCTTTAACCATTTGGAAAGTGGCAACATCTTGTCATTTGTACACTTCAACATTATTTTAAGCTTAGTTGTTTTGATTTTAGATTTTGTTTAAAAAAATCTAACTCTAACTTCATATAGTTTTCTCACTTCAAAACAACCCTCTTGTATTACTTATATTAAGTAAGGTTATTAAACCAGTATAATCCATTATGATCCCTGGGCCACAGTTTGGGGGATAAACTTTCTTTGGAAATGCCGGAGACTGCGTTTTGGATTTTTGCATGCAAAATTAAGGTTATAGGTTACTGAGGGCCATCTTCCAGTTAGTGGTGGCTTTTTCCCATTTGGTACATAATAGTTTCCTACTCACCATCTAATTTATTTGCTCTCAGAAAAAAATTTCTTTGAACCTTGCTGGTATTATGTAGGTATTATAAGATGGAAAGGAAGAGCATTTCAAAAAGAAAAAATAATGTTAAAATTGTTTCTCTTCAGACAAACAATGATATAATGTTCATATCTCCAATTACCTTGTTTTCGTCATATGATAAATAATATCTACAGTATATGTGGTGTATAGATTTGTACTAAACTGAGTTAGATAGAATTGTATTAAATTGGGACTAGTTTAGACAGATTTTCTTGCACTTGTATTTGAAATTTGTGTTAAGAAACCCTAAGAGAAATGGTTAGAAAGACTGTTGCAATATTGTTAATTTGCTTTAATTTAGTTCAGGGGTAGTCAACCTTGGCTCTTTTATGACTCGTGCTGGCTCAGGAATTCTGGGAGTTGAAGTCCACGAGTCATAAAAGAGCCAAGGTTGACTACCCCTGATTTAGTTTATAGCTTAAATTTCTGAATAGAGTTCTGGCCTCTGTTAAACAAATATCGAGATTCTGCCGTAAATTGATGATCATTATATTTCATTAGACATTTTTTATTGTGTTTGCTTAGAATTAGACTTTATGTTCTATGTTGCTTCGTATAAACTGTATAAAATGTGCTACTATTTGGGCAGGGTCTGCCAAAAGCAACATATTCAGACATCTGAATGGAGAGTGAAGACAAATGCCTATCATTCAAAAGGAATTACAGAAATTAGCTTTAAAAAATCCAAATGTTGAACTGCAAAATGAAGTGAACTGTGTTTTTAAAGTGCCTCCGGAATTGATTTTTGTTCTTTATTTTTTATTTTGATATGCTCTCAGAGAGAATCAATGTTCTAATTACTTCCGACTTTATTAAGTAATTCAAAATAAAAATAAAATCATGGTCCACAAACTATATCAAACAAGAATATTGATATATAAACTTTATACATAAACTTACACTGAAGCACAATTTCTGTGTTAATAAAGGTAGTGCTCGACATATAATTGGTTGCTTTGCTTAGCGACCCTTAAAGTTATGATAGACCCCCCCCCAAGCTACTTATGTCCTGGATTCAAAATTCTGACAACCATCCCCCCCCCGTCATGTGACCACATTTTGGGTGCACAGCAACTGACCAACAAATGGCTTTTTTGCAGCATCTTACAGTCACATGACCATGATTTATGACATTTCTGCCAGAAAGCAGCATTTATTTCCATTTTCTGGAAAAAAACACCCCATAGCAAACAATGTGTTTGCTTAACAATCACTGCATTCATGAGACTTTAATGTTATGATGAATTTCTTTCTATTCTATAATTGCTCATCACAAAATTTATCTTTGGAGGGTTTGAATGCCCAAGAGGAGGACCCATTTCATATCCCTGTACTTTTCCAAAAATTCTAAAAGATCACACATGTCTTTTCATATCCTTGATATTTTTTTCTTTATATAATGCTTTAGGCCCCCAGACTCCTGCCTTGTCTAGGCAGGAGAAGATTCCAAGGACAGAGCCCAAAGTCATTTGCTATTCTATCCATACAATATATTAATTTTAAAAATATAGATCTGTCACAGGTAATACATAAAGATCATTTAAAAAGGATCATCATTTAAAAAAACAAGAATTAGGAATTCAGATATGAACCAGAACTAGGATCGGTCATACCAGGACTAGAATATGAAGTAATATATATGAACAATATGAAACAACCAGAGGCCTTAGAGGCAGAAGTCCTGTTCAGGTGAAACCCAGGAGAGTTGTTTCATGCCCGGGAAGTAATGGTAGCCCACTGGGATTTAGTCAGTCCAAAAAATCCTTGGCTGAGGATTTCTAAAGGTTAAAGTCTAACAAAGCTAAAAATTTCAAAAGGCTAAAGAATTTAAGGTTACCGATTAAATTTTGCTGGGCACCAAACAGATGGGGAAGTTCCGTATTATGTAGTTTCACCAGACTTGAAAGTTGTTGCTTAAACATTACATTGTGATAGACCCTGAGATAGTGAAGATCTGATTGCTGTAGTAAGGAAGAGCAGTACAAGATGTTGTGGTCAGGCACTCTGAATCCTAGCTCGGGTAGAGTAGATAGAAGGTAAGATATAGAGCAATGCTGGCTGTGGAATTCTGGGAGTTGAAGTCCACATGCCTTAAAATTGTCAAGGTTGAGAAACACTGATATAGAGAAAGAGGAAAAAACCAGAGGCCTCAGAAAAAAAGTGGCATTACAACAGGGAAAAGGTCAAGAAGGACTGAGAGAGCAAAAAGAAGAAAATGAGTCTGAGAAAATCATTTAGAAAAGGAAAAGAAAGAGGAAAGAGAACAGAGAGAGCTTTAGAAACAAGCGCAATAGCCATTCTGATTTGAAAGAGCAAAGCAAATCCTTGACTGCAAGTCTCTTTTTGTAATTTAATCTGTAAAGCATTGCCAGGTTCCTTGCTGTAAATATGTTTTTAGAAAAGGTCAAAGGAGGCATAAAGCTTTGTAAAATTACCTTATTCAAAAATCAAACATTTGTCTTCTATTACCTTTTCCCACAATGAAAGTCCCTCTTGTTTAATATGGGAAATTGGGCTTCATCCATGGAAAACACCAATTGCAATGAAACAGGGTGGAGATCTCTTTTAGATGAAAAGTCTGTTTCAGGCATGTGTATGTATGTATGTATGTATGTATGTATGTATGTATGTATGTATGTATGTCTTTCCCCCCCCCAAGATCTGTAAATTGAAGCTCACACATTTAGTTACTTCATAATAATGTAGCATGTCATTTATTTGACAGCTGGAGTTTATCTGTTCTAAGCATCCTATACAGGGATGAGTCTTGCCTCCATTTTTGTAGACCACAGCCTGCTGCCTCCCAAAAGTGGGATAAAGCTTTCCTCACAGCCTGCTCATTTGCTCCTTGAAGTGCTGGCCAATTTGGCTCAACAAGGCAGACACAAATACATCATATTACATTTCCCTCACTGCCAAGTTCTAGACTGCTTCAGCAATATTGTGGAGAAGCCAAGGCAAAGAAAAAGATAGGAAATTGCAATTAATTTAATCTTCTCCAAGGCTATATTAAAGCATGGCCACAAGATGCGGAGATGCTGCGTTGCAAACAGGGAGAAGGTGTTGAAGTGCCTTTGGCGAAAGCCATCGTGATTCATGATGGCAACATGACAGACAGAGGTCACACTGTAGAATAAATGTGTCAAAATGAATGTAGCAAACTGGCCATCACAGCAACAACTATATTTATGGGGACGCTTTTTTCTATAGCCAGTGGTCTGTATCCTGAAATATACCAAGTTCTTTTGGCATGATGAGGCAAAGTTGGCTCCATTTAGCAGCAAGAGTGATACAATTATGTTACAAACATGTTCAGGCCAATCTCAGAAAAAAAATGTGATACTAACTTCAGATTTGCTTTCTTTCTGTCTCATGAAGGAAGGCAGACATTATTATTTAAAATTTGCTGGTGATAATGCTTTGGTAAGTAAATCTGGTTAGTAAGCCACTAGGAGCCTCATCTTGAATGAGGTAGTTGTTTAACTCATTATAATAATAATTACAAAAGAGAAATGATTACATAATAAATAACCAAATAAATTACTTTAATAACTAATAAATATTGAAACGAGGATTAGATTATTAAATAAATCAAATTTGAAAATGACAGCAAAAATATGTGTGTTTAATTTGTTTTAACTTTCAGCTTCAGAATGAAAGGGTATAATTCAAATATTCTATTTCTGCAATTTTTTTCCTCCTCTTTAGATGAGCAAAGCATATTCAGCCGAGTTAGCCTAGCCTTACCTGTTGGAAGCCCAGCATTTTGAGGATACCAGGTTTCTTGTTGCTCCTTTTTGAGTATGTACACTTTGGTACAAATTCAGAAATAACCGGGATGGAGAATAGTTTGCCTTATACCTGAAGTTATTTGGCTCCAAAATTCCCTAATATTATCAGGCTTAGGGCTGACCATGACATTCTGTTTTCAGAAGGTTAATCTCAGGATTGCTAGCACAAAGATGTATGTATTGTGGGTCATCCATTGGATCTTCAAGCAATACACAGATTCTGCCACCTCTCTTTACTGCAGATTGTTTCCTGGGCTGAGATGCAGCAGAGCCTAAGTATAGCACCGTGGTGGTGAACCTATGGCACGCGTGCCACAGGTGGCACGCAGAGCCCTCTCTGTGGGCATGTGCGCCGTCGCCCCAGTCCTAGGCCTTCAGCTGTGTTTTATAAAAACCTTTCGCTTTAGGCCTCTGCTGCCATGTGCAAAAAAAAAAAAAAGGTTCAATCAATCAATCAATTTCAACTTCTTGCGGAGAAAAAAAAATCTGGCAAAGTTGGAATTGATTGATTGAACTTTTTAGTCCCACCCAGTCTGCTGTTACTATCACATCCACACCCACTCAATGGGCCATGCTCATCAAATTGGCCACACGCACCCAATGGGCCACGACCACCCAGCACACAGTGATACATAAGTGGGTTTGAGGTTGCAGTTTGGGCACTCGGTCTCTAAAAGGTTCGCCATCACTGGTATATCATATTCTGCCCTTTTCATTTATAAGTATCCTGCTTGAGGCAGGTAACTCAGCTCCATTCTCCCATACCCATTGCCAATTGTTAGTATAGAATAGGGTTTCAGTGAAAATAGGGTAAAAGTCATTTGCCAAGTCTTGACCATGAACTAGGCTTCAGTTTTCATTCTTCAGATGCCTAGGCAGAGTATGTGCTAAATGAAAATGTGGAATGTTTTCACTGTCATGGACTTACTCAGTGATTGAAGCAACAAAATGTAGGTTCTGGATGGACATATTGTATAGATGTTTTAAGCTTCTCTACACTCTGGGATTCATCTTGTATTAATCAAAGTATAATGGGAAACATGAATTTTGACACAAATTCATGCTTCCCATTACACTTTGGTTAGTATAAACACGTCCAGATATTTACTCGAAATGGAGGAGACATAACTCAGAAACTGATCACAAAGTTTGAAAAGTTGAACATCCTAGTCTCCATTCCTGGCATTTGAGAGCAACACCATTTCTCAAAATACTTTTCCACTTCCTTGTTTTTCCAAAGGTAGAGCATAGATGCTGATCAGAAAGCAGATCAGAAAGCAGTTTGGGATGACTTAAAAAGCTCAAGGATCAGTTATATCATAAGCAATTAAATTTCATTTTTGATGTGTGCTGTTGTGCCCACAGTAAAAAAATGACAATAAAGGTTATCTTACCTTATCTATCATGTTACTATTATTACAGTTTAAGAAGTGTCATAAAGCATACTTTCTCCAAACACTGCTACTATTTTAGCATCTATGTTTTATATTTCTTATGTTTTGTTTTTATAGAGTTTTAAATTTTACCTTATACGGGGTCATTAGAAGAGTAGAAAATATACATTTTCAAATAAAACAAATAGAAAATTCACACAATTCTTACAGTCTAGCTGTAATGAGTTGGGAAATAATCAGCAAAGGCAGTCCTTACTATCTACTATAGTTTGTCTTTTAGTTTACCTTGCCCTTTTTTGGTTGGTGAGAGAGGGGAAAATGAATGAAAAGTGTCAAATTAGTATGTTAAGTGAGTGTTATTTCAGTTGGAAAAAACAATTGAAGGTTTACTTAAATGGAAATATACTCAAAAATAATGAGTGTGTTTCTGGTAGTCTGAGGCCTGAGTAGATTTTGAGAGACCAAGGGGAAGAAGCAATTCACTTCCTGTTTATATAGTACCACTATGGAGTCTATTGGTAGAATAAGCAATTCCCATTAAATTCCCACAAAAAAGAATTCCCTGCTGCTACTGATATTGTATTAGCTGTTTAATTGCAAAAAAGGAGAAACTTAATGTTCTGTAATACACTTGCTCATTGTTTAGTTAATGAGGTGTAGTAGCCCTGCCAGTGATCCAAGAGAGTTAATTGCATACCATGGGTAACTTCCAGTATTTACTGCAAGATTTAGTATAACAGCAGATTCTAAACATGGGGTGGGACAGGGGTGGGAGATGGAGAGCCTGGTGAGCAGCATTGCTCTACCAGTTCATGTATTCATTTTATGCACTTAAATTATGCCATATGATATTTTAATTGGGGAAGCTGGAGAAAGGACGTTTTGGAGAAGACCAGCACAATTAATTTGTTTGACTCAGCCATCTGAAATCATTTCTTGCTCTGGAGCATTTAAACAGATTTCTAGACTAGAAGAGGATCATACAGGGCTGCTTTGTCTCCATTGCAGGAAAGTGGAGAAACCAACAGAAAGGTTAGATGAGATGAAGCCTTTAACATACAATAGTTTTTAAAAGCCTGTGATGTTGTATCCTTTGCTCTCTTGTCCACAGCTTTAAATTTCAGTATGAAGGGCTTATTTTTTCACTATTTGGCATCTGGCATGCAAAGGTCAAACATAGCAATGTCTATTATTGTATAAAGCAATTTCCTATTGCAGCAAAATATATAATTCAGCCTGTAGCTGGCTGCTGGCCTTGAACTATGGATTTTTACAACTCTTTAACATAACCATTTGAGAAAGCATGAAAAAAGATTCCCCCATTTTCTCCTATTCCCACTCACATATCATATAGTAAGGACCATGGATTCCCCCCCTTAATGTTAACGTAGCAATAATTACTCAAATATCTGACTTCAAAAAAATAAGCAGGTTAGGATCTGATTAATATTTGAATGGATAATCAATTGACAATCTCTTGATTGTAGGCTTAAAAAGAAGCAAACAACAGACATTTCCAAACCTATACAGTGAGGGGGAAAATTATTTGATCCCCTGTTGATTTTGTACATTTGCCCACTGACAAAGAAATGATCAGTCTATAATTTTAATGGTAAGTTTATTTTAACAGTGAGAGACAGAATAACAACAAAATCCAGAAAAACGCATTTCAGAAAAGTTATAAATTGATTTGCGTTTTAATAAGTGAAATAAGTATTTGATCTCCTACCAATCAGCAAGATTTCTGGCTCCCAGATGTCTTTTATACAGGTAACGAACTGAGATTAGTTACCTGTATATTAGTTCAGTTCTCCACCATGGCCAAGATCAAAGAGCTGTCCAAGGATGTCAGGGACAAGATTGTAGACCTACCCAAGGCTGGAATGGGCTACACGACTATCGCCAAACAGCTTGGTGAGAAGGTGACAACAGTTGGTGCAATTATTCACAAATGGAAGAAACACAAAATAACTGTCAATCTCCCTCTGTCTGGGCTCCATGCAAGATCTCACCTTGTGGAGTTTCAATGATCATGAGAATGGTGAGGAATCAGCCCAGAATTACATGGGAGGATCTTGTCAATGATCTCAAGGCAGCTGGACCATAGTCACCAAGAAAACAATTCATAACACACTAGGCTGTGAAGGACTGAAATCCTGCAGCACCAGCAAGGTCCTTCTCCTCAAGAAATGTACAGGCCTGTCTGAAGTTTGCCAATGAATATCTGAGTGATTCAGAGGAGAACTGGGTAAAAGTGTTGTGGTCAGATGAGGCCAAAATCAAACTCTTTGGCATCAACACACCGTGTTTGGAGGAGGAATGCTGCCTGTGACTCCAAGAATACCATCCCCAACCTCAGACATGGAGGTGGAAACATTATGCTTTGGGGGGTGTTTTTCTGCTAAGGGACAGGACAACTTCACTGCATCAAAGAGACGATGGACGGGGCCATATACCATCAAATCTTGGGTGAGAACCTCCTTCTCTCAGCCAGAGCATTGAAAATGGGTCATGGATGGGTATTCCAGCATGGCAATGATGCAAAACACACCGCCAAGGCAACAAAGGAGTGGCTCAAGAAGAAGCACATTAAGGTTCTGGAGTGGCCTAGCCAATCTCCAGACCTTAATCCCATGGAAAATCTGTGGAGGGGGCTGAAGGTTCAAACTGCCAAACATCAGCCTCGAAACCTTAATGACTTGGAGAGGATTTGCAAAAAGGAATGGGACAAAATCCCTCCTGAGATGTGTGCAAACCTGATGGCCAACTACAAGAAATGTCTGACCTCTGTGATTCCCAACAAGGGTTTTGCCACCAAGTACTAAGTCATGTTTTGCGAAGGGGTCAAATACTTATTTCACTCATTAAAATGCAAATCAATTTATAACTTTTTTTGAAATGTGTTTTTTGGATGTTTTTGTTGTTATTCTGTCTTTCACTGTTAAAATAAACCTACCATTAAAATCATAAACTGATCATTTCTTTGTCAGTGGGCAAACATAAACAATCAGCAGGAGATCAAATAATTTTTCCCTCACTGTATTGTTACTAGAAAAACCCTACCTAGATGTGTTCACTAAGCTATCAGAAGTGATCCTTAGGGTGTTAGAGTATATATATCTCAAACACTTCAAAATACTTACCATAACCTGTTAGGAGATGGAACAAGGGTATTCCTTGTTCTTCCTTGTTCTTCCATTTTCATTTTTCCCTTTAGCTGTCAACTCAACAAACACTCTGTCCAAACACCTTGTCAAATTCCTTTGGGCTTTTTATATTTTTCTTTTAATTTACAGACTGCTAATAAATGTCCCTCAGCAGGCTATCCTATTTACTTTCATGGGAATTCATTCGCTTAAATTTGTTATTAGAATACAGGTAATAAAATATGATAGATTAGTGTGGGTCTCCACTAATCTCCACTCCACCCCATCTCCAATTAATTCACAGCAAGTTTGTTCATTTTTCCAAATTGAAAGGAATGCTTTTGTACCCACTTACAAAATGTATCAACTATTTTTCCTTCCTGTTGCATGGAAGCAGAATCTTAGATCTTCCTTTTGAAAGCATTTGGTTATCTTGTAGTGATATTAATCTTAGATTTCTTCCCCATCATTAAATTTGTTGCCCTTGTATTAGTATCCCATTTCTGTTAAAGCAGATGATAAATAACACTGGGCATATTATAGAGCCAGAGGGCTTGTCATCTCTCCATGTCAATAGAGCTGTAGTGTTGTTCATTTTTTAACAATCAACATGTGGCTCTGTGCCATTTATTTCTATAAAGAAAACTGGTAAGGTGGAGCTGTTTTTTATTGTTGTATAGTGGAACATCAGTGCTACATCAGTATAAACATCTAGTTACAGTATATGGCTGTTCCATATGTCTGCAACAAATCTCTTCTGAAACCTTGCCAAGAAAACTGCAGGGACTTGTCCAGGCAATTGCCAGGAATCAAAATTGAATTGGGGTGGGGGTGGGGTGGGAAGCAGCATAAACCACTCAGAATCTTATTCAGCAGCATGCAAAAACTCAGTGACATAAATAAATAAGTTTCTTATTGCTCATAAGACATCCTTCATAACTGTGGCCAAACCAATATTGCCAAGTTAAATGACCTATCAGGCAGTATAGACTGAAACTACATCCAGTTACTTTAGTTCTGTCAGTATCTTTTGCATTACTAGCCATGGGCACTTGCGGTTAAAAAAAAAAACATTAAACAAATCCAAAGCTAACATTATTTGAGAACAATTTTGAGATATGTATTTACTGGAAGATAAGGTACTTGAGATTTTTGCAGCTTTAGTGATCTGAGACTTGAAAGAATAGATTAAGGCCTAGTCTTCTAAAGGTTAACCATATTCCTATATACTTCATAGACATTTGTTATGTGGGTTTAGTTTTTCTCCCTGATATACTCATTTTCTGTACGTACAATAGTGCCTGGGCACATATTCTCACATACTCAAACGACTCTTTTCTTCCTCAGGCTTAGCACTCAGGTTCTCCCTGACAAATTTGATTCCTCTTAGGTCATGCAATATATAACAAATTGGAACTTTCTGGCTTTTGCTTAACCCAGTGCACATAATTGGACAAGAGAGGATAGTAGAGGCAATCAAGCAGCCTCTCAAGGATATTGGCTTTCAGACTTGATGTCCTTTCCCAAAGGTATATTTTTAAGTAGTCCTAGTACCCCATTCAGACCTGCTATACTTAAACTAATTAATATGTTTTAAACTAAGACAGTCCCTAAAATGGTTTTAGAGAGGAAGATACAAAAGGATTGCATTCAAATCCAGACTCTGCCTGTGTGGTGAAAAAGCCATAGAAACAATCAAACATGCCTTACTTTATTGTCCATTTTATGCCAAACTTTCATGAGCTTTTAATTCTACATCTAACTAAATATCCCGATCTCTCTGATCAGTTCTATTTAAATCATTTTATTAGCAGATTCAAACCATTATGTCTCTTTAACTGTGGTAGAATTCTGTCACATGATTAGTAAGTTGCACAGCAGTTGGAATGACAAAGCTCTTCATCTAATGAAACAATCAGTATTAATTTTGTGTATCCAGAGTTTTATTGACTGGTCATTGACCTCAATAAAAATTCTGTTCTGTTGATAGTGTTTATCTAAATGGAGTAGTTATTTAGGATTTCACCTGCAGTTTAAAATGTTACAGCTCCCAAATAGCTTATTCCTTCATTTCCAATTTATGATTACTTGATCTATAAAGTTGGTGTTGTATTTTGGATTAGAGAAATGATTTTAACATTTTCCCCCCAACATCACTTGTTTGTACCACAGAATATGTTCTGAAGTCTCCCTTCTGTATTTGTCATCAAGAAATTAGGAACAAAATTCTTAACAGAAGGAAGGAATAAGTTATTTACTTTGTAGCTGCTGCCATGTAAAAAAACAAATAATCTGCCTATTTCTGTGCTTTTGATTGGAACTTTGCTTCATAGTTTGAGAGATGAATAATTATCAGAAGCAGTGTAGCAAAGATAACTGGTTTCCCTTACCAGCTGCTTACCAAATGATTCTGCTTCACATTGATCAGGAGAATTGGCATAAGCCTTGGTGCTTTGGCAGAATGTAAGAGCAGAATAAAAAGGGGCTATCTTCAAAAGCACAGTTCTAAAAAAGTGAAGCATTCTTGGCTGCAAATCTAAGGAAATGTTAACAGGGTACATGTGAATGTCTGGCAATTCTCACCTTGCAATGCATAGGCATTGGTGACATCAAACTAAGATTATGCTTGCATGAATTTTAAGATACATTCAAATTGCTTTGCACTTTGGCTGGTTAGTTTAAAGAAGAAAAGAACTAAGTAAAAACCTCAAGCATAATGCTGATAGTGGTGCATGATAAGTACATAAATAAAAAGACAGGCAGTGGGATAATCAGATGAATTTTGTTGCATTACAACAACTGTTTTTATAGGAGTGACAGAATAAGCAAACGTAACTGGAATATGATATTGCATGTACAAATTATGCAAGACTTGGGTTGTATCCAAAGTCTGCTTGTAGAAAAACTGCAAGAAAATGTGTTTGGCAAATAGTTATGTAATTGGTTTTCAGTTGCTGAACAAAGCAAGAAACTAGTGGAATAGTTTCACAAGAAATAACACAAGCACTTTTCACATGTTCCATTATAACTTCAGTTGGCCAGAGTGCAACCACTGTAATGGAACATCTGGTAGAACAAGAGGAAGCTGTGCTTCCTAGGAAACAATCAGACAAAAGAGACAGCGCCCCCAGCAGCAATCAGAGAAAAAGACTTAGGAAGGACCCATCTAATGGATCAAGAGGTTAAAAATAGCAATAGGATCTTTGTACTTTCAAACGTGCAAGATTCTGTTAATGTAGCCTTATGATAAAGTAAAATCAGTTCATGTATCTTGTCTGGCTTACCTGGGAGGGTAATACACTTGCTCATTGTTTATGGCCCACATACTCAATGGCCACTATTTCTACTGCAGCATTGCTTTGTTGCTTCAGGAGCTGCAGTGGTTGCCAGTGTGTTTCCAAGTGCAATTCCAGGTGCTGGTCACTCACTACCTTCAAAGCTCTATATTACTCCAGGCCTGGGTATCTAAGTGAGTCTTTTTCCTGAATGGTCTCTGCTTATTGGACACGGGTAGCCAGAGAGCACCATATTAAAGTTCCCCCATCTACCGGGAAGTGAGGCAGGAGAGGGCTGTAATGTCAAGCATTCTTGACAGCAACTCCCTTTTGTGGAGAGCCTACTCTCTGAGACACCAGAAGCCAGTAAAGACTTAGTTTTTGGGGAGGCTGTTGGATAATGACTGTAGAGCCACATCTGTCTATTTGTGTACATATATAAATGTATGTGCATATTTTTTATCCAGAATTTCCACTCAAGGGACAAATGACCAGACACAAATTATCCTATTTCAGGCACAGTATATGAAGACTTAGCTGTCTGGAGAAGGAAGGATCTAATGTTAGGAAAGGTAGAATGAAAGAAAAGAAGAGGGCAACCAGCAGCAAGGGTGATAGACTCAGTTACAGTAGTGATGAGTGTACTATTGGAAGAGCTATATTACCAGGTTAGGAACAGATCATAGGGAGAAAATCTTTCTATGTGTTCACTAGGAGTCAACAATGACTTGATGGCACAAAATGTGTGTGTGTGTGTTCTTATTATTTTTTTACTAGTCATTATAAAATAATTTCATTACTGAAGTTTTAAAATATAACTTTATCTTATTGCTGCAAGTAAGTGTCTGCAAGACTGAGGCAACAGATTAATTGGAGAAATAAATAAAAACAAATACATAAACGCCAAAAGCCATATCAGAAAATTCCTGTTCACTGTTGTTCTTCCAGATAATAGGAAAAACAGATCAATTACAATTTGCTGTGGTTCAAAACTTTTTTCAAGTAAGTGACTAATGAGCATAACAGATTGTTGTAATTCTAAAGTACTTTTCTTTTGGAAAGAATACTATTAGGAAATTTCTCCTGTTTCCCTATAAGAATCAGGACAACACTGGTGTTCTGACAATTGATTATATAGCAGAACAGTTTGATTTGATCACTGCCCACATCCAAAGCCAAATGAAGTAACTTTATAGTGTTCACTCACTTAATAGCTTTCTGCTGATAAATTTCCAAGATTTCAGAAAAGATACAGAATCCACATGAGTCTGTAATGGTCTTTTTGTTCTATTCAAGTGATCTCAGTTCTATAATGACCTAGAAATGTTTCTCTCTTGGTATGATGGGCGAGATAAAACAGTTGAAAGTTGAACTGACTTGAATTGAGAACCTTATATAAAAGTAGATCAGGAACAGTCCTCTCAAAGGAATGCTGATAAAAATATTTTAATTGTAAAAATAAAAATAGAATAGGAATACATCACATCCTAGCTAGTCAGAAAAGGCAAAGAGTGTAGAAGAAAATAGACAATCCACTACTGGAAGAAAAACTACTGAAGAAAAATAGTATGTTCAATCATTTCTATGTTCCTGGGGATTCCTGCTTCTGAGTCAAGCTGGGGCATTAAGTGCTTTATTCTATAAAAGAACAAAGGCAGAACAAACTTAATGAAAAAAAATAGTAGCATGGGGAAAGCCAGGAAAATATATAAAAATCCCTGAATACAAACTTTATAAAAAGGATAGAGAAGAACATATTGTGATTTGATGTCATTCTAAGCATAAAGAACATAATTTCTGTTCCCTGCCTAATACAACTAGGCATCTGGGTGAGTGTGTTTTACAGTAGCTGAGTTTACAGTTCACTGAGCTATCTGCTGTGACAACACTGTCACTCCCAGTTTAGCTCCTCATTAATATAGTTTGTGTGTGCATTTGTGTGAGAAAAAAAGGAGGATTATTAATTTTGCTAACATGTATCACTTTGTACTCCTTTACACTGAATTGTATTTACAGTTTTGATGCTTATTCACACAGTTTGAAGACGTCTTTCTGTAGTTCTTTACAATCTCATTTGACTGATTTCCCTAAATGCATCAACAGCATCAGCCACCTTGGGTGTAATTATGCATTAAACAGTTTTCCTAATTTGAAAATTGTCTGAATATCAATACACCGTGTTTCCATTGTTTAGATGGTTACCGCTCATTAAAATATGGGTCTTCTTATTCCACAGGTGTTTAGTTTTTTAAAAAGCTTTTGGTGAGGGATTTTTTCAAAAGCTCTTTGAAAATCCAAGTATGTAATATCTTGTCTCTCATTATAGATTATGTGCTAGCTCTAATATACATAGTTGTTAACTGAGAATCCTTGTAATACAAACTTCTTTTACCCTTCAGGGGCAAATGTGTCTATGACATCAATTCAGTTTTGGTAACTCTCAAAATCTGAGATTAATTCACAGGCATGGGTCTCTGAAGGAGCTCTAATTACTAATAATACTAATACTAATAATAATAACTTTATTACTGTCATAGATCAGCAATAGACGTCACTTTTTACAATATATTAAAAAAAATAGTACTGACATTAATAGTAAATAATAACATCCCTGTTAAGAAAGTACATGTTCTCAAAATGTTGGGGTCACTCCCTAGTTTACGTGAGTAGAAAGCCGATAAGTGTGTGAGTAAATATAATGTTCCAAAAATTATTAGAGATATCTCCAAAAAATTGGCACAAGTTGACGGCTATAAATCTGTAACCAATTTTTTTCTTGTGGACATTGCAGCAACACAGTATTTTGCCACTGCATGCGTAATAGAAGGATTTGAGTCCTGGAGAAGAAAGACTACATAAAAATTGTCTGCCCTTTCTGGCAGTCTCTCTAATAAGGGGAGAATATATGCTGACCTATAAACTCAGTATAACTCACAGTGCAATAAAACATGTGAGATATCTTCGACTTCTCCTTTACCACATGTACATACCCATTCTGCTATTGGGGTTCTCTTATACCTGCCCTGGAGGAGTGCTGAGGGAAGAATGTTAAATCTGGCTCTGAAGAAGGCTCTGTATATGACTAAATACATGTTTCTCTTTAATTTGTTTGGTGTGGCTTTTCTTCTTGTTTGGATCTGCTTGCCCTTCCCTGCCTTAAATTGTTTCTTCTGATTCAGCCCTACCCCATGTCTTTTCTCCAATGTTGCTGCATTTCTTTCCTTCTCTTCTGGATGCTACCTCCTCGTCTTATTAAGGCTCTTCCTGTGCTTGAGGTAGAAAAAAATGAAACCTTGATTTTAGGTTTTACCAGTTATATAGGTTTGTTGTTATAGAAATGGCTAGTTTACACTATTATGTAAAAGTAAGAAGCTGCGGTTTGATGTTCTTATCTTATTCTATTGCCCAAAAGGGAGTCAGAAGTCAATGCCTTTTCTTTCTTCCCCTGCCACCTTTCCTACACTTTTCCTTTTTCCCGCCCCTATTTTTCCTAATACTTTCTTTTGTATGTTTGTATTTTGTATTATAAACTAATAAAAAAAAGAAAGGCTTTTCTTGCCTATTGGAGCACCATAGCATCTCTTCTGTCTGAACTGTAGGGCTTGCTCCCAAGCAAGCTTTTGTTGGCACAGATTTCTCCAGTGTAAGCCACATCCGTCTCATATGACTTCTCTTCCAGCTTTCAGAAATAAATGGCTTTTTGATGTGGTTTTTAATTGGAATACAGGTACTAGCAGAGACTTTTCTCAGATGTTCATGTCCACAGAATTCTGTACCATATTTTTTTTATGTCCCCATATACAATACCAGCATCTAGGTTACTGTAGCCTTGGATTTGTCTGTGAATAAATCAATCATTTACAAACTGGATTAGCATAGCACATTTGTTGTCGGAAGAAAAATATGAATATCAGAAAAATTAAGAATTCAGGAGGCCACATTTAGAACTGCCTAGAGTCAAAGCTGACTGAAGTTATAACATCTTTCTCACCTAAAGTCAAAGAATCCATCAAACTCATTTTTCCTCAAACAACTTTTTCAACTCAGTATTTTTTTTTTTAAAAAAAGACAGGAAGTGCAAGTATTATGAAGGTTTTTATAATTACCTAAATTGTTAAAATGGAGCCTTCTGTTTCAACATGGTCTTAGCTAAAACTAAGATTATTTCATCTGGTGAGGCAGGAGAAAAGAAGGAATTAAATAAAGAAAACCTCCAAAAATGCTGGATATGTTTTACAACCATAAATGGTAAAAGCACTCCTGTTGTTCTGCCAGAAAGCAGACCGATAGCGTAAGGTTTTGATTTACAGAAACAGCTTTCCACAGACCCTTGTAGAGAATGTTGTGCCTGTTATAAGAATGTAACTAACTTTTTCATGAATTTGGAATATTTTTTTAAAAGTAGACTCACATTTTTGCCAATGTTGGGAACAAATCAGAGAAACAAATATGACAATCAGGTTAAGAGATTTCCTGGGTTCAGGATGAGTTGGTTCACTTCATAGAGTTTCTAATCCACATGCCCATTTGTTCATGAAATAATCTCTCTGGCTAAAGACATCTGCTGTTGAAATGCTTTAGCTTTGTTTACTGTCTTGTGTAGGCTCAGTAGTTGGATCCTAGCGGTTTCTCCATTTCAAACCTAGACTGGACTTGAGTTACCCATTTTAACCTCTCACTATGTTGCTTGGAATAACATAGAGTTAATGTTGTTCTGAGTCATCAGAGATGAAACCAACTAGTTAACTATCTCTTCTAAGCCAGAAATCAGAGCTTAAGTCTTGGCCTCTGGAAGAAAATAATGTCCAAAGTTTGCAACTGAGAGAACCATATGGCCAAGGCCAGAGAGTAATCTAGGAGACAGGAGAAGGAGTATGGAATAAGGCCTCTTGAGAGGGTGGAGCACAGAGAAGTAAACATCAGTGCTATCCTTGAACTCATAACCCAGTAGATTTGAAGCCATTGTAAAACTGTCTTCCTCAAATCAATGGACTAGGTACCAAGTTTGGAGGAAGAGCGCTGACAAAGAAACCTTAGACTGGCCAGTAGGAAGGCTGAGACTGATTAGAAAGTGGTCGTTGTTGTGGGGAAAATCAGAGGAGGAAGGAATTTTAGGTAAGTTCACCACCATGAGTTACTTATAAAGTAATAAAGCTAGAATAAAAATCCGATAAATAAAAATTAAATAAAAGTAAGATCACAAGCCGATCTTGTTTGAATAGAGATTTCTAACACTGCTTTCTTTGGCTGTTTCATTGTATCGGAATGGCTGTGATCAAAAAATGTGTTGCCTTCGGCCTCAAGTCCCATATCTTTCTGAAAAAGTGAGATAAAAAGTATTTGCTGGTGATCCTTAGTGATCACCCATCTAGGGACCATTCACAGCATAACAGTGGCAAGTGGGATTGCCAGAATTGCTATGGCTAAGCAGCATGGTCATATAACATTGTACTTTATGACTGCATCACTTAGCAACAGCAGTTCTGCTCCCAATTGCTGTTGTAAACTGAGGACAACTTGTGTTGTAGCTGCCATTCTTTTGCCTGCTAGTGTAAGAGTTTGGTTGGTTTGATTGGTAAGAGTTGATTTCCCCTTGCCAAAGCAGGCAGTACAACTTCTTAATAGTTCTTAGTCTCCCATGGATGAATTTTGTGCCACTGAAATTAGAACTTGAGGCTTCCAAATGTGATAGATCTTAAGCTGCTGAATTTGTACGGAACAGATAATTTGTAAAAAGATATTGATATCTTGTTGTTTTTTTCACTAAATACTCTTAATGATACAACTTCAAAGGTTGTAATATGCATTATTTGTCTTCGTTTGTCTGCTCGCTATGTATGTTCAATCTGTTTCAGGGACTTTCTGACCAAAACATCAATTTAGAGTTGCCTTCTTTCTCAATAATATTTTTAATTAAAATGCATTAACATTTGAAATAATCTTCTTGTGTCACACTACAGTAATGTATCCTAGTAAGTAAAACATAACACAATTATTTTATTCCAGTGAAATAAATGTATCAGAGAGCTGTGATGGATTTTGTGCCGTATCATTAATTATCATGAAACTGACATTATTTTGGTTATTTTAGATGCAGATGATTTGAGAGATGGTTAAGAGTTTGTCTGTGGAAATTGGTATTGGAGGGAGAATAGCAGAAGATAGTATAATTTAAGAAGCAAAACTTGAGTTCAATATGAAGGAAATTTAGATTACTTGTGACTTTAAACACACACACACACACACACACACCACACCCCCCCCCACACACACATTTTACTCTCTTTTCTCAGTATCCCAGTAACATTTTCCTTCCTAGATGGCCTCTGAAGTAGCCTCCATTTGTTTTGTGAAGTAACTAAGTATAGTTCTTCACTGCTCTTTGGGAAAAGGAGGGGATAGCCTCCATGTGTGTGGCCACAGCTATTTCCGCATTATTTACTCTAACAACAAGCTAGACAGATAAATCAGGTTCTCTTCGATTTTGGCTGTCTTGAACTGACAACTGGATAAACATGAATTATGTATAATGATATGGGGATTTTTTTCTGCTTGTGTTCCATGTCAGTTGTGTTAGAAAGATATGTCAAAGTTTACTATAAATACTGATGGATGAGTGTTGGGTTACTGAGGAGCGCTGAGTAGAAGAGATGGTTATTTAATGCCTAATCTGGAATGACTTTATAGCAACACTGTAGGATCCTTTCTTGGAAACTATCAGGGTTTCAGGGCTGCTACCTGTGAATTGTTAATCTTAAACTTGAAATAGATCTTGCCATTTTGCAATCTCAACAGTTGATTGGTTAATTTATTCTTTAAAAACACTTAAATGAATCATTATCAGCAATTTAACTCTCATACTTATTTATTTACCACATTTATAACACTACTTCAGGGTGATCTATGTGGTTTCAGGGTAAAACTGATGCAAGCCTAGGCAGAACCTGTTGTAAAAATAAAATACAATTGGAATGAGCTTTTAAAATCACTAATAATCCACACTGTTGTGGAGACAGTCTTATAGTAAGAAAAGAATATTCTGGAATTATAGTCAAGCCATTGACATGTAGTTATGTTACAAGAAACATACAAAACAGGTTGAATGATAGGTACTTTGATGAACAATTTTTTGTACAAGGGTCTAATAAATTAAGGGGAATAGCCATCCTATTTAAAGCTGGCATAAATTTCAAGATTGAAAACATTTTGAAAAATGGGGGTGGTCAAAATATATTTATAGAAAGGGAACATGATAATCAAACATTAACTCTAACATCTATATGTGCTCCTAATCAGGGTCAGGTTGGTTTACTACAGGATATTATGAATAGAAAAAAAGTAACCTGGATCATTTTATAACAGGAAGGTGCTTTACTATTGATGCATTAAAGCCCCAGATGTAGCGGAGACTTCTAAATTTAGTGCATAGAAAATGTTTGTTCACTGATCTAATGGAAGAAAAACCAGGATAGGTTAAAATATAAACTATCAAGTTAATATAGCATCCTTGTTTGACACTCTTTTTTATTGGTGCCGATTCAGTCTTAACCATGAAGCTTCCGAAAAAGATGTAAAAGAGACCAGTCAGTAGAGAATGACTTGAGTTTACTCCAGATTTTATCCCTAAGGATAACAGGAATAGCTGCTTAAGACCAATAAAGACAACAAATAGCAAAGCATTGAGAACGCCTTAGGAAAAATTTCTTACAAATTTCTCCAAGAGTTTATTTAAACTGGAGACAAGACACAGTACCACTGAAGCTCAGTTTATTATGGTATTGGAGGAAGCGGAAGCAAACCTAAGAAAGATGAGGATGCAAACTCTCAATATAGAATTGTGCAAAATAAAATACACATTTGATTGACTCCATCAAGATAGTCAACTGAGTATGATTAGAAATGGCAGTGTCTTATATGTTAGTGAGGTCAAATGTGAGATGGATTCTATGAGGCAATGGGGTGGAGCTACAAAAACAATGGTGCATTGAGAGTACAAAGTCTACTGTATTCTCTGAATTTGGTTACTTCTAGTGAGTTACTTTTAAGGGTTTATCTTATATTGGCCTGGCTTCCAGGAGCCTATGCTGCCTCCTAGTATCTTCTCCCAGCTTTATCAACATTTCTTGGCATTTTAAATGTTTTATGGCTGAGCTGACAGGGTTACTTGTTTCTCAGGTCCCTGGAAATGTCATTAGGGAGGGGTATGCTTTGCTTTGTCCTAACCCAATGCTTTATTTTCTTTTGCATGGCCTTATGACTTATATACAAATTGGACTCTGGCAGCATTCTCCCCCCCCCCTGTGCCTTTGTAAGCTGGCAACTGGTTTGCCCAAGCAAAACCCAGTTTTAACAGAAGGTGTCTGCTGTTTATCTCTTCTTCCACCCACCTGGCCAACAACAGTTACATTTGGTGGAGGAAAGAATGGGGAGAAAGAAAAGGGCAAATAAAATATGGGATCTTTTCAGCCCCAGAACTACAAGTTTATTAGTGGACATTTACTTTTTGGGTTTGTTCTGAACTGTTTCTTCACTGTTTATCTTCTCTTTGAAATAACAGAAAAATGCTTGCCTTCAAAAACATCTCTGGGAAGTTTCCTCTGAGCTCTTTTTCTGGAATGGCATACTTCTTTATTTTGTTTTTGTTTGTCCTATCTTACTACTAATTAATGACTTTTATTTGAGCTCAATCTTTCATCCACCAATATGGATAAAAGACTGTCCATTGTATATGCTGGATCCTATATACTGAGTCCTATAGCAAATCTTCCTCATCAGTCACTTGAGCCCAAGGCATACTATCTCTTCTTGAATATACTTTCTCCAGCAGGATGGCTGTAGAGTCCAAATGAATGAATGAATGAATGAATGGATGGGTTCTATGACGGCCTTCCTGCCTGGCAGACTGGGTAAAAACTTCGGCCACACCCCTTCCTTTGGGCGTGACCCCAGTTTTGACTCAGTCTCGAAGCCTGGTAGAAGTGCGAGAAGCAGCTCTTAGGAAAGAAGAGTTTTCACAAAGAAAAGAATATCCTCTTCCAGTTTTTTTTTTTTTTTCCTCCCCTTTTTGCAGCAGGCAGGGATCCCGGGCAGAGGAATAGAACACCGACGCCTCCCAGCCAGGATCGTCGGAGTGGTGAGAGGATCGCCAGGGCGGTTAGCCAGGGGGGCTCGGGCCGGTCAGTGGATCTTCCGCGGATCCCGCCAAACAGCTGTTTGGCGCGGGGACATTTCCCGGACCACCCGCCGGGCAGCTGAGTGGCACGGAGGCCACTCGGTCCGGCGGAGGAGCTGAGGCGCCGTTCAGCGCCAAACAGCTGAGCGGCGCGGGAAAACAGAGCGCTGATCAGCTGAGCGGCGCGAGAAGCGCAGCGCGCCCAAACCGACCGGCAGAGCCTCAGCGCCGTTTTTTCTCCCCCAGCGGAGAGGCACAGCCCCCTTAAGGACAAAAGAGCCATTCAAGCCGGTTAATTACCCTATTGCTGGCTATTAAAGACCCGCCATTGTTGGAGCCTCGTGGCTCATCCGGCTACTATTGGGAGGCGGGGCTTCCTCCCATTCGCCATTTTAAACAAGCAGTTTAGCCGCCGCTTTTTTCCTTTACATTAAGACACTTGGGCAAGAGGAAGGAAGAGGAATAAAAGATTAGAACCTCTATCAGTTCTGAGCGTGGTCTGCTACCACAGCCACAGACCGGGGGAGAGAGAGATATAAACTGTACTTTTGTCTGGACTAGGTGAGGAGGTGAGGAGGAATATTTTTTCTTTTCCTAACTGTTCCTATAGTGACCTTTAGTCACTGCCTTGCAGGATCTTCTGTCCAAAGATTCCTGTCTGTCCGGCCATTGTTTGTATAGGCAGAAGAGGGCACAGCCCCAAGCATCTGCATCTGATCTGCGTATCTCATTCCCCCTTTCCAGGCATTGCCTACTCGGGGTGTCTGGCACAATGGCAGACAATGTCTCGTATTCAGTCACACAGGTCCCTCAATTGTCCCCCCCACAGCAACAACAAAAACGCAGATCTTCTGAATCAGAGGTGGGGGGGAAGAAGAAAGCTAAAACAAAGCACCTTTCTCAGAAGGGACAGTCCAAAACGGCTGAGCGAGAGGCTTTGAGGAGACATTTGGCTTTAGAAAGGCAAATTAGCAGAGCACAGAGAACCAATGTCAATGGGACAAATTTGGTTTCCCCTGTCCCAGGGGTGGCACCCAGCACAGAACCTACTGCCGAGGAAGTGCTCAAGACTTGGTCTCCTCCTGGGGAAACTGAACAGTTAGATTCCTCCAATCCCTCCTCACCAGCTTCTTCACCCGACCACACTCCAGCGCCTCACCCCAACGACAAGGCGCAGGAGAACATATGGTCGGCACAATTTCATGCATTCATGCAGGATGCATTCTCCCAGTTCATGGCTTCTAAGGGGCAAGTGGCCTTTCACACACCCCGTAAGGGACGGGCTAGGCCGCCCCCTACCAGCATCTCTGAAACTTCCTCTCAATTGGGAGAGGGTGACTCAGTAGACCTGGACATGTCAGACATGCCCCTCTCGGAGGACGAGGAGACCGCACCTGAGCAGGCGACAAGCTCTGGCCTCTTTAACCCAGCGCTCCTAAAATCACTCCTGATAAAGGCAGTTTCCACAGTCAACCTAACATCAGTACAGGATGAGAAGCCCTCAACAAGCAAGGAGGCCAATCCTCTATTTGCCAAAAAGGTTCCACAGGATAAGTACATCCCATGTGCGGAGGTCTTTATGACCACGCTGGAGGAACAATGGTCCTCACTTGCGAGCCCACCGGCACCTAACAGCGCGGAAAGAAAGCTTTTCAACCTATCTCCCTCCTTCTCTAACATGTTAGAGGTTCCCACTGTAGATAACCCCTTGATCTCATTATTTTCTACCTCCGCGATTCCAGGAGACATGGCGGAGGTCTTGAGACCTGAGGAGAAGAAATTTGAACACTCCCTCCGGCGTTCCCATATGGCCGCAGCCTGGGCGGCCAGAGCAGCCACTTCATCATCATTCTTCGCGAGGGCCAGTATCATGTGGCTGAGGGAACTGCAAGGCACGGTGCCTCCAGACCAGGTCAGAGTACACCAAACATTGGCCAAGCTCCTCGCGGCCTCTCAATTCGTGTCTGACGCTTCACTGTACGCAACAAAGTATGCGGCAAGGTCCATTGCGGCCACAGTGGCCTCGCGAAGGCTACTGTGGCTCAAAAATTGGAAGACAGACCTGAGGTCCAAATGGCGTCTTTCGACGTCCAAATACAGTGGAGAAGCCCTGTTTGGTTCCATTCTGGACCCACACGTCAGCGAAGGCAGAGACAAGAAAAAAATCCTAGTGCATCCATCAAAGAAGTTAGACAGGAGAGGCAGTCAGGACTTCCGGAGACAGGGCTCCCGCCCAGGAAGCCCCTGGGAATGGAGACAGCCCTTTCGATCAGGGCAATCCTGGGACTGGCCCAGAGGCTCACGATCCTTCTATCCGAGACAGGATCGAACCCAGGATCGCCAAAGCCCGGGAGCCAGAGGCCAGTTCCAGTCCAGACGCCCATATAGGGGAGCGGGAGGCAGATCCTTTAAGCGTACCAAGTGACGCCAAACAGGACACTCCCATCGGGGGTCGGTTAGGAAACTTCATCGAGGTCTGGGAGCAGACCACCACCGACGCCTGGGTCTTGGAAACGATCAGGCATGGCCTGACCTTAGACTTTTGTTCTCCCCCACCAAGCCGGTTCATCAGATGCCCCATCTCCAGAAAGGTACACAAGACGAGGCTGTTAACTTCGGCCATAGCTCACCTCCTGTCAATTCAAGCCATAGAGAGGGTACCAAAGGAAGAGGAGGGAAGAGGATTTTATTCCATCCTCTTCGTTATTCCAAAGACATCAGGAGGGTGGAGAGCAATATTGGACCTGAAGGGCCTGAATCATTTCATAAAGTACAGGAAGTTCAAGATGCACTCATTGAAGTCCATCCTAGCCAGCGTCAGGGAAGACGATCTATTATCCTCAATAGATCTCACAGAGGCGTACCTACACATTCCCATCCATCCCAGCTACCGGAAATTCCTCAGATTTACCTACGCGGGCCGGCATTACCAATACAGGGCCTTACCCTTCGGACTATCTTCAGCACCAAGGGTATTTACCAAAATCCTAGCTGTAATAGCAGCCCATCTCAGGCTGATGCCGGTTCGCGTACAGTTTTATCTGGACGACATCTTGATTCAGTCCAGATCTCAGGAACAAGCAAGGGCAGATCTCAAGACCACGATCCGAACCCTACAGGGGCACGGATTCTCGGTCAATCTAAACAAGAGCCACCTCATTCCCTCAAGGAGACTGCAACACCTGGGCGCGGTGATAGACACGTCACAGTGCAGGGTATTCCTTTCCCAGGAGCGACTGATCAGCATATCCAAGCTAATCCACCAAATTCAAAAGATCAGGAGAGTGCCCTTGCTACAACTCTCGAAGCTCCTGGGGAAGATGATATCTTGCATGGGCATCATCCCATGGGCAAGGCTCCACTCGAGGGAGTTGCAGTGGTTCCTCCTACCCTACCAGAGGAGGAACCTCAGCACCTCCAGCAGGAGAGTGCCGGTACCAGCACAGGTGATGAAATCACTAAAATGGTGGCTATCCCCCATGACACTCAAGGGGAGCATATTCAGGGAACCGAACAGGGTCACGCTCACGACAGATGCGAGCCTGTTCGGATGGGGAGCCCATCTGGGGACCCAGATAGCACAGGGCCAGTGGGGTCAGAAGGACCTGTCACACAGCATCAACTGGCTAGAGCTCCGGGCCATACACCTGGCCCTCCGTCATTTCTCACACCTAGTAACGAGGAGGCACGTCCTCGTGCTTACAGACAATGTAGCAGCCAAGGCGCATGTAAACAAGGAGGGAGGAACGAAATCAGTGGAACTAATGAAGGAAGCATTGGCTCTGTCTCGGTGGGCAGAAGCCAATGTGAGTTCCATCAGAGCGGAACACATCTCAGGGGAGACAAACACCCAGGCAGACTCCCTGAGCAGAGCCAAGGTGGACCAGTCGGAATGGCGTCTGGACCCGGCTCTCTTCGAGGAGATCTCCCGGAGGTTCGGACAACCGCACCTAGATCTATTTGCCAACCACAAGAACACACAGCTCCCCAGGTTCTTCTCCAGATTCCCGTCCCCGGGATCGGAGGGAACGGATGCTCTCAGGTGCCGGTGGCCGGCGCAACTCCTGTACGCCTTCCCACCACTGCCATTAATACCGGCAACCATACGCAAGATGATCCTGGAGGGCGCAGAAATGGTCTGCATTGCCCCTCACTGGCCACGGCGCCCGTGGTTTGCCGACCTCGTGGACCTTTCGATATCACCTCCGTGGAGGATCCCCCCGGACAAGGTAAAACTCAGTCAGGGCAAGCTTGTACACCCAGATCCCCAGTGGCTACAACTAGCCGCTTGGCATTTGAGCGGCAAAGCTTAACTAAACAATCTTATTCTGCAGGGGTGATATCGATCATACAGGCATCACGAAGAGCGTCCACTAATAGGATTTATGACGCTACGTGGAAGGGATTTTGTAGGTGGTGCGCTTCGCTTCACCTAGACCCGACCGCAGTATCTATTCCCAATATCCTAGATTACCTACTGGAGGGTCTTAATAAGGGCCTGTCAGTCAATACTATCCGCAGACAGATATCGGCCCTCTCAACTGTACTCTCCTGCGACAACTTAACTTCCCTAGCACAGCATCCAGCTATTAATGCCTTTTTAAAAGGGGCATCTAACACAAAGCCCCCAGTCATACACAGGTACCCGTCCTGGAACCTGCCTAAGGTCCTTCTAGCCTTGACATCAGCACCCTTCGAACCTCTTGAAACATGCTCACTCCATCACCTATCACTGAAGGTAGCTTTCCTTGTGGCAATTACTTCAGCAAGAAGAATCTCAGAACTAGCAGCACTGTCAGTAAGGAAGGATCTGTGTACCTTTTTCAAAGACAGGGTCGTTCTTAGACCAGACCCGACCTTCATTCCGAAGGTAAATAGCATCTTTCACAGATCTCAGGAACTTTCGCTTCCTGATTTCTGTCCAAGACCCAAACATAGACTAGAACACAGATGGCACAAGCTGGACGTGCGGAGAGCGCTGTGTTTCTACGTGAAACGCACCTCGGCTTTCCGAAAGACTGAAGCATTATTTGTGTCCTTTCAACCAGCAACTATGGGAAAGAAGGTATCTCCTTCCACCATAGGCAGGTGGATCAGAGCCTGCATAGCGCAGGCCTACGTCTCACAGGATTTGCCAGCACCCACTCAGGTGACTGCTCACTCAACTCGGAGCGCAGCTACATCTGCGGCGTGGCTAACGCAAGCTCCGGTGGAAGAGATTTGCAGGGCCGCAACCTGGTCCTCACCTTCGGTTTTTATTCGACATTACCGTTTAGACTCCCTAGCAGCAGCAGACGCGGCTTTTGGCAGAAGAGTTCTTCAACAAGTCGTATCTGCTCAGAGTTCGGTAGCCTAGACATTCCCTCCCAGGGGGACATGAGGGCTTTGGTATGTCCCATCCATTTGGACTCTACAGCCATCCTGCTGGAGAAGGGGCGTTGTCTTACCTGAACGCCTTTTCTCAGCAGGATGATGTAGAGTCCAAGCCCACCCAGAGGATAGGTCTAGGCAGGGTTATAATAAAGATATAATAAAGAGCTGCAAGGTTAATTCCAACAAAGTTTCTCGCCTAAGTCAAAACTGGGGTCACGCCCAAAGGAAGGGGTGTGGCCGAAGTTTTTACCCAGTCTGCCAGGCAGGAAGGCCGTCATAGAACCCATCCATTCATTCATTCATTCATTCATTTGGACTCTACATCATCCTGCTGAGAAAAGGCGTTCAGGTAAGACAACGCCCCATTTATCTTTCACTTGCCCAAACTTTCAGGCTAAAGTGATTGAGAGTTGTTTCGTCTAGGAAACCCAAACACAGAATTTTATAAAGAAGCAATTTTGCATGTTGAAAATTTTGCATGCCAAAAACTAAGGAGTATTTTACTTTATTTCAGTACTTTACTTTTAACTCTACTCTACTCTACTCTACTCTACTCTACTCTACTCTACTCTACTCTACTCTACTCTACTCTACTCCACTCCACTCCACTCCACTCCACTCCACTCCGTTTCATTTTTCATAGTAATTGCTTTCCTTTTCCTTTTTCTTATATCTTGTGTCTTCATCTTTTTAACTTTGAGCTTCAAGTTACTTACTGTATATCACATAAACTTTAAGAAGTTTTTCTGATTCCAGTTTTTTCCATTAGTGCTATCAAATCACTTGAACTTGTTTTCAGAATTCTTTCCCAAAGGATTGCATTCTAAATTGGAATATATCATAACTCTTTTGTTGGTCTTTAATTAATTCCTTACTCCTTCTCACTATGGCTAACTCAGTCCTTTCCCATTAAAGCTACAGCATTGGTATTTGGCAGTCTTGGATTAAACAGTAAGGTACAAATTGGATATTGGATTCAGAATAAAAGTAGTACATTTTACTAAGTATCCAAAACCATATGCATCCCGTTGATTGACATTTTAAAAAATTTCTTGAAATATTTTTGTTTTATAACTGCAGAATACACTGGAAGGAAAATATCCTCTTTTCAAAATGTATAATCTAAATTGTGAGCTTTGGGAAACAACAGAGACTAGGGGATTCAGGAAATTCCAAAGTAACAGGAGAATGCTCTCAGTAAATGCAACTATCTATAGCTGAGTTTGTTTGGATTTGAATTTGAATAGTTTGACATTTTTGTCTTTTGCTCCTCCCTTTGGAGGAGTCCAGCTCAAAGGGCAAGCTTCCCAACTGATGAAGCAACTACTTCTATGTTGGCAAGCCTGCATGGACAACTGCAGAGCCAAGCCTGTTGCCTCAACCTTGAAAAGGGGGTTAGTAAACTACACCTGGTCAGGAAGACTGGCAAGCAAGCATGCCAACAGTTGCTTTGCTGCAGACCAAGTTAAAAGAACAGCTAAACATTAAATAATTGCTGAAACATTAGTTCTATAGTGACATCTTTGCATATAATGCTAAGGAAGAAGTTTTCCATCTGAGAGTTCTGCATCTTTTCACTATTTCACTCTTTTTCCGTTAAAAAAAAAGAGATTTCTGAACTTAGAAAATCATTCTGTATATATGTTTGGGCTGAGTCTTCAGCATATTTTGATATGGTAAAAGATATTAGGTAGGGATATAGGTGCTCAACTGTATTTATGTTGTTATATATGACACATTCTTTTTATGTTGCCACTTCACTGTACTGAGTGTTTTCTGTTGATATTAAGGGAAAAGTTTTAGAAGCTCAGTACAGGGTTCCTAGTGATACCATAACTGCTTGTTTAACAGCATAGATGTGCATCGTTAACTCATTCTTTATGTTAGCTATCTTTCTGCTAGCAGAACCCTTTCACCCTTATGGGGTGAGGCAATTTTCTGGTGGAGGATTGTTTTTTTTTTTAAATCTGTTAAGATCCAATTATTATGAAAGTGCACTAAATTTCAAACCCTATTTATTATTTGACTTTTGCAAATTACCTCAGTAATGTCTCAATGCCTCCTCTTCTCTCTAGTAGTTCAGGGGTTTGTAGTATTGTTACAGTTGTAAACATGCTGTGCTTGGTGAGACTCCTTGAGTGATGCCAAGCTGAATTTCTTCTATGTGTAGATTGCACTATACTCTATTTACCCAAGAAGAAAACCACATATAACTTAATAATTAAGGGCAGTGGGAGGGGCAAGCTGCCTCAGTTCCCTGACAGGAACAATAAAAGATTTAAAGGCATTATTAGAAAGAGCAAATGACTGCAGATTAAAGAGAAATACTTGAAAAGGGGGTTGCTTCCCAGTGAATTTTAACCCTTTCTATCACACTTATGCAGCGTTTCTGTCTTTACATCCAGTTGCCTCTTCAATTTTCCTTTATAAATGATGCAAAATTGCTGTAGAAATTTGATCCACTGTGTGTGAGTTCCATTGCATTGCATTACAGTAAAAAAGGCTTCATTCTATTAAATTCAGTTTTATTTATTTATATCCCACATTTCTAAATTCAGTTTTGAAATACAACCCATTCTTGCAGTGGCAGAACTCATGGACTTTCTGTAAGATAAATGGGAAATGGTCAATTAAGCCTTGTTGTTCTTTTTAAATAGTATTCTTATAGCAAGGATCATAATTCTGATAAAATGTCTAATTAAAATGTAGGCAGTATATTCAATCACTACTTTGTAATCTTATTCTCAAGGGAGGGTGACAACGATGCATGATTATTTCCCCAGGCAGTGATGTGTGCTATGTTACACAACTGCCTCTGGTACTTCTACCTAAACAATGCATGGAAGGAAGCTGGGAGTTTGCATTTGAAAGTGACACAAGCATGGCACATCCTGAATGTAATGCTTAATGCATATTGAAAAACTCTTTTCTCCAAAACAATATATTTCACATTTACAGTGTTTCAATAGAATAAACACAGTCCATACATATTTAAGGTTATAAGATCTTTGAAACATCATACTGCCTCAGCATATACCGTCAGCTTGCAGTTTCCTAATATTAATCAAAATACGGTAAATTGAGACACAAAGAGAATTAAAATGTATAACTGGCCTTTTTAAGCAGAGTTACTCTTGTGTGGGTAATGTCCTCTTCAGTTTCCATCCAGGACACTCCCAGTCAATCCCTGTATTCACATATGCCACCCAGTTACAGAATAATAGAATTGGAAGGGACCTTGGAGGTCTTCTAGTCCAAGTCCCTGCTTAAGCAGGAGACCCTGGCCTATACCCTTTCAGGCAAGTGGCTGTCCAGTCTCTTCTTAAAAGCCTCTAGTGATGGAGCACCCACAACTTCTGACAGCAAGCCATTCCATTAATTGTTCTGACTATTAGGAAATTTCTCCTTAGTTCTACAGTAGCTTCTCTCCTTTATTAGTTTCCATCCATTGTTTCTTGTCTTGCTTTCTGGTACTTTGAAAAATAGGCTTTCTTTTTGCCAAATAATTGGAACACTGCTATTACGTCACCTCAGTCTGTTTGTTTCTCTAGACTAGCCATCTTATATTCCTGCAATCATTCTTCATATGTTTTAGTCTCCAGGCCCCTAATCATCTTTGTTGCTATTTTCTGCACTCTTTCCAAAATCTCAACATCTTTTTTTATAATATGATAACCAAATCTGCTAACAAAATAGACAGGTGATGTATTTATTTGTTTAGGGCAGAGCTTTTCAACCTTTTCACCCATTGTACCACTTTTAGGATATGGAAACATCCGAGTACCACCAGTCCCCTAGCAAGGTGTCAAAAACTTGATGACCAAAAAAAAAACAAAAAAGGAAAAAAGTGAAGAAGTGCAGGTAGTCCTCAACTTACAACAGTTCGCTTAGTGACTGTTCGAAGTTACAATGGCACTGAAAAAAGTGCCCCCCAAGCCACAGCCGAGCAAGACACCTGCCTGCCCACCCAGCAGCGCTCTTCCTCCTGTCTGAGGTTTTCATTGTTGTGAGCATTTTTGTTAAGGATTGGCAGTGGGGATGGGGTGGGGGGTGTTTGGTTTTTATTCCCCCCATCTGCTGGGTGGTTGCAGCAGGTTTTGGTCACTTCACATGACCCTGGGACACTGTGACCATCATAAATATGAATCAGTTGCCAAGCATCTGAATGTAAATCACAAGACCCTGGAGATGCTGCAACATTCCAGCTGATCGGCGCTTCTTCTGGGCTCAGCAGAAGCGCCAGGATCAGCGCTGAGCTCCAGCTGGAGCCTGGCGCTGATCCTGGCACTTCCACTGAGCCCTGACAGCCTTGCAGCTCCAGCCATCTCTCGCTCAGGCTTGTGCGGTGCTGCCACCGGTTCAGCTCATTCCCCTCCCCTGCTACCATTTTTCTAGGGTGGTCGCGTACCACCTGCCAGGTGCTAATGTACCCATACTACTGGTTGAAAAGCCCTGGTTTAAAGTGCTCATAGAGTCACGTTTCTAACAAGAGACCCAATAAGAGTTAACCAACACCAACAGCATCTATTGCTAGTCTCAGCTGGTGTAATTATAGCCAATTACAACTTTTTTGGAGGGTACCTTTGAAACAGTCTTGACTTCTGGTAACTGCCTGGACATGTCACAATAGTTTTCTTTGCAAGATTTTGGATTTGCTTTACCTCCTTCCAGGGCTGAGAGAGTGATTGCCCAAAGTCATCCAGCTGACTTTTATGCCTCAGGCAGAACTAAAACTCACAACCTCTTGGTTTCTAGCCTGGAACCTTAATTAATCATTTCACCAAACTAGAGTTAGCTCATATCTTTGCTACAAGAATAGAATTAGCAAGGTCTGAATTGAATTATTGTGAGGTGATCTATATGGGATTGCCCTTGACAGTGGTTTGGAAACAGCAGGTTACAGGTAGATTTTACTTCATTACAGAAATTGGTACTGGGATTTCTGTCACTAAGAGACATGACAAACAAAATGAAAGTATAAATACACAAACAATCTGTGCAATATCTACTGCCCCACTTTATTAACATAGGGTCCAATCTCTACTGAAATTAATCCTGAATATATTTTTTCCAGTAAATGGGTGATATACATAGTTTTTGTTCTGGTATTTTTAAGCATGTGACTTCTGGTCCATATGTATATACATGCATGTGTATATACGTGCATTTGTGTATGACTAGACAGACAGACAGACAGACAGACAGACAGACTAGAAACCATGCTTGTAAAATATAAAAGACCAGGACAAAAATTAATAATAGCACGAACAAGTGTTAGTTGAAGGTAGTTGCCTGTAAAATAAGAGGTCCATTCTTAAAGGAAATTGATTGCCTGTTTGTATTTCTCCTTCTCTCTCTTCGTACAGAGACAGATACATACATATGTAAAAACACACACTTGCTATGTGCCCCTTCTCCTTCCAGCGGAAAGAACATAAAAGAAGGAAAAAGCAGATGGGGGGAAGGAAGGGGGAAGGTCGACTGGGAATGGAAAGAAAAAGGAGAACAAAACTGGAAGAGAATGAGGTGAGAGAAGGAGATTACTGGCCAAGGAAGGATGGAAAAAAAGAGATCTCTATCTACAAAGAAAAAGTCAGCAAACCACGGATTTGCTAACTGAGAGAAGAGCCCAGTTGTCTTTGGCAGTTCAAAAATTACTGAGCATTGCTGCAGAGAGACAGATGGCCATTTGGCTAAGAGATGTGTCAGCTTTGATGCTTACAAGCTTTCTTTTAATGCGAACAAGTCGTATAATTGTCTCCTTAGACAGTACTGTCAAATGTCTGGGCTAATTGCAATAAAGATGATTATCCTTTTGGATTGGCTGCAAAGGTTGAGGATTAGAGGTATGGTTTTGCAGTGGTCTTGCTCTTTCCTCAGCCATCAGTTCCTGGCAGTGGTTACTGGGGAGATATCCAGCCCTTGGGCACCATAGTGTGTGGTATCCAAATCCCTCCCCTTATTTAACATCTTCATGAAATACCTGGCAGGATTTTGTTCAATTTAATGGAAGACAGCAGCAGATTTAAATAATTTTAATATTGTCAGATTTTGTTGTTTTTAATGCAACTATTGTAAACCACCTAGAACAGTGTTTTTCAAACTTGGCAACTTTAAGATGTATGGACTTCATGCCTGCTGGCTGGGGAATTCTGAGTTGATCCATATATCTTAAAATTGCCAAGTTTGAAAAACACTGACCTAGAGTCATTTAAATAGGCAGCCTACCACTAATCATAGTTATTAACTAAGTAATTAAATGTACTAAATGTTTTAAAAAGAGTAAACAAAACAAACTTTGTGTACATTAACATATTTCAGCAGTATTATAATTTGTGGGATGCTGTTTGTGTAGATCGAGGATGAAGCACAGTGTGAGGAAATTCGCCAGTTGGCAGAATCCCTGAAAAACTGCTCAGTATCCATGTTTCTCAACATTCATATATTTCCTCCTTGCTTTCCTTATTGGACTGAAAGTATTAATTGATATATCTGTGGTTAAAAAAAAGGATAAAAGCATGATTTATTTCTTAATTACTCAGATCTTAAATCAATTCCTTATCTTGCCTCATTTCAAACAATATTTTTGAATATTCTTTCCCCAAAGGATTTGTATGTGTGTAACATATTATTCATAATTAATGTCTGTGGCGTCACAGGATAAGATAAGATAACCTTTATTGTCATTTTTATACTATAGGCACAATGGCACAAATCAAAAATGAAATTTAGTTGCCCGCTCTCAGAGTGAAACAGATACATGACACACACCTAAACATACTATGAACAACATATGTAAGACCCACATCCCTACATATATATAGCAAATAAATATTAAATATTATCCATCTTGAATATATAATGGAAGGAGGAAGCTTGAGAGTTCGCAAGGTTAATGCTGTATGGAATGAAACTCTGGCTGAATCTGGATGTTCTGCTTCGGATACCACGAAGCCTCCTCCCAGAAGGTAACAAGGAAAACAGGTCGTGAAGAGGGTGTGTAGTGTCCCAGATAATCTTATGGACCCTGCTCAAGTAGCGCTCCTGTGCTATGTCCTGGATGGGAGGGAGGGAACTGCCAATGATTTTTTTGGCCATTCTCACCACTCTCTGCACCGCCTTTCTGTCTGAAGCAGTGATGCCTCCAAACCAGACTGTGATGCTGTATGACAGGATGCTCTTGATTGTCCCCCTGTAGAAAGTGGTCAGGACAGGGGAAGGAAGATGTGCTTTTCTCATTCGGCACAGAAAATGCAGGCACTGCTGTGCCTGCTTCACCAGTTTCTCACTGTTGAGCGACCAAGTCAGCCTACTCGTTAGCTGCACACCCAGGAATTTGATGCTGGTAACCCTCTCCACAGGTGAATCATTTATGCACAGAAAAGTGTGGCTGTGCCTGCCTTTTCTGAAGTCAACAATGATCTCTTTGGTTTTTCTGGTATTTAAAACTAGGCTGTTTTCCTCACGCTTCCATGAATGACAAAATAATTAGAAATCCAACAGCATAAGGCTGTTTTAAAGCCACATGTTTTTCAGTGGCAGCGTATACATTTTCAGTTACAAGTGAAAGGATACAGGGGCTCCAGTTAATAATATCAGGTTTACTTCTCTTTATCTATTCTAAACCAATTCTTTGTCATCAGGATTACATTTAACAGCTCCTGTTTGAAAGATTGTAATCATTCTGGTGTAATGTATAATCAATATATTTCTCAATAAATTGTTTAGTGATTCAGCTCAACTGATTTATTATTTTTTTAGGGACTGGTATCTACAGAGGTCATGCAATCACTGATATACAAATTTAGTTTAAATAAAGCATCAGTATATATGTATATGTATATAAGATTTGTAGACAATACAGTATATTCAATTAAGATAAAACCATAATAAAATCACCATAATATAAAGCCATAGAATTGCATAGAATTATCAGCCCAACTGATCATAAACAATGAGATTAATATAATACTTTAAATTCTGTGGGGGTTTCCCCTCCTCATATTATCTCGCAACCGTTCTAACAATAGTTCTGTAAATTAGATCAGTGTTATAATGTTCTGAGATTTATTTGTTTATCTTGTGAATTATCTTGTGAATTGATGGCAAAAGGTGAAATTTGAATCAGGCAGCTGATTTAACTCAGTTTTTTAAGGCAAAAGCAACCCCCTCCCTTATTTATGTGGTTTAATCCTATTTTGCTCTACGGAGCCTTTTGTAGGATTAATTCACAAAAATCATTGCAACTTGACTTCAGAATAGTAGTTTGCCTGCCCTTACTTCTCAAATGTAGCTAGCATCTTCACCTTCCATTAACATCATTGTGGGCATCTCCATATGAGTCCAAAATGGATTCTTGCCATAATTGAAATGTAGAAGCGGAGAGGATTTAATACACAGCAGGCCTTGCTTGGTGTCGGCTGTTGCAGCATTGCGAAGGCTAAATTTAGATGTGTTGGAAAGAGCAAGAGGGCCTTCTCTTCCATGAATTTCTGTCTTGCTTGTGACTGTTCCCTCATTATTCTTTTTTTTTTTTTTAACTTGGAGCATGAAACAGATTTAAATGAATAGAGACAGAAGATGTGGAAAAGTGGAAATGAAGCTGGGTTCCGATTAAATTCTGGATACCTCTTAGCCATTATTGATGTCTGTAATCCGCAGCCACCTGCACTGTTCATTGTTTGAGGTAGCTGCAGTGCAAGTTAGAATAGGGAAAATGGGATGTTATGCTGGAGAGAAACCTGCTTCTTCAATTTCCCTTTTGTTACTTGGGTACAGAGCTCAGCAAGCTGCAGCCTTAATTGTTTTAGCAGGTAATTTTCCTTTTTACTGTGAAAAAAGCATTCTCCCTCCCATTTACAAGTTTGTATGTGCCAAAAATATTACTGCCTTAGGTTTATATGACTAAATATGAATAAATAAATAACCAGGACATTACAAGATACAACCAAGATTATTATAGCTGAGTGATCTTTATATGTATGTGAACAAAAGTTTGGGGAATTAAAGATGCTGGAAAGAAAATAAAATGTAGAGAATTCTTGCATTATAAATGGTCAGTTACATTGCAGCAGCATATTGATTGATTGGTTGGTTGATTATGTGGCACCAAATCCATGTAGACTTGTATTAGTCATGTAGATAGACTGTCTCTGATATGATTCATCCCCAACTTTCAGGTTTTCTAACAGAGTGCCTATGGCCATTGTAACAGAGTCCATCCACCTTGCTGATGGTCATCTTCTTTTCCTTCCATTTTTCCCAGCATTATTGACTTCTCAAAGGATATAAGTTGCATAGTATGCTCAAAGTAGGATAAGCTGAGATAATCAAGTGACTGGATTGATTTGATCTAGATAGATTTTCTTACCTATCCTGGGAATTCTCAGCATCTTCTCCAAAATCAAATTTCAAAGCTATTAATACTCTTACTTTCTTCTTCAGAGTCCAAATTCACTTCTCTAGAGTGTCACAGGGAATACCATGGCTTGCACAACTCTGATCTTTGTAGGTACAGTATGAACACATCATGGTGTCTGGATGCCTTTTTCAAGGCCATTGTCATTGTTGCATTTCTTGACTACTTATTCCTTTACTGTTGATATATAATCTTAAAGGGCAGAAGCTATCTACCATTTCTACATACTCATTGTTAATTTTAAGGCTGGGTTTTGTACCTGTTGTCCAATTTTAAGATCACACTTATTTCCTTCCAGTCCTGCTTCTCTCAATATATATTCTGCATATAGGTTGAATAAATGATGGAAGAGTATGGAACCTTTTCTTACTTTCTAACCAATCTACAGTCAATCTGCTTCACCATGTTTCATCGAGAGTATGGTTTCCTGAACTATGTATAGATTTTTGTATGAGAACAGTAAGATCTTTTGGGATTCCCATTTTCCTAAGGATATTACATAGCTTGACAGGATGGATACAATCAAAGGCCTTTCTTTGACTTATTGATTGCTTTGGGGTATTCCTTGGCTTTCTCATTATCCACTATGGACAAGCAATCCCTTTTGTTCCTTTTATCTTTTCTAAAGCTAGCTTAAATATTTTTCAGGTGAAGCTCTATTCTATATTGAATATTATAAGCATCATTTTAAGGGCATGATATTCTGCATGTTCTGTCGAGCCTTATTAACATTTTTTAAATTTTCTCATTTCCTCAAGTTCTCTATCAGTGCTGCTGAAAATGATGGATATATGGTCGAGATCATATTATGGATTTCTCACTTTTTTATACTAATGGTAGAGCTTATTTGACCTATGTAGTCATATTGTGATATTTATGCATATAGCTGCTATTTTGGTTGTTTGGACTTTGTTAGCAACAAAGAAATTATTTGATTAGCAGAAATTGGCAAATCACTCTTCTGCTTCATTTCTGTGTCACAGGCCATGCAGTCAACTACATTTTCTTCCTTACTATTTCCAACTTTGGCACTCTAGTTGTAATCATAAGCAGCACAGTAGATTTCGGATTGGCCCATGACCATAAAACTTGTCAACTTCCCCTTCTTCTGTATCTTTGCTAAAGCATAAATATGAATAGACATCATGTTAAAGGGTTGATGTCTGACATTATTCAATCATTGAATTGTACCCAAGTACAGTCTTTGTTGTATCTTTTCTGGGCATGAGCAATTTCTTCTTCTTTTCAATGTCCTGAATACTAAAATCGTCTGGTTGAAAGTGTATAGTTCTAGTCTATTTCAGTTTCCAATGCCTAATATAGCAATATGTTGCTGATTCATTTCATCTTTCATTGTGTTGAGCTTTCCCATGTTCATGCTACTTGCATTCCATATTCCCACTTTAATTCTGTCTTTGCAGATTTTCTACATGGCACTAGATGACCTGAAGACTTTCATCTGTCCTTGCCATAAATTTCACTGGCACTAAAAAAGATTCACAGTTCTACCTCAGGAGCATGTGAGGGCCATCCAATCTAAGGGGCTCACCAGTCAGCACTATATAGTCAGGAACAGTATTCCATATGCACCCAGAAAATAAATAGATATTGGGGATGCAAACATTGATTTTCCTTGGCAATAGATCTTGGACTATAAAGTTTTTAAAGTGGAATATAATAAATGTGACTTTCTGAATATAGCAGGCAGATGAAACTGGATTGTGGGGGGATATACAATATACTAGAAGGATGAGCTCAAGTTGCAGCATGGACCATCTGTAAGACATGGAATGAACCAGACTTGTGGTCTTTGAGGTTAGCTGAGATTGCCATTTATTCTATTCCTTACACCCAGCCTACAAATGAAGAGAACACTGAGGGATCCACCAATTACACATATAAAATTTTCCTCTGTTGAAGAGCTGCCAAATCCAACTCTGATTATTTTAAGAGAAGGTTTTGGCATACCATAAGTGATCTGGTGCTGATTGGTATGTATGAAATATTTGTTTAATGTATACATTGTGGATGCAAATGAAATTTCAAAGGCACACTTATACAGGGGTTATCTTCTGCTGCATAATAGATCAGAGCACAGTTTGGCTTAAAGTGTCATCTGCATTAAATAAGATGTAATAAACATAGCAGATTTTCAGTTATGTATAATTAGTAGACATTTTTCCTACATATTTCTTACATCTTTTGAGATTTAGATCTCAAAAAACCCCAAACCCCAGCATCAATGAAATTGTATTTTGCATATTTTACTGGTAGATATATCTAAATATGTATCTATCTGTAACTGAAAAGGCTAGCTTGTAAACCACATAGCCCAATATTGTGGTACCTTGTTGTCCTTTATTTGAAATATAAATGCTTCAGTATCCTCCTGAGACACATGGTTGTGTGGAAAGAGTGTTAAATGTTTTGTAGCAAAGTATGGACTAAAAAGAGTTTTGAGGGCCTTTGGAAGGGCATATCTTTCAATTTAATACATTTAATTCATATACAAAGAAATATGTTTCTTTTGTCCTAAAGGCATGTCTAGCCAAACAAGATTTGAAACAGGATTATCTGGGAATGGGGAGGATGTTGGTGTCACATATATGAATATGATTTGCATCACAATGCCTTGCCAATATTGACACACATAGACACTTTGGACAATGCTGGTTTGTAACTCTTTTTTTTTTTATTAAAAGTTTTATAAATTTTACAAAAAAGAAAAAAAAACAAAACAATACAAAGACAAAAAACATATACAAAAAAACCTAAACATTACACAAGAAACCCTCCCTTCCCCAACCTCCCCCAAGCACCCACCCTTCCCCCCCCGAGCTTCCCAGAGCAGAATATAGGCTTAATTAAAAAACAATTAGAAAAATTATATTTTTATATATATATATATATATATATATATATATATATATATATATATATATATATATATGTAGGTCTTTGGTTGTTCGGGTTTTCTCCCACGTAAAATTGGAAGTGTCTTGGCGACGTTTCGACGAAGTCCCATTCGTCATCTTCAGGCTGGTGTTTTCAGCTTCGTGCCTCGAGCAGCATGTGTGGTCTTGGCTGTTTCTTCCTTTTAACTGCCAGTGGGGTATGAACTGATTGGGTGGGAGCTTGGCTGTGTTCTGATTGGGTGGAGGTGTGTTCTGATTGGTTAGGGGCTTGGCTGTGCTCTGATTGGCTGGGGGGTTGGCTGTGGATTGGCTGTGCTCTGATTGGCTGGGGGAGTGTTCTGTTTGGTTGTGCTCAGGTTAGTCTGAGTTGCAGAGGGGTTTAAGATTTTGGGCTGCCTTGCCATTTTTTGGCTTCGCGTTCGTGGTCGTGCCTCCTCTTCATGGAGGGTGTCAGTTTGCTTCATGTATGGATTGGAGGGGTTTAAAGTGGCTAATGATGCAGCTGTGGTCTGGCTTCTGGTTTGTGGTCGTGCCTCATCATCGGTGTGGCTTTGGGTTTGTTTTTTGCGTGGATGTGTGGTGGTGACATCCTGTGTGGTTTTTGTGAGTGTGGGTCTGGTATCATTTTTTGTGTTAGGGAGTCGTTTGTCAATGAGGGTCGTTTGTCAACTCCCTAACACAAAAAATGATACCAGACCCACACTCACAAAAACCACACAGGATGTCACCACCAAACATCCACGCAAAAAACAAACCCAAAGCCACACTGACTATGAGGCACGACCACAAACCAGAAGCCAGACCACAGCTGCATCATTAGCCACTTTAAACCCCCCCAATCCATACATGAAGCAAACTGACACCCTCCATGAAGAGGAAGCACGACCACGAACGCGAAGCCAAGGAATGGCAGGGCAGCCCAAAATCTTGAATCCCTCTGCAACTCAGACTAACCTGAGCACAACCAAACAGAACACACAATCAGAGCACAGCCAACCCCCCAGCCAATCAGAGCACAGCCAACCCCCCAGCCAATCAGAGCACAGCCAAGCCCCTAACCAATCAGAACACACCTCCACCCAATCAGAACACAGCCAAGCTCCCACCCAATCAGTTCATACCTCCACTGGCAGTTAAAAGGAAGAAACAGCCAAGACCACACACTGCTGCTCGAGGCACGAAGCTGAAAGCACCAGCCTGAAGATGACGAATGGGACTTCGTCGAAACGTCGCCAAGACACTTCCAATTTTACGTGGGAGAAAACCCGAACAACCAAAGACCTACATACAAATACCCGCGAAAACCTCAGAAAACAAATATATATATATATATATATATATATATATATATATATATATATATATATATATGAATAAAAATTAAGAAAAAGCTATATAATATTTTTTAATATCCATTTTAAACTGTATAAATTTTATCCATTTATCCCAAACAGCAAGAAATTTCTCTTGCGTTTGTTGCTTTAAAAAAGCCGAAATCTTTGCCATTTCCGCCAAGTTAGACACTTTAAAAAACCATTCCTGCAGTGTAGGCAAAGATTCCTTCTTCCAATATTGTCCAACTAACAGCCTCGCGGCTGTAATCAAATTTAACATCAATATAACCTCCTTTGTATCACAATCAGTAACTATACCCAACAAAAATAATTGCGGAGTAAATTTTACCCTCCTTTTAAAAATTCTCTGGATATTCCACCATATCTTAATCCAAAATGCTTTTATCTCTCTGCATGACCACCAAATATGGTAATAAGTAGCATCCATACACCCACATCTCCAACATTTAGGTTGTAGGTCAGGGTACATAAAAGACATTTTTTGTGGATCAAGGTGCCATCTATAAAACATTTTATAGAAATTCTCCCTTAAATTCTGTGCTTGTGTAAATTTGACATTTCTAACCCAAATAGTTTCCCAGGTGTCCAATGGAACTGGCTCACCAAAATTCTGCGCCCATCTGATCATACAATCTTTAATTAGTTCCGTTTCTGAATCCAATTCAACTAAAACCCCATAAATTCTCTTAATGTGGGTTTGTCTTTGATCCTTCACTTGCTTAATAAAATTTTCATCTTCTCTAAGAAAACCCACCTTACAATCCACCTTCCATCTATCTGCTAGTTGCCTGTATTGGAACCAAGAGTAAATAATATTTTCTTGTGTTAACTCTTCCCGTGATTTTAACTGCCAGTTTTGTCCATCCCACCTAAGTAACTGTCTATAAGACACCATGTCCATTTTAGCCCCTCTTTTTATTCCTTCTATCGCATGCCAAGGTATAGCCCATAATGGTACTTTAAAATCACTTTTATAATATTTTCTCCAAGTCCTAAGTAAAGAAATTCTTAAAATATGAGATTTAAAAACCCAGTCGATCTTTTTATTAAATATTATATAGGCATGCCATCCAAAAAGTAAATCCCATCCCTCTAGATGGAGTATCTCAGGATTTGTCAAATTTACCCAATCACTAATTAGTGTTAAAACCACCGCATCATAATATAATTTCAAATTCGGTACCTTGAGTCCACCCCTCTCACGAAAGTCTTGCATAATTTTAAACTTAACCCTTGGCTTTTTCCCTGCCCAAATAAATTTATTAAGGCCTTTCTGCCATTCACTTAAATTAATCTCATTCTTCAAAATCGGTAGCATCTGAAACAAAAAGAGAAACTTGGGTAGAATATTCATTTTTATCACTGCAATTCTTCCCATGAGGGATAATTGCAACTTCTCCCAATTCTTCAAATCATTCTGTACCCTAACCCACAACTTTTCATAATTATTTTTAAATAATTTTGCATTAGAAACAGATAACATCACCCCCAAATATTTTACCTTATTAACAATTTCAAAACCCGTCGAGATAGCCAAGGTCTGCTTCTCCTGACTAGTCATATTTTTAGGTAGAATTTTAGTCTTATTAACATTAATCTTGAAACCCGAGACCAAACCATAATAATGAATCAACTGTAATAGTTTTACTGCAGAATGAACAGGTTGCGACAAAGTAACAACCAAGTCATCCGCAAAGGCTCTTAACTTATATTCTTTTTTGTTAACTTCTATTCCTTTAATTTCCTGTGACTCTCGAATTTTAATCAACAATATTTCCAATGTTAAAACAAACAACAGTGGTGATAATGGACACCCCTGCCTTGTACCTTTCTCTATTGTAAAAACCTCTGACAAACCTCCATTAACAATAAGTTGCGCCGTTTGTTTTTGATATATTACCGTAAGGGCTTGTAATATATTTTCACCAAAATTCATCTCTTCCATTACTCTTAACATGAAGTGCCAATTCAATTGATCAAATGCTTTTTCGGCATCTAAAAATATCAGCCCTGCAGAGACTTGGTTGTTCTTATCTAAATATTCTAATACATTAATGATTTGTCTAACATTATTTTTCATATACCTTCCAGTTATAAACCCAGATTGATCTTTATGCACAAGATAAGGCACAACCCTCATAAACCTGTTTACCAAAATTTTAACAAATATCTTATAATCCACATTTAAAAGAGATATGGGCCTATAATTCTTTGGTAAAGTAAGATCTTGATCCTCCTTTGGAATCAATGATATAAAAGCACTACGCCATGAAGGAGGGATCTCTGAACCCTGTAAAATACCATTAAAAAGATCACCTAATGGTTGGATCATCTCCTCCATTAAAGCTTTATAATAAACAGCTGTTAACCCATCCGTACCCGGTGCTTTCCCTGATTTCAATTGTTGAATTGCTGACGCAATTTCCTCCTTAGTAATTATCCCATTAATTTCATGTTTCTGATCCTCTGTCAGTCTAGGGAAATTAACCTCACTTAAATATTTATTTATATCTAATATCTGCACATTAGTAGATTTATATAACTTTTGGTAATAGTCCAAAAAGGATTTCTTAATCCATTCCTTCTGAGAAACTATTTTACCCTTGTAGTTTATTTTCTCTATTATTCTCTGTCTCTGTTTCTTTCTTAATTGATAAGCCAACCACCTCCCTGGCTTATTGGCATTACAAAATGTATTTTGTTTCATAAACAACAAGTTAGTTGCAGCTTGATCTGCTAACAACATATTAAATTGTGACCTTAATAACTTTAAAGATTCTTTAATACTTTCATCAGAAGGATTTAAAATCAAGGACTTCTCTTTTAATTTAATTTCATCTTCCATTTCTTTACGTTTCTGAGTCTGCTTTCGCTTATAACAATTATTCATTTTTATCAAAACACCACGCATAAATGCTTTACCTGCATCCCATCCCATTGAGATTGAAGTCCCCTTATACATATTCAAAACAAAATAATCCTTTAAACACTCCTTTAACTTTTGAACATTCTTCTCTTGTCTAAACAAATTTTCATTCACTCTCCAGGATCTTCTCTCCTCTTTTTCTTGAGTCAACTCCAGCCAAACTGGGCTATGATCCGTCAATGATCTAGGAAAAATCTTTACATTCTTTACTCTATTGTACAAGTCCGTTGTAATAAAAAAAAAGTCAATTCTTGAAAAGGATTGGTGTCTATCAGAAAAAAAAGTGAAATCTCTCTCCTCTTGGTTACATTCCCGCCAATAGTCCCTTAATTCCCAATCCTCCTTCATATCAAAAAAGGCTTTGGGTAATTTTGCTTGTTTAAAAAAAGGAGAAGAACCTTTCTTATCCCTTTGTATATCTAAGACACCATTCCAATCACCCATTAAAACCACGGATCTATAGTCCAGCAATGTTATTTTTTGATGTAACAACTTATAAAATTGTTCCTGTTGCTGATTTGGTGCATAAAGTCCCACTATAAGTACTTTCTTACCATATAAACCAAGTTTGTATTCTGGTAATAAATACTGTGTATCAGAGGTAACAGCAGGATGTTTGTGCATTAGACAAGCATTCTTCCTTTTTCAGACAATCTCAGTTCTCTCTATCACTCTATTACCAACACTCCTTTTGCAACACAGAGAACTCTCTTGGAAAGGGCACACCAAAACTGTGGCCTTTGAGGGGTTGAGAAGACTGAGGACTGAAATTGGTAACATAAACATTGCAGAGGCATCAGGACCTTAAACCTCCCCTTTCCATTCTTTTTAAATCTAAGAGGCCAACAAGATATATCCCACCCATTTGGAAAAGAGCTTGTTATTACTGGCTACAACCAATGTGCCCCTCAGAAGCCAAATTAATAACCATTCTTCAAAAGTACAGTGAGAAGGAACTGCTGCATGTTTGATGCATACTGCTAGGTAAGATTTTATGATATTGAATGGAGACAGGCACCTTTAAAAAAAATATCTAGCATTGATTGCACAGATTTTCGGGGGCTGAAATTTGAGTTAGAGATAACTTTCCTGTGGATTGCAGTTGTTGACTATTATATCAAAAGAGATATTGTATTATTTCAAAGTATGTGGAAATATTATATAATTGAATAATATTACATATGGCCATCTGAAGAATGGGAAAAGGATTGTACTTGAAGCTTTGAATTATGCAAATAATTGCAAAGTTGGGAAGAAAACAGATATATAAATCATTCCATGATTTTATTTATTTAAATTTTTTTAAGTATTAACTAAAAATAAAAACTAAGAAGAAGAGAAAATAAGAAAAAAAAATCTCATATTTTATACTTATCAATGGTCACAGGTTTACTAATGAATGTAATATTGTAATATGAACAATTTGCTATTTGTAAGATATCACAAAATCTCTACCTCCTGTTCAAAAGCAGGTAGATCACACATTTCTAAAAACCATTCCTTGACATCTAGAATAATATCACTTTTCCAATTTTTTTAATATAATACTTTAATCACTTCCCATGCTCAAAACAACAATAATTCCTGATAAACAGATTCCAAAGCTTTGGTATATAATTCAGCTTTACAGAAGATGGATAGCAATACATTTAATAAAATAAATAAGCATCTTTAACATATAAATATCTTCCCATAAATCTTTTAACATTTATTATACTTAATATATTGTTTTCCTCCCTCCCTCAATATTAAATATTTATCTGACCATATCACATCCATCTTTCAGATACATTCTTTGGACAGTCCAATACACCTTTAATACAAATCCATAGATATATTTTAACATTTTTAAGGACATAAAGCCGTTGATGGACTTTGTTAGAAATTCTAGTTTTTTTGTCCATGTTTGTAAATATCCCAAAAATGTCAATTTTAAAATATTTTTGAGTTTCTGATAAAGATATATTATAGATTTTATTTCCATTATTTCTGTTGATGATTGCATTTATCTCCACTCTGAGAAATCTCCATGCTTTGTGGACTGTTGGCCCCAACAAAACAAATGGAAACCAGAGATGCTGAGCATCATGTAAATTAGTGATCAATAATTAAATGGTTTGATCTTCTCATTGGTAAGCTATCATCTATATTTTTTTGAAATAGCACCACCTGTTGTAAACAGGAAGAGTATTTTTAGATTGCACGTGGTAAAAGCTGACCCAAGTGTGACATAGGAAAAGGTTCAGACAAAGAAAAAAGATACAAACTGCACATGTACAGGAAACACGGTCTCTTTATTTCATCAGCCAGCATGTTTTGAGGATTTCTTGTGGTAGATTCAGATAAATACTATTTGTGATTTGTAGCTTTCTATTAATAGAATTGAATAGGTTCAGATGTCACGTTACTGAATGAACACCCACTTACACATATGCACACAAAGACACATTCAGATATACATTCATATACACTAACTCAAGTATTCTAACTTGGTGGTAATAATTGTTTTGTTGCTATTAACAAAACCAAAATATGTTTGGCCAGAAATGTACTCGTATGCTATATAACTTGCGAATAGTATGCCCCAACGTGATTTTAAGGCCTTTTCTTTAAGATGCTGCTGCTTCCCCATTCCCCACTCCCCCGCCCCCACCCCCCCCCCAAAAAAAAGAGAGAGAGAGAGAGAGATCAGTAATCAAACATTGGTGGTCAGTCTTATGTTGCTGTTGTCCCCTCTCCAGCAGGATCTGTTCTTTTGCTGGTTTCACAGTATCTTTAGTCATAGGTTGTATCCCTTTCTACATCTCATTTTTCCTAAGAGAATCACACATGATTAAAGTTTTCTTTAATAGTAATGTAGTAGTTTTGAACATATCCATATGATAGTTTTTCTTTAAAGGGGTACATCACTAAATCTATCCCTCTGTATTTAATTAGAGAAATATGGGCTCATTCCAAGGGCTGCCATGTTGTTTTTTTTCTTCTGTTACTTTAGCTTATTCCATATCCCTTTTCATTTTTTTCCTCTGTTCAAGAACAGACAGCTCCCTTTCTCTCCTTACCCCTTCTCTGTCTCTCTCCAGGTTGCTGAATTTTCTAGCAAACTTCTTCATAAGCAATTCCACTTAACCCTTTATTTGCCTTCTGACAGAATAAGATAATCTGTCAGTTCCACTACCACTACTGCAGTAATGATGACAGCTAGGCTGGTTGAAGGTTCAGAATATATTACATTTTGTTCAGTGCATTCAAAAAAAAAAAAACAAAACAAAACAAAACAAAAAAGCAAGTATTTTGTTTCTTGGATCATCACTAACTCTGAAATAAGGAAACCAGCTGTACAAATGACTATAATGGTTGTCAGATAGGTAATGGGGAATTAAAAGACGTCACACAGTCCATGTAAATTCCATAACTTCATATCTTAAAGCTGAACCAAAGGGAGAGAAAAAGCTTTCAATATTGCTGCAGGACTGCACCATGACTCCCTCTGTTCAAAAGCTGCCCAGTGTTAAAGTCACAATAACAGCCAATCTCGTGGCTTACAGAAAACTGTCACACAGGGACAATATGGATCAATATCCCTTTTCTTGATTTCATAGTTGAAAGTTTGGGGACTCTAGTTTATAGATGATATTCAAAGTGCAATCCCTCCCATCATATTCTGGAGCAATGGTTTTAATAAGGATGAAGTTGTAGGCATTTTCTGAACATTATAAAAGCTCTTAGCTTGCTTTCATAATGGCACAATAGGAAAGAAGGTGTATTTTTTGCAAAAATCACCTGCCATTGGTCCCTATTGTAAATCTATGATGCCGAGCAGATTTCTGCTATCTTTAGCATGAAGTTTCAGAAGAGCACGAATAGATGTCATGTTCCCGAGTCTGCCCTGTCCTGCTGGAAATACATTTACCTTGGTATCAAAAGTAGTGATTTCCCTCCTGCACTGGCACAAGCTGGGCAGGCCAGCCTCCTGCTGCACCTCATTCCATCTTACACAAATGCCTCTCTTCCAGTTGGCTGGCATGCACTCTAGTGGGCATGACCCCCATTTCCGTTCTCTACCTTCACAAACCATTTCATATTGGACAGCTGAGCTGCCTTGCCTTGAAAAGTTGAGCGTTTGCTTGGATTTTGTTCTTTTTTACAGGCTCCATAGTGGAGCTGTGAAATGCTGGCCGTTTCCTTGTCCTTCTTTTCCTTTTCACTGGGTGAAATTGACAATGGCCTTGCCAAGTTTCCCTTCTAACCCAAGTGAGAAGAACGGTAAACCTGTTGTCTCTCTCTTTTTTTTTTTTCACCATCCTGAACAAACATGCCACAGAACAAGAAGTAATTGGCACTTACCCAGGGGAAAAGAAGCAAGGAATCTAGCAATGGGGGATTGTATTAACCACTCTCCAGGAAGAAAACCTGGCCATCCTGCTGGGCAAAGTAGATGAAGAGATTGAAATTCTGAAAAGCACTTCTTAATCTGGCTTCCTTTCCAGTCTTTTTATACCTAGGAAACAAGCATCTGAAGACTGCAGATTAGAAAAGCATGCAGATTAAATATTATTACTAAATCAAGAGATTTTAAATGTTAAGAGGGGGGGGGGAAAGTAAATACCTAAGTGCAGTTGGCTTCCTAAAATCTTCTGAAATAATTAAAATTAGAGTTGACTTTTACAGGTGATTGTACTGGATTGGTTGTTTTAGAAAGTAAACAGAGGGTGTGAGAGGGTCCAGGCTCTGAGCTCACCGAAGAAGCAAAAGGGGAAGCTAACAGGAATTTGCTAGAATTGTTAAACAGGAGGAAGAAAAAAAGGGAAAGCGCCCAGAGAAGTGGTGTGTCCTGAAAAATTGTGTGCTGAGGAGAAAGAGAGAGAAAAAAAGTCACCAGCTGATTGCAAGGGGTGTAATCTGAGAGTTGCCTGTTGCCCAGTGTGGTGATTAAGTGATTGCCTTCTGCTCAGTAAGAAGGAAGCTAGGAAGAAGCAATGAGACTTAATAGGAACTTTCTGGAGGAGAGATTTAAGGCAAAGTCCATCACAAATTTTCCCTTCACAAGGGAAATGCATTTGGCTTAGCATGAAAAGGTGGAGTCCTGATAGGTCAATTATACCGAATCTTCAGTTACTGAAAAAACTATGCTTAAATCCCTTGACTTAAACTCATCTGAACATACTCAGGAGTTCAGCTTTATCAGGAAAAAAAGTTGTTTCTACTAATGCATGAGATCCACCTAGGCTTTAATAGAAAGTTCACTGAAATAATTTTCTAAAATAAACATTAGAGAAACACATATGTTACCTTTCTGCCTTTTTTGAAACCACTTTGGAGATAGCAGGAGTAAAGAAAATGATAGAAGCACTTTTACTGAACTGGTTTAGATCTTTCCAGGCCAAGGTGGGGAGGGGCAAGAAACAGCCTTGGACTGCTGCAGCGATATATGTGCAATATTTTCCCACATAAGCCAGCAGTGTTTGGGAATCTACCTCCTTTCTTCCTGCTTCTCCCATGTTTATAAATAAACATATTAGAAAAACAAAGTACAATTTCACCATCCTCTATTTCCTGAGGATCTAATCTAGAACTAGAACTTCTTAGTAATTGGGAAAATGTGAAAAAAGACGCGACCTGGCCAGTTGCATAGCTTACATGTCACATTTGGCCTTGTATACATTGTCAGGAAGACAGCCTGCTTTCCATTCCTTTGTATTCTGGTAATAAAGCACAGTGTCTCTGGCCTGGGACTTTTAGAAATCTTCTTGTGCTCTCTGTGGACCCCCTCCTCAAGTCATTGTATAGTGTCTTTGGAATTTCAGAGCAATCTAGTGTGTGTTTGCATAACCTTAGTGCTCAGTGTAGAAGAATGCACTGCAGTTTATTACAACAAATGCTGAACACCCCTTCAAAGAAATAAACAAAGCATCCCAGAAACCATCCAACAAAACAGGATGCTGTGTAGTGTTTACTGTGAACTCCATGACTTTGCTGTGAGTTCAGGTCTATCACTTTGTTCAGTCTCCCCAGCATGAAGCCAATTTACCAAAAACATTAGGGGGTAAGAACCGTATCAACATATAAGCTTGTTGTATGTATTTTCTTTTAAATTGACATTTTCCATTGATAGTGCAGCCTTCATTCAAAGAGAGAGGGCATCATGCCTTTGCTTTCTGAAAAGCTGAATTCTAGCAGACATTAACTATGTCTTTATCAACAGTGATCTCTTTTAGCCTTCTCTCAATTTGGTATCTTTGATGTCCTCTAGAAGTGTTGGACATGGGTTCCAATTACCCAAAAGCCAGCACGCCAGCACATTTATTTGCTTTAATTTATTGTTTAAACAACTCCAATTCCTAAAGCATTGAAACCAGCTGAATGACTAGACAAAAATTAAAAATACATACCTACGATATTTATATGAATGCCTTATTGTTGTTGTACAATATACATTATAAACCAGATAGTGTAGAGTAACTGAGATACTCTTAGCAATTTCCTTCCTTTCCTTTTGTTCTTTAAATAAATTAAATTAAATAAAGGCAAAAGGATAGTGGTTAGGTTGTTTGTTTGGCATTATTGTTTGTGCCTTTGAGTCAGTCTAAACTTCAAGTGATTGCCTAGACCAGTCCCTGCCTTCTTGGCAAGACTTCAGAAGTGGGTTTGCTATCACCTTCTTCCTAGGACTGTGAGAGAGTAACTGGGCCAAAGTCCCCCAGCTGGTTTTGTGTCTACACGTTTTAAAGTTGGATCTCACATTTGCAGCAATATGTTGCAAAGGCTGATCTATTCTATCACTAATCTGGTGTCCTCTAGATACATTGAAGAACCAACCCAGAATTTTTAACCAGGATAACTATATATTTTTTACTCTGTTTTACATTGCCAATACCTATGTTCATAGTGTGTGTGTGTGTGTGTGAGAGAGAGAGAGAGAGACATGATTAGGTGTCAGAAAGTAACAGAATATCGAATTGGAAGGGACCCTGGAGGTCTTCTAGTCCAATCTTCTGCTCAGCAGGAAACCCTAAAAGATTTGTTGTCCAATCTCTTCTTAAAAACCTCCAGTGTTGGAGCACCCACAACCTTTGGAAGTAAGCCATTCCACTGATTAATTGTTCTAACTGTCCAGAAATTTCTCAGTTCTAGGCTGCTTCTCTCCTTGATTAGTTTCCATCCATTGCTTCTTGTCCTGCCTTCAGGTGTTTTGGAGAATAGCTTGACTCCCTCTTCTTTGTGGAAGCCCCTGAGACATTGGACTACTGCTATCGTATCACCCCTCATCCTTCTCTTCATTAAACTGGACATACCCAAAGTATTGAAATAATATTTGGTAGCAATTCTTGTTCTCATGAATACAAAATGCAATACAATGACAATATTTTCTTTCCATACCTGGGATACATCATTATCATCATCACTTCAGACTTGGGTTTGTTTGTAACAGGAAGATATAAGAGCCCCGAATGATCCATCAAGATTAGCATTTTGTTTTTCTTCCCAAGCAGGACAAGAAGTCTGAATCATTATTCCTTAGTGGCTGATATTTAGTAGAACCTGAAAAATCCATAATGTAGAGTTCTGGGAGATTTCCAAGTGCTGTCTGTGTTTAACATCCTGCTGGTTTCATGATTTGCTTTATTGGGCAAAGTAAAAAGTGAATTAAAGCATACACTCATGGGTAGTGGTTGTTCACTATGTACTACATCAGCAAAGAATGTGTGCAGTATCCAAATTTGACAAAGCATGTGGAATTTGATATTAGTCTCATTTTATTAACTGGTGTTCAGTGTCATAAAATCACCTCTGGTGAATTTGGCCTTTGTTGCCAAGGGGCAATTATTATTATTATTATTATTATTTGATTTATCAGCCAGTTGAAAGAATGTTTCCACACCCTCCATAAATCAAGTCCTGTGTTTCTTTTTCTTGTGTCTTATGGCATACGTTTTGTTTAAACCTGTGATTTAATTTGGGAGAGTGATACCCTCAGGTCAGTGTCACTATGGAAACACTTGGTCAGAAACCCGAAGCAAAAAGAGGGGACTATACAGCTGCCAAAAAAAATCCTGAAAAAAAGAAAACAAGAAAGCCAGAAAGAGCATATATGAAATTGTTGGGCTTGCAAAAGACTGTCAAAAACTTTGGTAGTTAGTGCCAACTTGCCAATGCTCCTTGCCAGCTATTTTGTCTTCTGAGCTGCTAGTATATTTTTGAGTACACATCTTGCACCCATTTTGTAAAAGCACCATCTGTAATGCATTCTGAAAGGATAATTGTATCTGGTTCACAACATTTGTGATTTTTTTTAAAGGCTTTTAAAAATCACATTCTGAGTATTGCTTCCCTCATATGTTTTCTATAATATTATGGCAGCAGCAAAGGAGAAATCAAATCTGGGAGAGAGGGGATCTTGCATTGTGTTTCACCCCTTTTCCATCAACAGTGTTTTAAAATATTGCTCAGACTTTTCCATCTTTCTGCGTAGAGTAAGCAGAGTGAAGTACTGAGTCTATACACTTTGCATTTTTTTGCTAAGAGAAGAAGCATTGAAGATTGTAGCAGTACAGCTACAGGAAGAGAATCTACTGACAAACAAATGACAAAAAGTATGTTAATCCAATAGAATAAGTTACTTTACAACCTTAAACATTGCTTCTGAGTTACAGTGATACCTCGGTACTCATCGTTAATTTTAAAACTCCTTTCAAAAGTTTCTTTCGTATAGCCAGTAAAGTATCTTTTTCCAAATCACTCTCTTGAACTGTCATTTGTAGTTTCATTGCTGGTATTTTCTCTTATCGCATAAAATTTGATCCATATCTATTATTCCTTTATTAACATATTTTGGACATATTCTTTCCTTAGAAGCAAATATCATTACTGAGTATGTTGATACGCTACAGGTAGTCCTCAATTTAAGACCTCAATTGGGATCCGAATTTCCATCATAAATCAGTGCAGTCATAAAGTGAGTCATCAAGTGACTTGACCTGGATTTATGGCCATTTTACCCCTGGTCATTAAGATTGCAGTCATTAAATGAATCCAATTTCCCTAATTGATGTTGCATGATGGAAACCAGCTGGGAAGGTTGCAAATCAAGATCACATGAATGCAGGACATTGCAACTGATTGAAAATGGGAGTTAGTTTCTAAGTACCCGAATTGCAGTCTCATATCATGTCAAACTCGTGATATCGCACAACGTATCGGAGCTTTTTTCCCATTGCCGGCAATGGGGTGGGCATGGTTTCCTGATGATGCATCCGACCCGCAGGCCAGCAGTTTGACATCCCTAGTATAGGGTTTCCTGCTTGAGCAGGGGGTTGGACTAGAAGACCTCCAAGGTCCCATCCAGCTCTGTTATTCTATTCTATTCTACTCTACTCTACTCTACTCTACTCTACTCTACTCTATTCTATTTCCATGGAAAACCTGTGTATTTGTCAGAAGGAGCAGCCTCCATAGTGCATGTAAGAGATCTCCAGCCTCTCCTTATCTGGAAAACTGTTTAAAAACTGGTCTACTTTCTGAATCCTTGGACTTTGCTATGGTCATTGGCTCTGCTTTTATGGAGAAGTTTTCAATTCACCATACTTCCCCTAAAAGTTCCTTGCCAAAACTAAATTTGAACGTCTTTAAATGATGTGCACAGGTATAGATGTCCTGTCCTAAAATTTCAGGGCTGCAATGTGATTTATGCAGCAAGGATTCCAAACATTTTTTAGGTTTGATAGAGTTAAGGAACTCATCTGAGCAATATCTAAATTTACCAGAATTATGAATGGCCTAGGTCCATGGTGGCGAACCTATGGCACAGGTGGCACGCAGAGTCATCCCTGAGGGAAACATGTACCATTACCTCAGAGGGAGGTGGGGTCAGGCTGCTCCCCTCCCCCTCTCCATGTGCACCAGCACTTTCACTCTCTTTCTATGAAACGGGAGTCAGGGAGCAGCTGCAAGAACTGGGTGGGGAGAGGTGAGAAGCTAGAAGCGGCATAGAGAAAGAGGTGTCGAGATGAGCTCAAGGAAGGTGGGGGGGGCAAACGGTGGTGGCAGGGCGATCCATGCAGCAGGTGCGGGGGGAATGGCGGCAGGACGATCCATGCGCAAGGTGGGAGAGAAACGATGGCAGTGGCAGGGTGATCCATGCTTAGGGTGGGGGGAAACGGAGGTGGCAGGGCAATCTGTGTGCGGAGTGGGGGGAAATGATGGCAGCAGGGAGATCTGTGCGGCAGGGGGGAAACAGCAGTGGCGGCAGGGCGATCCGTGCAGTGGGTGGGAGGGAAAGCTGCCCCACTTATTCCATGGCCGCTTTCAGCCAAGCCACATTGCAGCAGCATTGGGGGCAATATGTAAGGCAGAAAACATCTGCTTCATGTCGAAACTGGCCTTTTGGCGCCTCCTGCCCAATGCGGCTGCCATGAGGCCACGGAACAAGCCGGGCAGTGGTAAGAAACCGGTATACTGGTTCTTTACCTCCGTTGCTTGTTCTGCGGCCTCAGGGCAGCAGCATTGGGTGCGATGCACAAGGCAGCAAATGGCCGCGGCCGGAGGCAAACAGCCACATTGCATCAAAACTGGCCATTTGCCGCCTCCTGCCCAATGCTGCTACCATGAGGCTGCTGAACAAGCTGGGTGGCAGTAAGAAACCGGTATACTGGTTCCTTTCCTCTGCCCAGCTTGTTCTGTGGCCTCATGGCAGTTGCATTGGATCCGATGCGCGGGGCGCAAACAGCCATGTCACACCAAAACTGAGGAGCCAGCAGGCTGTGCTTGCTGATGGACATAGTTGGCCCCCATGCACTCACTGTGTGCGGGGGCCAATGGTATGAAGCAGCCGCCGCCCCGGCCCCTGCATTGCCTTGCCCTGTGGCAATGTCACCCCTGCCCTGCCTCCCCTCGCCTCACCCTGCAGGATGAGCTTCCTGCCCACCATCCCACCCGACAGAGACCCCCTGGATATCCCCCAACCCTGCCTGACCCCCACAGGCGTCCCTCCCCATGAGTAACATCGAGGTGGCCATGTCCACTCCGGCCATACCTACCCAGTTTGCCGTGACCACCACAGCTACACCTACCCAATGGGCCACACCCACCCAATGGCCACACCCACCCAATGGGCCACGTCCACCCGGCACTCGACGATACGTAAGTGGGGTTTGGGCACTTGGTCTAAAAGGTTCGCCATCACTGGCCTAGTGGATTTTAGGTTTCTGTCCTGGAGAATAAAATAGCAATAATGACTTTGGTAGATAGTACTGTAAGGAAAAATGTGCAGTGCAGATTATGTCCAATAGATTGGCACATAATTACAGAATCAAATTATTACTTCTATGTAAATAATGAATCAGATCAGATACCAGTGATTTCTGATTACTTGCATATTGTGCTTTTCGTTAGGATAAACTGGTGAACTGATAAACTGTTATAGCTAGTATATAAGCGCAAACTGTGTGTGAGCCAATTGCACCCTTCCCGGTGTGTTCTTTTGCCAGTTTGTGTTGTAACTGTAAAGTCATCTGTAGTTGAAACAGTCTTGTTTAGATTTTATGGCAATAGCTTTAATTATATTGTGAGTTTTCCATTTTGGCAATAACAGTTACCATAAATCTGACATGAATAGCCTGCACTGCAAGTATATATACTATTAAAACTCTCCTGTCTCTTTGTAACCTTTAATTGGGCAAAACGTTGCATCATATGGCATCAATTTTTGAATCGATATAAATCAAATGGTCTAACTTAAAGAATGTGTCCAAAATCTGGGACTCATTACACTCAAAGAGTTGAAGTTTGGCAAAGTTCGGTTTGCTTCAGTGCCACCATGCTGCTGTATTGCCACACTGCCATGGACAGCTGTAGGCAGGTAATTTTCATTACCTGTCTGCAGTCTATGGGCATTCTGTTTCTCTGTTTACGCAAGGAAACATCTCTGAAATGACGACCCCGGTGGATCGCAGATTGCACAGTTCTTCCTTTTAAGCCAGTGTTTCTCAACCTTGACAATTTTAAGGCATGTGGACTTCAACTCCCAGAATTCCACAGCCAGCAATGCTGGCTGTGGAATTCTGGGAGTTGAAGTCCACATGCCTTAAAATTGTCAAGGTTGAGAAACACTGTTTTAAGCCATTAGAAAGAAAATATCCTCCATAGCTAATATTATTGATACAAGCATAATTCTAGCAGAAAACCAATCTGTGCTTTTCCAAATCATTTTGGAAATGCAGCTCCTAAATTTGGGATAAGAAATTCATTTCATTGTTCAGTGAATATATCTGAACACACATTACTAGAAAAAGTGAATAATGCAAATCATTATGAACATCCTCCTCCCCCCCCCCTTAGCTACATTTACTGGCAATATGAATCTAAAGTAATTCCAAAAATATCTTGTTTAAACTTCTAACTTGGTAATACTGGGAGAAGGTTGGGAAATTTAACCCACATTGGTTCCTTCTTATATAAACTATAATTCCCCGAGGTCCTATATTGCTCAGACATTTCTTCCAATGTAATATATTTGTTATTTGTTAGTCCATTAAAGTTTGGCTATTCTGTTCTTTATGCTGTAGATGTATTTATAGCAATGAGCTTGCTTATGCTGATTACAGACAGTCAGCATTGGGATAAATGAATTGAGCATGGCTTGATAAGAGAATGTCTGGCACTTTTTCCTTAAGAAAAATTAAGAATTTGGCAATCAGAGAATAGGGTAGATTTTTTAAAAAATGTCTGATTTTCCTAAAGGTGAGACTGGTAATAAATTCCTATTGCAATGATATATGTCAGCATATATTTTCTTTAAATGGCAATGTTAGCTGACATTTGATAGCAAGTTTCTTTGTGAAAGTATAGAATTGGGGAAATGATCCCTTAGCATTTTTTTACTGTAATATAATTCAGATAGTTGGGAGAAGCTTAGAAAGACTGATAATCTTATTTTATTTGATACTATTGTAAAACAGCTGTTGTATTGCAATACAACATCAAAATTTATTCTTTTTATAAGCAAGGAAGCTGAATGACTGAATATAAAAAGTAATTCATTGAGAAAAGCGGAATTTAAAAGAAAGGCAAAAATTACACTGCTTTAAATAAAATTAGTACAATCCGCAGTCTAAACTTAAATAGGCTAGTTTGGGTTCAGTACCTATTCAGAATTTATCGGAAAGAGAATAATTGATGAAAGATCATCAGATCTTCCTGTTTGGATGTTGTTAGGCAGGTCCTTTGCCTGCCTGGGTTCCTTCAGCATTATTATTAGTTTTATAGAATCTAGGGGAGAAGTGAAAATCAGCTATCTTAGGGAATATTGCCATATCAAGAGAAGTGTTCCATCCCTGATGCCTTTAATCTAGCCAACTAATCAGAAATTGTGTACTGGCTGAACCCCACTACCATCTAATAATGCTTTAGCAGGAAAAAAAAAAAGGCAGAAACTCCTTTTTGTCAGGCATGTCACTGTATAAAAAGGATTGCATGGGAAAAGATAGTTAAGAGAAGGAGAAATTAAAAATGGATTCTGTGTATTTCAGCACTGTTACTCTGAGACTACAGACTCTTAACTCCCCAAATATTTTAGGAAGTGCCTTTGTGCTATGACAAAACTAGAGACATGTAATTTATTTTATTTTATTTTATCACATTTCTAAACTGCCCATCTCACCTAAGTGACACTGGCAAACAAAACAACAAATTTATTTTTTATTATCCATCATATGCAAGTATACTGTTCATCCAGAGCAGATTGGGTAGACTTTTTTAAAAAAAATCATGTGCATACAGTGTTTGATCATCCATGTGTCATGTTCAGTCGGTTATAACTGAGAATGCAACCTATAGTAGTGAAACCCAAGAGTACTTCATGCATGCATAGTCACTGCACAATGAATTCAGTCTCAACTAAGAAAGATATATTCTGAAAGTTCTATCATATATAAAACATTATAGAAAATATACACATTTAACACATGCATCAGAGTCACAAGGATCTAAATATATAGCTGAAGAGGAATTGTGCACAATGTATCTCAACATATTCAGTCAATACAGCTGTTTTGTTAAACTGAGAAATTAACTGTGTGAATAAGACTAAGAAGAAAGCTATTTCTTCTTAGCATCATCTATTTTGCTTTTGAGAACATCTCTAACCACATCTCAAATAGTGCCTGTGCTAAAATAAACACATGAACACAGAATTTCCCAAAGAATACAATTTCTCTTTACTCTCTCTTACTTACTACAATGCCAGAGATTTATCTACAAAGGAAAGACCTTAAGGGTCTTTCTCCAACCTCCTGTTCTAAAACATTATTATTGTGTGGAGAACAATGTCTCCTTTGTTTTATGTCAAGAGCACTGGAGATCTTGTATCTCGGTATACAATTGTGTGATCATCACATATGCTTGTGTCTCAAGTTGTTTCTTTGGTGTTGGCTGCAAGATGTTGTCAGCTGAGATTAATGAAAAGGAAAAAAATTAAAACAAAACAAAACAGGACTTAGCACCAAATATATTGACATTTTGCTCTTCTCATGCTAGCTTCATAAATGTTTAAATGCTTATTTTCTCCTTTGGTTCTTTTACTTTCTAGTGTAGTAGAACAGATGTGAATTGTAAAATGCATTGTATTTATATGATTTATGACTCTGACTGAAGAGTAGTAGGAGAAAGGAAAATGCAAACTTGTAAATGAAGCATTTGGTAGGTTTCATTTAAAAATATTTTTAAATAATATCATGTCATTAGATATTTCTCTATAACAAGCCTAGGCTTTGATTTGTAAAATGTTGTTCAATCAGAATTTGCCTTCAGGTCACTCAGAGGAGTATGAAGAAGTGCTTCCTTTTATCTGTTTTAAGTGACCTTCCACTGATCCTAGAAAAAGATGTTTTTCTAGGAAGTTTTATTTGTTTCCCACCTTTATTATTATTATTTTTTACAAATAACTCAAGGGAGAAAATATATCTAATATTCCACAAAAATAACCCTGTGAGTGGGTTAGGTTGAGAGAGTGTGATAGGCCCAAAGTCTCCCAGCTGGTTTTATAGCTAAGGTAGAACTTGAACTCACAATCTCCCATTTTCTAGCTAGTTATCTTAACCACTAGACCAGGGGTAGGCTACCTTGGCTCTTTTATGACTCGTGGACTTCAACTCCCAGAATTCCTGAGCCAGCCACACTGAGGGGAAAGGGAGAGGTTTCCAAGCTGAGCCATGCTGGCTCAGGAATTCTGGGAGTTGAAGTCCACGAGTCATAAAAGAGCCAAGGTTGCCTACCTCTGCACTAGACCAAACTGGCCAGTGCCATGCCTGATTTTGTATGCCTGGTCTTATCCCCCTCAATTCACCCATTTTTCCAAGCTAAAGGAACTCAAATGTTCTACCCATTTCATATTTTGAAACTCCATGATCCCTTAGTTGCCCTCTTTCCCCCTCTTTCCCACTTTTTCCAGGTCTGTTATATGCTTTTTAAAATATGGCAACCAGAACTGTATACCAGATATTAATATATCATAGACTTGTATACAGACCTTACAATCTGGACTTTTATTTTCAGTCCCTTTTCTAATAAACAATAGCACAGAATTTGCTTTTTTAACAGTTGCCACCTGCTAAGTTGGCATCTCCATTGAGTTATCCATTGTGATAAGTTCTTTTTGTTTCAGGCTAGTTACCTACCAGCAACTCAGAGACCATCAGCGAGTACATGAACTTTTGCCCTAAGTTACTTCTTTTATACACTTACATAAACCACATTTGTCACTTAATTGACCATTCAGTTTGAAGACATCCTCCTGGATCATTTCTCAATCACTTTGAATTTTTATCTCACTGAATATTTCATTATCATCCATAAATATGGCCAACTTTCTGTTTCAAAGTAAGGCAAGATATTTTATAAATAGGTTAAAAGCATCAGTCCCGGTACTGGTCTTTGAAGGGATCGGTTTATTAAATACCTGCATTAATACAATTAATTACAATTATTCCAATTTGGTTTATGTTTAAACCACTTAACAATCCATAAAAGGATGGATCTTGTTAAGCTCTGATTGCTAAATTTACTCAAAAGCATTTGATGAAGAATTTTGTTTAAAACTTTATGAAAATCTAAGACTATAGCATTGACAGAGTTACCTCCATCCATGTTGCCTGTCGACACTCCAGAAAAAAGTTGGTGAAGTAGGATTTACTTACAGTCCAGAATAACAGCAAGGCTTATTTCTCTCTGTGTTGAGTTACTTTTTCTTTGAATGTCATTTCTACCAATTTACCTGGAAGAAACATTAAGTTAACTGGCCTGTAATTTTCCAGATCTCCCCTAGTTCCCTTTTTAAAGATTGATATCACATTGGTTACCTTCCAGTTCTCTGGCACTGAGCCTGATTTGAAGGAGAAATTAGGAAGTCAGCAATTTCATGTCTGAGCTCTTGGGTGAACGCCATCAGGACCTCATGATTTGTTATTTTTTTAATCTCTCAAAATGTCTTATAATAGGGTTAAATGAAATATCATGTCTCCACCTCTATAACCGTCATTTAAATTGGGATATTCTCCAGTACAGGAGATGGAGAATCCACCAATGGGTTTTCTCTATCTGTCTGCTCTTGAGATCAAGTAGCCAAACTAGACACGTCCTCTCTTGCTAAGAGACCCAGTCTTGACTTGGTCCCAAGCTCTTGAAGACGCGTCAGGTTTGGCTCTCAAGTTTTTGCAATTCAGTTAGCAGATCAGAGATCCATTGTTGAATTCTCCTTGCATTGATTCAGGTATTTGTACTACCCCCAATTAGGATTGCACTTTAAAAGATCCTCCCAACATTTTCCCTCAGGGACGCTGGGATCAGCACTGCCTCAAATCGGCTGATTTGAAGCTTGTGGGGTGGGGAGAGTAATTTCCTTTCTATCCCCAGGGCTCTGGGGGGAGGAATCCCTTCAACATCGGCTCCCCTGTTAATTCCCCTGCACAGCACTTTGCTCTGCAGTCAGCTCACCCCCACAGTTTAAAGATTATTTTCCAAGCCCCCTCAGGTGTTTCCAATGGCCTCAAAGTCGCGGCCATCATTTTGGATGGCTGACGAGCTCAAAACTCAAATGGAGGTTTCCTTTGCCTTTGTAATCAGCTCTGAACAAATTTAATTGGAGTCCTGCTTTGCGCTGCAGTCAGCTTACCCCCACAGCTTAAATCTTACTCTTCCAAGCCTCAGGAGGCCGTTTCCAATGGCCTGAAAGTCGCAGCTGCCATTTTGGACGGCTGACGAGGCCAAAACTCAAACGGAGGTTTCCTTTACTTTTGCAATCAGTTTCTGAGTGAATTTAACTGGAGTCCTGCTTTCCGAGACAGGGGTTATTCACAGCAGTACCCTAATCGATCTCAGGAATCCTTACCAGAATTCGCCGTGGCCGCCATTTTGGGCGCACCACGCGGTCGGCCTTGCATTTCCATCAGCCAAATCCTCTGAACAGGAGGTGGCAGGCAAGCCGAAATCTAAGGCTAAGACCACTCTCAAGAAGCCTTCCAAGTTGGCGGAAAAGCAAGCCAGCCATAGGCACCAGGCTCTGGAGAAGGAGTTCTCCAGAGCGCAGAGACAGGCCGGTTTAGAGATGGATCAGATGGTGGCCCCTGAATTTGACCTTCCTTTAGGTCCTTCAACTTTGGCTCAGGGCATGTAGTCTCTCACAGGGATGCCCGCCACACTTAGTTCCCCTTCGGAATTGATTCAACACACAACAACTGTCTTGGGTCCAACTCCAGAGGCCACCTTCACGTCAACGGCCGCAGGGCTCAGGGGACCAGACATTGGAGACTTTTTCTCCGACGGCCGCCTTGAGGCCTTGCTATCCAAGGTTGTGGACCGCACTTTAGCAGAACAGTCCTTCCATCCACCCGGGCAGGGGGCTTCCACATTGGCTATGCCGCCTTATGTCCCTCCTACGGAGTTCCCTATATTTCAGGAACCCACATTTCCTGCACACTCCTCCATGAGCAGGGTGAGGAGCAGCCAGACTTTAATCTATCAGAGGAAGAGGAACTTCCCCCTGAACCCTCCCCATCGGGAGGTCTGTTCAGTCCAACCCTATTTCTTCCCCTGCTTTGCAAGGCCACATCAACGGCTAACATAGGGTCCGATCAGTTCCCTCAGCTGCAGGCAACATCGGATTACAGTCCAAATCCAATATTTTTTGAAACGGTGGCAGCCTAACATCACATTCCATGTCCCTCTATATTTCTTAAGGGGATCAAAAAGCAATGGACCTCCCCTTCCTCCTTTCCTTCAGTAAGTGGGACCGATAAAAAGATTTTTAGCACCTCCAAAGACCTCACTGAGGCCCTGGAGGTCCCCAAGGTAGACGAAGCCTGGACCCCTCTGGTATCCCAGGCTGCGGTCGCCGGGGACATGTCGGAGGTGCTTAAAGTGGACAACAGAAAATGGGACCAAACTTTCCAGAAGACCCATCAATCAGCGGCATGGGCAATTAAAATGGCCACTTGTGCGTCCTCCTTTGTCAGGACTACACTTTTATGGCTTCATCAGCTTCAGGCCAGAGTCTCTGCTGAGAACATCCAGACTCAACCAGGACCTAAGCAAAATGGTGGTGGCCACTGAGTATGCTGCGGACACGACACTTCAGTCGGCCAATTTTGCCTCTAGGTCTTTAGCTTCCAACATTACATCCAGAAGGATGCTATGGCTGAAACACTGGCAGGCTGACGCCAAAGCCAAATGGTGTCTTGCAACTGCCCCCTATCTGGACAATAATCTTTTTGGTGAGGCCCTGGCCCCGCACCTTGTGGAAAATAAGGACAAGCAGAAGGTCATGGCTCACCTGAATAAACGGTCCGACAAACATCCCGCTCCCTATTTCTGCAGGCAGTCCTTTCAGCCAGCAGCAGGTTCAACAGCTACTCCCGCTCATACACAACCAGGCAGGACAGGCCATATGACTGTCCATATGACAGGCTGGGTTTTCGGCCTAGGCAGCAAAACCAATCTAAGCAGCCATTTTGAGGGGCAGGATGCCCCTAAAGGAGGTCCAAGTGACTCTTACAGAGCACTTCCCATTGGGGGAAGGCTGACCCACTTCTTCCATCAGTGGGAACTCATATCCATGGACGCCTGGGTCTTAGAAACCATCCAGTTTGGCCTGTCCCTGGAGTTTCTAGCCAGTCCCCCAGACCGCTTCATCACCTGTCCCAGTTCCTGGGATCCCCTCAAACTGGGACATGCAGGAGGCCATTCAACATCTTCTAGAGATTCAGGCCATAGAACCGGTAACACTGGACCACATGGGAGGGGGCTTCTACTCCATCCTTTTCATGGTCCCCAAGACCTCAGGAGGATGGAGAACAATTCAAGGGTCTGAACTATTACATCACATACAAGGAGTTCAAGATGCAATCTCTTCAGTCCATCTTGGGAGGCATCAGACAAGGAGACTTCCTGATGTCAATAGACCTCACGGAAGTGTATCTCCACATCCCCATCCATCCAGCTCACCGGCGGTTCCTCAGGTTCTGTTACAGGGGCAGTCATTTCCAGTACAAGGCCCTTCCTTTTGGCCTCTCCTCAGCACCCAGGGTGTTCACCAAGATCCTGGCTGTACTAGCTGCCCACTTGTGGAAGGTTCTGGTATGCGTCCAGTGTTACTTGGACGACATCTTGATCCAAGCATCCTCCTTCCGGGCAGCCCAGTCAGATCTGGAATTAACTATTCAGGTCCTCCAACAGCACGAATTCTCAATCAACTTCCAAAAAAGCCAGACGGTTCCCTCATCCAGGCTTCTGCACCTGGGAGCCATCATAGACACCACAAACTGCATGGTCTATCTCTCCCAGGAGCGGCTGGTCGGCATCAGGGACCTGGCTCATCGGGTGTACAAGGACCGCACCATTTCGCTGGTCTTACTCTCCCAGCTTCTGCATAGCCATAGTCCCCTGGGCCAGACTCCACCTGCGGGATCTCCAATGGTTCTTCCTGCCATTCCAACGAGTGAATGCCAGTGCTTCCAACTGCCAGGTCAGGCTCCCGGTCCACACCCTCAGGTCTCTACACTGGTGGTTCTCACAAGCAGTGGCCAAGGGGGTCACCTTTCAAGGAGCCGGACCGCATCACCATTATGACGGACGCCAGTCTATTCGGTTGGGGTGCCCATCTACAGTCTCAGTTTGCACAGGACCGTTGGTCCCGTGCAGACTTGAGACACAACATCAATTGGCTGGAGCTCAGGGCCATCCATTTAGCTCTTCGCCAATTCCGACACTGGATCAGGGGCCATCACGTATTGATCCTCATGGACAATGTGGTGTCCAAGGCCCATGTCAACCGGCAGGGGGGCACCAGGTTGAAAAAAGCAAGGTTCTACATTTAGGCAAGAAAAACCAAATGCACAAGTACAGCATAGGTGGCACCATGCTCAATAGTAGTAACTGTGAGAGGGACCTCGGAGTCCTAGTAGACAATCACTTAAATATGAGCCAGCAGTGTGCGGCAGCTGCCAAAAAGGCCAACACAGTGCTAGGCTGCATTAACAGAGGGATAGAATCAAGATCACGTGAAGTATTAATACCACTCTTCAATGCCTTGGTAAGGCCACACTTGGAATACTGCATCCAGTTTTGGTCACCACGATGTAAAAAAGATGTTGAGACTCTAGAAAGAGTACAGAGAAGAGCAACAAAGATGATTAGGGGACTGGAGGCTAAAACATATAAGGAACGGTTGCTAGAATTGGGTATGTCTAGTTTAACGAAGAGAAGGACAAGGGGGGACATGATAGCAGTATTCCAATATCTCAGGGGCTGCCATAAAGAAGAGGGAATTAAGCTATTTTCCAAAGCACCTGAAGGCAGGACAAGAAGCAACGGGTGGAAACTAATCAAGGAGAGAAGCAACCTAGAACTAAGGAGAAACTTCCTGACAGTGAGAACAATTAATCAGTGGAACAGCTTGCCTCCAGAAGCAGTAAATGCTCCAACACTGGAAGTTTTTAAGAAGAGACTGGACAGCCATTTGTCCGAAATGGTTTAGGGTTTCCTGCCCGAGCAGGGGGTTGGACTAGATGACCTCCAAGGTCCCTTCCAACTTTACTACTATTACTATTACTATGTCCAAGGCATGGCTACTGGGTTCCTGGGCAGAGTCCAACCTGGCCTCTCTCAGGGCTGAACACATCTTGGGGGTCAAGAACCGGCAGGCAGACTTTCTGAGTCACTCTATGGTGGACCCCTCAGAATGGGGATTGCATCCGGATCTTTTTTCCGAGATCTCCCACAGGTTCGGCCACCAGATCCTCGACCTGTTTGCATCGTCAAACAATGCCCAACTCCCCAGGTATTTCTCCCGTTATTACCTTCCAGGGGTGGAGGGGATGGACGCCCTGCGGACTCCGTGGCTGCAAGGTCTACTTTATGCCTTCCCTCCCCTCCCGCTCGTTCTGGTGACCATCCGCAAACTGCTCCAGGAGCAGGCGGAAGGGATCCTTGTGGCCCCGTATTGGCCTCAGAGGCACTGGTCTCCTCCGTGGAAGATTCCCTCGCATCGCGTTACATTGCACCAAGGGCTCCTCCAACACCCAGACCCCCAGTGGTTACAACTGACCGTTTGGCGCTTGAGCGCCACATCATGACGCAGGAGTTATTCTCACCAAGGGCAATTACCATGATTCAGGCCTCTCGTCTACCGGCGACCAATCACATTTATTATTCTACTTGGAAATTTTTTTGCCATTGGTGCAGAAGGCAACAACTGCATGTCTACAAATTAACCATCCCTCAGATTGTAGACTACCTTCTGGATGGTCTGGACTGTCTGTAGGCAGGTGGCAGCCCTATCAACGCTACTCACTTGTGCAGATTCAGTTCCTTTAGCTCACCATCCCAGAATACGTGTCTTCATCAAAGGTGCATGCAATACCAGGTCTCCCGTGGTACACAGGTACCCCTCTTGGGATCTGTCTCGTGTGCTTTGCGCTCTAACATAACCACCCTTTGAGCCCATTGCTACTATACCATTGTGGGCCTTGTCCCTTAAGGTCGCATTCTTAATCGCCATCACATCAGCCAGGCGTATCTCCGAACTGGCTGCTCTCTCAGTCAGGGATGACCTTTGCATCTTCCATCGAGACCGGGTGGTCCTTCGGTTGGATCTTGCTTTTGTGCCCAACTCACTCTTCCATAGGGCACAGGAAATCATTTTACCAAATTTTTGTCCCAATCCTTCCATGACTTGGAGAGGCAGTGGCATACACTGGACATCCGCAGAGCCCTGTGGCATTACATCAAATGTACGGAGCCTCTTCGCAGATCTGAGGCCCTCTTTATCTCCTTCCATCTAGCTTCTCTGGGACTGAAGGTGTCCACTGGCTCTATAGGCAGATGGATCAGGACCTGTATCGCGGAGGCATACCAGTCTTCTTCCCTGCTGACTCCAATTCATATCATAGCCAATTCCACTCGCAGTGCTGCAACATCTGCAGCATGGGCCACTCAGGCGTCCATCGAGGAGATTTGCAGGGCTGCGACATGGTCCTCGCCCTCCCCATTCATACGCCATTATAGGATTGACTGCTTCGCTTCCGCGGATGCCTCCTTTGGTTGGAGGGTCCTTCAGCAGGTGGTCTCTGGGGATGTAGCTCTGGTCTTATCTGTTTCCCGCCCATAGGGACAGTGAGGCTTTGATATGTCCCATTGGTGGATTCTCCTTCTCCTGTACTGGAGAAGGGGCGTTGTCTTACCTGAACGCCTTTTCTCGGTATGGAGATGGAAAATCCACACCCACCCTTAGGTCAATTAGGCCGTTATTAGGGATTTGAGAGCCAACACCTAGTCCTTGCATCAGCCACTTTCGCCCTCGTCAAGACTGGATCTCCTAGCAAGAGGGGGTGTGTCAAGTTTGGCTACTTGGTCTCAAGAGCAGGCAGACAGAGAAAACCCATTGGTGGATTCTCCATCTCCGTACTGAGAAAAGGCGTTCAGGTAAGACAACGCCCCTTTTAATAAATTAAACAGGAAAATAATCTTGAAATTAGCTGTTTTGTCATCGCTGCTTACTTCCCCACATAATCTTTACCATTGCTGCACAGTTATGCCAATAATGGGCATGTTTCTTAAAGCCATCACAAAAAAACTCTCCACTTTATCTCTACTTCTTCACTTAAGTCAGCAGATCCTATGAAGACATTCCTTTAACTTTGGGAAAAGATGGAAGCCCCATGATACTGATTGAAAACTGTATGACAGATGGCATAAGATGGTGAGAACCAACGTTATAATTGCTTCATGGGAGGTTCATGAAGTGTGAGGCATAGCACCATCATCTTGCATTAAGATTTCCTTTTTCTGCTTCCAAACTCTGCTTAATCATTGGTGCAAAGTTCTGAATGTTTCAAAGTAGCGCTCTGAGTTGATAGCAGTACCAGATCCAAGGAAATCCATTTGAATAATACCATCTGTGTCCCCCAAAATTGAAACCATATGTTTCTTGCTGAAGCTTGGATTTTGATTTTTTTTTCGACGAGTGAAGCTTTGTGATGATATGCCATGGACTGATGCTTTGGTTCTCAATCATAATGGTAATTCCATGTTTCACTGGCTGTTTCTATACTGGGGAGAAATTCCTCAATTTCATTCTTATAGCATAACAGCAGTTAATGGCAATTTCAGCTCAGGAAACTTTGACCTCTACAATCAACACATCGAGAAGCCATTTTGCACAAACCTTCTGTTATTGAAGAACATCAATAATGTGACCCAAATATTCCTATGAAGGGAAAAAGTTGAGAGCAGCTATCTTTTGAGCAATCTATCAGTTGTCCATAATCAGTTTGTTACTGTGTCTCATGTGAAACTTGTCATTTGCTGCCATAGGTTATCTACTTCATTCTTGATCACAAATTAGCTCTTCCTGATTCACTGTGTTTATATGTTTTGACTCAATGATGCACAATAGTTATGGGCATCACTATAAACTAATAATGGTTTGTTCTAATGAGTACTCATTGTATGCTTCCATATCATAAGCAACAGCAACACAGTGTTTTCTCACAACTTTCTGCAGCTGAAGTAAAAAAAAGATGCTAAAGAACATGTTATAGTTATAGCATGTCAGTATTTGTAATCTGTTGGCAATTTGTAAAAATGTAGGCATAATTTTCATTCAACCATTGTTAACTCAATTTGTTTTAATTTTTCCTATTGAAGTAGACAACCTGTGGCAGCAAATGACAAGTTTCACATGAGATCTAGTAATGAACAATAAAGATTTTTCTATAAAGGGCAGTGTAGTATGATATGTTCTACAGCAGGGATGTCAAACTGCTGGGCCGTGGGCCGGATGCATCATGCTGAAACTACGCCTACCCCATTGCCGGCAATGGAAAAAAAGTCGCGATACATCACGACATGTCATGTGATGTTGAGAGTTTGACACCCCTGTTCTACAGTCTCAACTTCATGGTTCCCACAAGGACATATAGCTGGTCATAGTTTACTTTTTAACTTCATCAAGGACAGAACATTATACCTGATACATGTGAAGGAACAAATGCTATTTCAATAATGTAATGTAAGGTGGATATATACTTATGTAAAACTATCCTTCTCACTCATTCTTGTTGATCTCATAGTCATTTTCCTTAACTTCCTTTGGACCAAGGGACATAATAAATTTCTAGAAAATCCATAGAAATGAAGTTTATATTTCAGAATTTTCTCCCAGTCTAAGAAATAAAATTCCCTTTGAGACACACTTATTTCCTAGTGACTTAAATGGTTACATCCATAGAGTACAGATAGTCCTCACTTACTGATCATTCATACAGCAACCACTCAAATTACAGTGGTGTTGAAAAAAGAAACTTATGACCAGTTCGTAAAAGTTGTGGCCATTGCAGCATCCCTGCAGTTATGTGATCACCATTTGGGCACTGGGCACTGGTGCACATTTACAGTGGTTGCAGTGCCCCATGCTCTCATGATTGTCATTTGCCACATTCACGTCCAGTTCCACCAAAGTCAGTGGGCAAGCTAACAGAAAATTGCAAATAGCAATTATATGATGTCACACTTAATGACCCATGGTAATTCACAACAACCATAGCTGGAGCCGAAGTCATTAAGTCAGCACAATTATGTGAAATTGCACAACAGTCACATCCCTTAGCAACAGAATTGCCAGCCCAAATTCAAGTTAGTAAGTGAGGACTATCTGTATTCTTATTAGAAGTGGGTTTTCTGTAAACTTTTAATTATCAACTAGGATTAATAGTTAAATCAGCTGGAGAAAAGGGGAAACCATCCATTTTAACCAAATACACATCCAGGTATAAAGACAATATAACATTCAATATATACAGGCAAAATTGACTGGTGAAGTTTGGCTTGGTGAGCTTCTGTTGGGCTGTAATCTTTACATTTATAAATTTGAGTGTCTCAAAATCTTCGAAAGCTTCAAGGATGGATAACCACCTTCTCACCAGAAAAAAAAAAAGTTGAATGGTAGCACAGACTTCCTTTAGCATTTTTAGTTGTATAATGGAGATACATTTTCCATATTGCTGAAAATGGAAAAACAATCCCAAGTGATTTAGAGTGTCTCATGTGATTGTTCTCCAGCCACCGTGTATAATTTTTACTTCTTGTAAAAATATCTCTCTCGCCTTCTCCTTCTCCCCCCCTCTCTGAATACATAAGTTTCTTTTCATTCCACCAAGAGTAAAGAAGAGGATTGCCAAATAATTTGCATATAGGATACCAGCCAACTGCTTTTTCAGCCAAAATAAGAGAGTGATTTTTATTTTAGATCTGAACCTAAACATATAAGTTTCTCTAGTAATTAAATAGCAAGGAGTTATAGCTATGACTCACCCCCTCTGGGTTGGATCACTTCTGTAAGATACCCTTGTTGAGAATATCAATTTCTTGATGTATTTCAGGTAGACTTCTTATAAGCAGGAGGATACATTTATCAGTGGAATTTTCTGTTACTGCATTCCAATTTTTTTTTCCTCTGGAAATGAAAAGGTGATTTAAAGTTAATAAAGGTCATATAAAGAGGTGTTCAATCTGGGAACTTCAGATAGTTTTTGCCATCTCTCCATTTGGGCGTTTTTCTTTTTCAGCTTGAGAAATGCCTTCTATTAAGATGTAATAGATATTCCCTGTAGGTTTCATAAATGCCGATGACTTTTGGCATTCTCACTCAAACCAGTGTGGAAAATTATATAAAAAAAGGTAAATGATAAGAGCCAGATACAGAAAACTGAATTTCAGGGAACTGTTTTTTGAGAAAATTCTGTGGGAAAAAGCACTGGGAATCTTGACAGTTATATCAAAACATACTATGTGAAGGTGTGTGTGTGTATGTGATTGTAAATTTTGAGTCCAGGTGACTGCTTGGACTAGTTCCTGCTGTTTTCTTGACAAGGTTTTTCAAAAGTGGTTTACCTCTGCTTCCTTCTTAAGGCTGAGAGAGAGACTGACTGCAGCTTTCCCAGGGCCACCCAATTAAAATGTGGACTCTTGGCAACTGGCATGTATTTTATGGGATCATGTGATCACCACTGTAACCTTCCCATCCAATTTCCAGCCAGCAAAGTCGATGAGAAAAGCCAGATTTGCTTAACGACCACATGATTCACTTTAACTGCAACGATTTTGTTTAACTATGGCAAAAAGGATCATAAATGAAACACAACTCACTTAACAACTGTCTTGCTTAGAAAGGGACATTTTGGGCTCAATTGCCATTGTAAGTTGAGGTAGTCCTCAACTTACAGCAATTCGTTTAGTGACCATTTGAAGTTTCAACAGCACTAAAAAGTGACTTATGGCCGTTTTTCACGCTTACGACCATAGCAGCAGCATCCCCAGGGTCACATGATCAAAAGTCGGATGCTTGGCAACTGATTCATATGTATGACAGTTGCAGTGGCCTGGGGTCATGTGATCCAGTTTTGTGATCTCCTGACAACAAAGTCAATAGGGAAGCCAGATTCACTGAACAACTGTGTTGCTAAGTTAAGAGCTGCAGGGATTTACTTAACAACTGTGGCAAGAAAAGTCATAAAATGGGATAATATTCACTTAACGAATGTCTCACGTATCAACATAAATTTTAGGCTCAGTTGTCATAAGTCAAGGAGTACCTGTAGTACTTTTTATATTTAATATGGAGGGTGTAAAGTCTAGATATGTAAAATCAAGTATTAGAATTATTTATATTGTATGTCACTGTTGCTCACTGTTAAGTGGTTTGCACACTATACGTTGCACACTCAAAACTGAGGACTACATAAATTCAACACCAGGTGACTCCTCAGTAACAGTTATGATTGAAATTAATATATTTGAATTATATTTCTTTAATATTTCTGAGTTTAAAATATTCTCATTGTGAAGAAAACAGCCCATTAACTAAATGTCTATATCTTGGTGTCTTTGTGTTTTGCTTTGATTTTGTATAATACCATCTAATCTAATACAGTGTTAGCATTATAATTCAGGTAGTCTTTGCTTAATAACCGGTTGCTTAGCGACTGTTCAAATTTCGATATGGACACCACCACCTCTAAAGGATCCATACAATCCAGTCCTGGAGTTCCAATTGCACCCCTTAGACATACATACACACACACACACACACTTGGACACATGACCACATTTCCAGTTGTTGGCAACTGGCTCACTTTTATGGAACCGGCTCACTTTTATGGCCAGTTACAGTATTCCCTGGTCACATGACCATGATTGACATCACTTTTCACCAGTTTCCCGTCTCTTCAGCAGAAAACACCCACAGGAATGAATTGAGCCACTTTCCGACTGCTGTGTTTGCTTTATAACCACAGTGTTCACTTTACAGCTACTGCAAAAAAGGTCCATAAAATCGGGTCAATCACGTGGGTGCCTCAACTTATGACCATTATGTCTTATAATAAAAAATCCAGGCTCCATGATGGTCGCAAGTCAAGGACTACCTATACTAAAAAAGAGTTGCTTAGTCATCTCCCTTCCAGCAGGTTGATACCATGCCAGGATGACATGGATCAAGATAACCTAAAGTCCTACTAGATCCCTTGGTTTACAGACTATGGCAATTTACCTTGCAATTTGCTTTCAGCTGCACTAAGATTTTGCCTTTTTTTAATCTTCTACTGACAGATCTTCAACAAAAGAGGCAGACTTGTTGGTGGAAACGTCCAAGATATATTATGGGAAAAAGAGTGGTATCATCTGTTTATTTACATTTCCTTGGAAATTTTAAAATTCATAAACATTAATATTTTGTCAGTTGTCTGACAGTACAACTGACATAATAGTTTGTGCCTTGTCAAGTAACAAAGCATTTTAAAAATTGCATGGCAACATGCTGTCACAGCAAGAGTCAAAACCAAGGTCTTGCTTGAGATAAGCTCTTTCAACATGTTATATGAGTGGCTGGAAAACTCTTGCATTTTTGTTCAGACCCCTATTGTTCTCTGCTATTGGCAGGCATCTTTCCCTTCTGTTTGGAATGGCAAAATGCCAAACACTGCTAAACACCCACCCACACCACACAGAGCATTAGATTTGCCAGATTTCACACACAAACCTTGATTGGAAATTTCCCATTCTCTAGAGTGCTAAGTTCAGTTCACAGGAGAAACAAATCAGCATAGGCTTCCCCCACTCCCCATGTAATATATTGTTTTTCTATATTATATGAAATTCATCTCCTCCATGGTCTGTTTGTAGATAAAAAATATTGGTGTCTACAGTTGTTCCACATTTAAGGAGGTACGGATAGGATTGTATGCTTTGGGACAGTTTAGTTTTGCTCGAGCATATTACCGATAACTTCAGTTCAAAGAATAAAATATTCTCCTTTATGGATAAAATGGTTTAAAGAGACCAACAAGGGATGAACTAAATCTAACAAAGGCTGTTGAGTTTTATGTTCCCATTAGAAGCAGAGGAATAGTGGTCATCTGGGAAAGGATATTATTAAGCAGGAAGAACAAGAATGAGGAAAGTTACTGAGCTCTACATGTATCTCACATATTCACATGAATTTTTCAAATTTGGTTTTTCATGGGTCATTTGCACATACAATTCAATCGCCTCTGAGAATTGATTTCTGCTGGGGAGCAGAATATAGTGTCAGTCTTAATTTTCTCTTTGTTTGATGTCTTTTTCAGAGTCCTGATGTAAAAAGGAAAGGAAAAAAATGGATGGCCAATAACCTTCATTTTTCTCTTACTATCCAAGAGGTTTGGGTAACAACATTATAGAGACCCAGACACCCGAGGTCATTAGAAATAGGGTGACATATACATTTAATAATTTAATTATGTATAGTTAATCTACAATTTGATTCACAGCTTAAGACTAGTGGAAGCTCAATAATTCCAATCCTAACGAAGGACCAAAGAATTATTAAGTGTCTAAGAATATAGGCAGTTCCAAGAAAGGTGTGTTTTTTTGTAAAATTATCTTTTAGTAGTGTTAAACTCTTCAATACAAAGTATTCTTTAAGAAAAGAATTATCATAAGGCAAAATAGTAAACTACAAATAGGGCTTAACCATACCTGAGAGCTATCAGGCGTGGGTAGAGAATGGTTGGGGGGGACAGAACAGCAGAAATCCATTGATTAAAAGCCAAAAAAATACATGAAGATAAAGTGAATTTGTAACTGTAGCAAACATTTTGGAGATTAGGAAAAAAAATCCAAATATTCTTTTCAAAGAGGGAGTGACACTAATAATGTCCAGATTTGGGTTAGTTGGAAATTGTTGTTCAGAGTCCAGCAGATTCTCTTCCTGAAGAGTAAAAGAAGAGAAAAGAAATGGGGGGGGGTAGTTAATTCAAGTCTTTATTAAGCTCTTCTTTCAACTTTGCTCTAAAAGTATACTCATTGACAAGTGGAGAACCTGACTGGCCATTGGCTCTTCTGACAGCTGCAGAAGAAGTAAAATATCTTAAAAACTGCTATTTTCATCCTTCTTGATTAGGGAAATTTGGCAAGAATTTCAAGATTATAAATCTGATTTTTTTCCCTTACATGTGTAACTTATAATTAAATTACTGTATTGCAAAATGAAAAAAAAATAGTTACTATAAGTTATGCTCTGCAAGTGTGAGCATTGCATGTGTGAGAACTGGAGAAGCGGTGGGAATTACCATCCTTATTAGGATGGCTGGTCTTGAGATACCCATACATTCCAATTGTTAGGATTTATGAATCAAACATAATAAACCAGGTTGGGAGGAACGGGCATGTTTCATTATAGGGAATCCATTGTAGTTCTATTCAGATATCAGTGGCTGCTTTGATGCCCTGTCTCTATGGTATAATATTGCATGGATGGTGGCTATCACATGACTGTTAGAAATGAGAAGTACACGTGTATAATTATTGACCTCAGTGACTGCTGTATCCACTAGGAATAAAGATCTTAAACAAGCTTAAGGCCACCTGGTCTAACACCATCAGTCCAGGAACATAAAATGAACAAGTAAGAGTTTATACTGGCAATGAAGAGAAACTTGCTTTGTAAGAAAGGGTGGTTGAAATGTGGTGGGATTGAGTCTCCATTTGTTTTAAATTTACCATTTGACAGGCTTCTCTTCGGTTCGCTAATTTTTGCCATGCAAAGCAGATTCTTCCCAGTGATTATGACAGGCTGACCTCAACTGTAAATATGCTTAGGATCACCAAATTTTGACTTGTGCATTCTAGGGGCCATAACTATCTTGCTGGTTACCTATTCCTGCCTTAGACCAATCAAATGAAAAAGGGGGATTCCTGGGTTGTTTTTCTGAATCAGTCAGTTTCCTGCACTGGAGGAAAAACTGTTCATGCTAATCAACCTCTCTTAGATTTCTTTAAATCCGCATGATGCTTTAGATGAGGTGGAGAGCATTATCTTGTTAGCAGTGTTATATTCATCTACTTGTCCAGCTGGCTCAGGAAGCAAAAATAGCAAGAATCTGATTATAACAATTCTGACGTGCACAAAAATTATTCCTCCCCCAAGCTTAATATAAATTTCTCAGGTTTTAATAATTAGCCATTGAAGTCTGGTCCTTCAGTTTCTGAATTTTCCTTTTGTTTAGAGATTCTAAACTAACCAAAAAATCAAGGGGAGGATCTTCATCTTTTGGGAAAGATATCCATTAAAAAAACAGCACTTTTTGGAACAAATCACTTTTCTACTGAGCATAAAACTGCCTTGTTGGTACAGAGTGAAAAGTAACTAATACCACATTTGCTTTCATTACTGTTAAATTGTATCAGAAATATGCAGCTGAAATATATAGAGGGCTGTACTGATTTTTAGGAAAACAGACTGATTTTTTTTTCTAATGGAATTCTGTAACTAAGGATGTATTATACTTTCCATAAATGAATGCTGTGTAGATTAATAGCACGAATAATTATGTATACATATTAGGAAGTCAGAATAATACTAACATAAAGTGCAATTCATTCAGTGTAAAGGTCTGAGGACTTTAATCCTCCAATTGAGCTCCATGTAGAAATTCAGCACATGTAGAAAACTATCAAGTCTTCTACTCTATTATATAAACTGCAACTTTGTTTTCTTTTTAATGTATACAAAGGTACATTGTTTTCCCCTTAGAAACAGTTTTAGGCATATTCATCACTGAGGATTTGAAATAGCTTTGGAAACATCATCATTTGTTTTGCTTTTAAGTTTTATGCGATCACATACACTTATGAAGTAAATAACTGATCATAATACACTTTTGCTAACAAGCTTTTACTGTAGTTTCATTTCAAACCTATTTCTGATATAAAAATATGGTACATAATAATTGTACTCAAAATCCTGTATCAACTGGGAGGTTGAATATTCCACAGAAATTTTTAGTAACTGGAGTACAAGTGTGTTTTAGCTGAAGTCCTATGAAATCTCATCAATTCCCTCATGATGCTTCACTTCCATATCCTAAATACATGCAGAAAAAATATTTTATTCTACAAGTTCTGCATGTGAGGGTTGGATCTGATTAGTACTTGGATGAGATTCTTCCAAAGGGCTGTAGATAGAACAGGAACTTGAAAAACATCCCCAAAGAAAGCAAGGTGGAACCCAAAATTTTATCTTTTGCTACTCCCATTAAACTGAAACAAAACAATAAAAATGTGCACTTAAGAGTAATTTGAAAAATTGTATTTAAATTTATTGATTTCCATATTCGGCTTACATCCTGTTAAATTCCATTTATTGTGAGAAAGGAATACATACAATTTTCCATTTTTACTTGCTTCTTAATACTACTATAAATACTTGGAGTTATTTGTCACAATAGATTTACAAAACCTTTTATAACTCTGATGTTTAAAACATATTTTATAAATTACTGATCTTTATGGTACTTCATTATGGTTATTTGTTCTGTTTATGCTAAAAGTATTTAGCATTTCTGCTTTAGGGGCCATTTTGAACTCAACTATAAATATCTGTAAGCAATTAGCACCTTATGCAGTTTGTGGTCAGATCTAATGGCAATTCTTAATCTATGACTGTTAAGTGAATGTTTTTGTCTGTTTGCAGCAATATTTTTAGAAAATATATTGTTGTGCTCAGGCATCCTTTCCATCATCCAGCTCCACAATTCAAAACACAGTTCAGACAGCAGTTGAGAAACTAATAACACATTTACAGGATTTGGAATGAAAATTAACAGTTGATTGCTTTTTCACCAGTATGCATCTAGCTAGCTAAGGGGGGGGGGGAAGTGTCTGGTTGGCATATTGAGAAATATAAACCAGAAATTACCCCAGCATTCTTTTCTTGCAAATCCGGAAGTGTGAACAGTTTTTTAAGATGAATGGAAAGGATCATCTCACATTAACTGTAAATAGGGTAATAGAGAAAGATGAGTTGAAAGTTAGCAATTAGCTGGAAGTGCAGTTAACAAAAGCAAGAGGTGACATAGTAGTAGGACAACATGAGGGGAAATGGCTTCCTTGGCCAAGCCACCTAGCTCTATTCTTTTGTGGCCCTTCAGAAGATAGGGCAGTGATGGCAAACCTTTTAGAGACCGAGTGCCCAAACTGCAACCAAAACCCACTTATGTATCATCAGATGCCAGGTGGGCATGGCCCATTGGGTGAGTGTGGCCAGTTGGATGGGCGTGGCCCATTGGGTGCACGTAGCTGTGGTGGTAATGGCAGACTGGGTGGGACTAAAAAGTTCAATCAATCAATTCCAACTTTGCGAGATCTTTTTTTTTCCCCACCAGAAGTTGAAATTGATTGATTGATTGAACCTTTTTTTTGCACATGGCGGTGGAGGCCTAAAGCGAAAAGGTTTTATAAAACCCAGCTGAAGGCCTAGGGCTGGGGCGATGGCACCCATGCCCACAGAGAGGGCTCTGCATGCCATCTGTGGCACACGTGCCATAGGTTCGTCACCATGGATATAGGATAATCAGGAGTCTCAGTTGATAGAAAAGAACAAAAAGAATGTCCACATCTAGACTCTTTGTCACTTTTTTTTTTTAGCATATGGCATACCTGGCCAAGGAAATCTACAATTCTTTTTACCACAGAGTAGTTTTGGCAGTCTAAGATGGCTAGTTCATTTTGTTCACGCATACACACGATCCATGGTACATCACAGGGACAAACAAGTTTTGAACCAGTTGGCCAGCAGCATTTTGGGGATGTCAGGTCATTCCAGTTTTCTTCTGCTGACCTCGCCTCACACAGAATACTACTAGCTTTTCCCACTGGAGTGTTACCTATTTATCTACTTGCACTTTTACATACCTTTGGACTGCTAGGTGGGCAGACGCTTGAGGCTAATGATGAGAGCTCATTCAGCCACACATTGCAGTAGGCTCAGTGCCAACTATCTCTGGTCAACAAGTCTAATGTCTTAAGCTACTGCAACACTTCACTCCATCCACTACAAACCATAGAGGAAAAAGTATCGGGGAAACATTTGACAGGGTTGCCTTACATTAAAGATGATATTTTACATAAAGGAAATTTTTCTTACTCTTTTAACCATTTTTCTTGGGATAAATCAGTTTCCCCTTTAAATTGGGGTCATTATGAGATTATGATTGTAAATGATGATGGCTGGACCATTATTTTATAAGGTTTATAATTAATATAGTTTCTGTTGCATTATGCAATGGCTTGCCACTTTCTGGTTATTTTCAAAACCTTTAAGGCAGTTTTCTTTTCCAGTTCAAATAGTTGAAGAGATGATTTCATATAAAAGAATAATAAACAGAACAAAATACACAGAATCAGGATTCAGAGTTGAAAGCTTTTGGACCAAGACCTTTCATTTTTCCATCTTTCTGATGGCTGTAAATGTGGTCAGCAAGCAAGTATTATTTTGATGCAGAAGATGTGCTTTGTAACAGAGCAAGAAAGTTTAAAAGTTTAAGGATTGCTCTAACATTGAGCCAGGGTTGTTTTTTTTAACGAGCTAAAGCCAGGTCCTTGTTTTATAGTTATTGCCAAAAAGCAAAAACTTAATGTGTCCATAATAATAGCCTTGTATTAAAGATTTGGATGTTCTTCAGCATATACAATAGGGGAAGAAATGGTTAATGACAATTTATGTTGATTCAAGTGGTGCTAGTATTATTACACCACAATTCAGCCAGAGAAAACAGCCTCAGAGCCAGAAAGTAAGTTTTCATTCCATTTCTTCTGAATCTTTTCTCTTTATACAAAGGGAATTGGCAATACATAGTATTATCAGAGCCAAATACAATTGTATCCTATGCAAGATCTTTGCAGTTTAGATCATTGCTAGGGAACCTTCAGCTACTTAACAGCATAGATCATTATATTCTAAGTGGATTTTAATTGGAATCCTAAAGTTGAATTAAAATAGTACATTTTCAAACTGAAAAATATTTATAGATAAATGCAGTTTGGTTTACATACAGTTTTTTTTATTTAGAGAAATATACTGATATTTATAGTATTTTTGTTGAACACCAGTTACAAAAGAGTAGCACAGCACTGAAGTTAATTTGGAAGGATATGTGCATAAAACATTAATAAGAAAAACAGTCATACAAACATGGAAGTCCCTCTATATACATTGTTCATTAAACTTGGTAATTTATAAAAATAGACAAAGCAATGAATTTTATTGCAACCCGATTTAAGAACCATTGCCATAGAAGGGGGAGGGAATGTAGCAATTTATAACTTGAATAAGCAACAGTATTTGTTAAAGAATATGCTTGTGCTCCATGGAAACATAATTCTTAATCCTGTAATGTATTATGTGTTAAGCTCCTTTAATATCAATTTTTTGAATTTCTGAGAATTCATGATAATAGTAATTTTCATTTTTACTGAGTTGATAACCCACTCACAGATTCAGAAATACACTATTTAAAAGATCTTATGTATATTTTTTAGCAAAGTAGGAACTCATGAACTTAATCTCTGTCTAATAAGAAATAAAACTTTAAAGGGAACATTTCTTTTTTCCTTTCTTTATTAATGAGAGACACAACTTTTACAACTTTCTGTGAAAAAAAATTTCTGGCCTCCCGCGAGCCAGAGTAGAAAGGCACAGGCACAGCTTCAACAGCAAAGCAGTGCCAATTCCACTCTGAGTTCCTGCTTCCCCATCATCGCAAGGGGCAGCACCGGCCTTCGGCAGGGCCTGCAAGCAAGGCAGAAGAGCCGTGATGTCCTGCCCACCACAGCTCACCTGTGGGACTAGGCAAGGACCTGGTGCCTGAGTGCTGGCCTTCTGCTTGCTGGCCTTTAATTGCTGGCACTGAGATGGCCCATTCGAATGGAGTCTTGAACTGCGAGGCGAGACAGCTGAAGTGACCGTGGAGCAACCGGAGACCTATCCGCTTCGCCAAGAGACAAGCTGCAGGTGCTGGAGTCCAGCTACGGGCGGGACTTTCAAGAACTGCGTCTCGACCAGCCGTGGAATGTAATACGAAAAGACTGCTCGGGTTTCCTGTTTGTTGGTGTTGTGCAGATGATGACCAATGTTTGCAAATTGGGAATCGCTGCAGAAGCTCGTGTAGATTTAGATTTGTTGTATTAAACAGATTTAAAGATGGCTAGAAGTTCCTTTTTTGAGACTGAATTTTTGGTCTTGCTTGCCTGACTTGCCCCAATCCTTGTTCTCACCCATCCTTTACTAAGATTGTCTGCTTGAAATCATTTAATATTTGAAAGCATATTAATTAGCATCTGGATCACTTGCCTCCCCCCCCCATGCCTCTGTCCCTGTCAGTGCCACCTCATGAGCCTCCCACAAGCCAGGCAGCCACGCAACACATCCGGATTGCCTGCCTCCCCCCAGCCTCTGATTCCATGCTCGGACTTATCTGTGTTGTGTGAGCTGCAGCTGCTGCCAGACACTCGCCGCCTCCTGTGCTGGCCACACCCACCCACCCTGGGCTTATTTTTGGGGTAGGGCTTATATTAGGCTCACGCTAAAAAATCAGGCTAGGGCTTGTTTTTTTGGGTGGGTTTTATTTTCAGGGAAACATGGTAAAGAGGAATTTCTTGGACGACCTTTAATTCTTTCTTTAGGTCTGAGTTATTAAAAGATTGGTATTGCTTTCCAAATTTGAAGTCGACTCGTGTTCTGTTAAAGTATCTATTTCTTTTAATGAGGGGCATTCAAGGAGACCCACCATAATTGTGAAGGAAATTTCCAACAAAGATGGGTATGAGTTGTCAAGGGTATTGATATATGTGCATTAAATTTCTCTGCCATTCCAGGCTTGACATCTTTCAGTGTGGATATAGTTTTCTTATTTGAAGAGTTGATTGATGATTGCTAGCTTATATTTGTACTCTGTGGGGATTTGATCAGGACTGGTACCCGTTGTGAGATTTTGCTAAGTAGAACCAACCAAGTACATGTTTGTTTTAGCTTGCATTGCATATTTTGGCACCCAGCCCTGATTTGAAATACCTTAGAGCTTTCTGTGATTACTAATAATGTGAATTTCTAAGGATCATGCTTTCTGAATCCAGAATGCTGTCATGTTTCTGTAGGTGATCATGGAAATTAATAACTTTATTTTGGCCTGCCAGAATATTTCACAGCAAGACCCTCACATAGACGAGTTGATTAAAACCTGATTTCATTATCAGATAAAAGGCCTCTATCTTTAACCCAATGTTTTGCATTGATACCATTAACTTTTAGGCATGAAAGTTAATTAATTTCAAAACCATCGGTGCTATCGGTAATCTAATTTTCTTTGCTATCCTTTCTAGTAGTAAGTTAACTGGCTCCTGAAAAGAATGAAGTAATATGTATAGCAGGGATTGAATAATTCTTTTGGAAGTGGTAGAAAACAGTTATAGTTTTGAAACACAGGACCACTTGTGTTCTGTTGAATGTAATAATATCAGTTTTTTAGGCTGGTGGAGTTCCAGCTAGGCTAGGAAAGTGAGATGCTTATCAAAATTCTGAACTTTAAATTTTAACGTTATTTTAGCCTTTACCTTAGTTAAAGAACTCTTCCAGGGATTCGATTTTCTGTCTCCCAACCATGTTGACCCAGGGCATTTTGACTGTTTTCAAACCTACTCAGAATTCAGAGCAGGGAAATTTGCTTGCTGAAAACTAATAATCTAACAATGTGAATACCTCAAAAAGTGTTGCAGTTCCTTCTCTTACCCATATTTATTTTCTCATTTTATGAAGATTGTGTGTGTATGCTGCTTACTGTTTTATTATGTGGGCAGGCATAATTACTGTATATTATTCATCCATTTCCATGCATCCTTTCATTTTTAAAAAAATCAGTATTTTTTTTAATCTTCAACTGGATTCTTCTTCCTATAAATTAAATTCATTGTTTTGTGACATACACTCAACAACAGTAGAAAAAAGGTTTCGACCTTCTACTTTGTGACATCTTTTTGTGTATTTGAAGAATATTAGCCTATCCCCTCTCAATTTTGTTCAGTGCTCAACATCCTTGGTTTCATCAATCTCCTTCTAGAACTTTGTTTCTAATTCACTAATTAATCCTTGTGGCTTTTTTGCTGAACTTGTTCCAATTGTTCTGAATCCTTCTTAAGTGTGGTGCCCAGCACTGGACACAGCAACTTGAGAGAATCTGACTAAAACAGCAGAAAGTAGAATTATTCCTTTCCATGATTTGGAAACTTTAGCTCTGTTGATGCAGCCTAAAATTGCATTTTATATTTTCCTCAGCAATATTATATTATTGCCTCAAATCCAGATTGCAGGCAATTAATATTTCAAGATATTTTTCACACAAGCAGTATTACTAATTCAATTATCTACTATAATTCTCCCAATGTATATGTGATTTCTATTTCGTAAGTAAAGAAAGAATTCATATCTGTTAAATTTTACTTTAAACCCATTTTTCTTCATTCATCAATATCATTTTGATCTTTATTTATATCTATCTCATTCAGTCTTAATTCTTTTGCAGTCTGGTCAGAATTCTCTCCACTTTTTCATCCAGCTCATTAATAAAAATGTTGAGTAAAGGACCTAGTACTGAACTTTATGGCACTCCACAAATTTGCTCTCTACAGTTTAATGAAAAACATTGGTGGGCTGAAATCTTTGAGTACAATTTTCAAGCTAGCTATGTATTGACTTAATTATCATGCCACTCAGCTCATGCTGAGCTAGCTTGTTGGTGCCCTGTTGTTCAGGACATAAAAAGCATGGTTTTGCTGCCATGATTGGAGAGCAAAGCTTCTTTATATTGCCTACTTCAAAGGTATTTGGTGCTTTTTTTTAAAAGATTACTATTCTTAGATGTAGCTCTTTATTTGTTCAGGCCCAAACCAAATCTGCATCTGCACTTAGTCATATTCCAAGATGTTAAAAATAGTTTTAGAATGCTAGCAAGATTTCATCTTTAAAAACTATTATATTTCCCGTTTAGTAAAATAGGCAGATGGGCTTTCCCCCGCCTCTTTTCTCTCTCCATTCTCAATGTTTATCTCTCCATTCAGTTAATTTTCCATATAGATTCTTGCTTCTATTGCATGTCTCTTTTTCTCCCCCAACTTTGGATAGCTTTTGAGTTTTAAGAGCACTTCCATTTATTTAATTGCTCTTTTATATTATAACATTCCACACACTAAAACAAAACATTTAAAAATATGGGAATTTTGATGGTATTCTATAATTCATATATAATTAAAATGAGACTATGATGTATTTGCATGCGGTCTTAATATTACATATGGTATTCAGATTCAAATTGTAGCCCAGAGTAATTAACCACAGGATTCACTTGTGTTTAATGAGGATTAAAATGGTTTTGGTTTAATTTGGTCCAGCTTTAAGACAAATATGATTCAACAAAAGTCAATACATTAAACTATTCATCGAACAGGATACGTCTTTAGTGTACATTTGCTCTTTTCGTAATTGTTAAAGTTCCATGCTGCATGTTTAGGCCAGAGTAGTACTGAACATTACTCTTTTCCCAAGTTTTTTGTTACTATGTTGTACATTTATTTATTCAAAAAAAAAAAAAAGCAGCACATAACAATAGTTAACAGAAGAATGTGGAGGAAAAAAACAACAATGTTTTGAATTGATTTTGTTTATTCCATTTTTAGTTGTATTTCCTTAAGCAGTTTTCCCTTATGTGAGTCTATACAAAAATTATGACATAGCCAAGTTTGTCCTTTTTTTAAAAATTAGAAGCATTTTTTGCTGGGGATATTCATCTTTTTACCAGGGGTACCCAGCTTTTTTTGTGGTGGACAGCCTTGGACTTTTGAAGGCATATCTCATAAAATGGATGTGGCACCAGTCAAGACAAACTGGTGAGACCAAAAGAAAGTTATCTCTCTATTGGGTATCTTGAAACAATGCAGTCATTTCTTGGAGGAAATGCAGCTCCTTCCAGAGCAGTTAGGAATCATTGATGTGAACAGAGAAGTCTTATTTTCATCAGATACCGGTAATAGTGTTCCTAGGTGAGAAAGGGGGTTGATTAAAACCCACAGCAGTATGATGCCCAAAACAGTTAGGTGACATGCTTAAAAAAGGATATTTATAGAGAACTCACTCCAAATGACCAAATCAACTAATTCCATGAGCACCACTGGCTTCTTGATATTTGATAAGAGTGGCAGATTGAGAACATACAAGATCAGCCTAGTTGCTTTTTGATATTCACAGCTTTTTGTCCGGAATATAATTTTTTAAAAATAATATAACCAAGATTCCATTCTAGAGATTAAGACTTGTAACTCAAATATAATATTGAAGCAAATTTAACTACAGCTATTGTTCTCAGTTATGTATCTTTCTGTCAAATTTGGTAATTTTTTATTTTTCTATTCATCAGCCTTATCATCAGCTTTATTTTTACCTTCATATTATCTTAGTACAATTGTAGGAACCAACTACATTTTGTTAAAATGATGGGCAGATTTTAAGGTGACTTAATAGGGATATTATCAGGAATAATAAGAATTCATCCAACATCCAGAATCTGTTTTTTAAAAAAAGTACGTTACTGAAATCAGCACGTTAGAAGAAAATATCCATGCTGGATAAGTTATATAATAGTGGATAAAAAGAAACCAGCAAATCCAAACGTTAAGATGATTCTAACAGTAATGTTCAACACTGCATAATCAAGCTATTGGAATAATCCCAACTATGTGGATTCAGTTGATTTTGTGAATGAAGGTAGATATACGTGACCTTGGATAATGTTGCAGGATCTAATCTGAGTTGGTCACTTGGACCAAAGTTTTATTCTTCCAAGTTTTCAGTCTTGTGCTGGAGCTCATCATCAGGGAACTTCTCACTCTCTAGAAAATGTGTACTGGGCTGTTCTAAGTGTTGTATTTTATATGGTTTCTTGTTGTGTGTAGCTTTTAGTTGTTAATTATGATGTTGATGGCTCAGAAATTGTTGTTTCCTTGCACCACCACACCCCAAAAATAGCCAGAGAAATGTCTGAAGCCTTCGAAATGGCCCCTTGTCAGTCAGGAGAAGTGCTGATTTATCACCAGCCTACCAGGTGCTTTGGAGCCAAGAGCAGGTGGCATAAGGAAACAACAGCTAATGACTTAATAGCCAACCATCAACACCCTAATTAACAATTAAAAGCTACGGACTTCCGGTTCCGGTTCACGGTGTCTCTAGTTGCACAGAGAGACTTGTCTCCTCATCGGCTAGCTTTCCCTCTGCCGGCAGACCCTTATGTGGGTCCAAAGTCGCCCTGGAGGGTGCAACTTCTGTCGAGGAGGCTCTGCTTGGCTGATGAGGAGCGGCGGCTCCTTTAGCCGTCCGAGCTATCTCTGAGGGCCGACGGAGAAGAAGATCGGCCAGTAAAATGGCTGATCACCCTGCTGCTTCAAACCGCAAGTCAAAGAACATCTAAGCTGTAAGAACCACCATGGTGAATCCGGGTGAGACCTTTCTTTGTTATTCTCTCTATTCTACTTTGTATTTGATACCTTAAAGAGCCTTGTTGGAATTACTTCCCCGGCTTTAAAAGGCAGCTTCTACATTTTTTGGGAAGAAAGGCATTCTATAAAAATAGAACAAAATTTTAAAGACTACATTTACTTTTATATTTTGTGGAGCACAGAAAAAAATTTTGTTTCTTTTCCTTTCCTCTTTTTCTAAGAACTGTACTATCATCCTATGCTGGAAGATTATTTCTTTTTCACATTATAATTTAAAAGACAGAAAAGGGGAAATGGTGTTTGGAAAAGACTTTTTGTAACTTACTGAGGACATCTAGTGGTGAAAATTTAATACTGCAGTATCTGGTTACTTGGTTTGAAGATAGCTGAAGAGGAAAGATAAGCTGGGTAACTGTGGGAACTGTGGGGGTGGATATTGCCTAAACTATATCAAATATAGCCTCCACAAAAAAGAAAAGAGAGACTCTTTTTAGTCACTATCAAAATGGAGAAATCTCAGTCACAGTTAAACTGTACACTTATATTGGAAAAAATTTATGAGGCTACTGCAGAAATCTATGCTACAATGAAAAAGTTTACTACAGAACTAAGATCCAGAAATTTCACTTCAAATGTTCAAATGGATGTCCAGGCTACATCTAACTATGGTATAAATCAGTGGTTCTCAACCTATGGGTCGGGACCCCATTTGGGGTCGAACGACCATTTCACGGGGGTCGCCAAACAACGCAGTCCGCCATTTTTCCCCTTTTCCTTAGCTGTGCTACTCCCTTTTATTCTATTGGCTTTTGAAAGCCAATAGAATAGACTCTCTTGAATAGAGTCTAATTCTATTGGCTTTCAAAAGCCAATAGGAATTGTCCAGGCTGTCTTTGCCCTGCGGAGCCCGCCAAAAGTCCCATTCTGCAAATGGTGCTGCAAGTTGTCTGCAGTGAAGGCGAGCTGTCTGGAAGCTTCCACCCCTCCCTGCTGAGCACCTACTAAAAATGTAAGTAAAAGAAGGCCAGGGGTGGGAAGCCGGCGGGCGCAGGGAGGGTTGCTGGTGCACGTGGGGCCCGGTGGGTGCCTTACCTCCCTTGGGCTGGGCCAGCTGGTGGCCCAGCAGGTGGTCGGCCTGCGCCGTCTCTGCCGCTTGCCAGCTACGCCTCGGCCGGCGCAAGGGGCAGCACCATGCATGTGCGGTGCTCCCGGGCAGGGAAAGTCCTCGACTTACGACCGGTTGGGTAGTCCTCGACTTACAACCAGTTGGGTAGTCTTAGACTTACGACCGGTTGGGGGTCGCGGCATTAAAAAGGTTGAGAACCACTGGTATAAATCAAAATATATTAGAAGAGGAATCAACAGAGATAAAAGAGGAACTTATTCTATCTTACAAACCTTCCATCTGCAACTTTGACGAACAGAAGAAGCAAAGACTGAGATTTCAAACTACAAAGCAATGACGCTTCAAGGAGGAGAGAAATAGACGTCTAATGCAGAGGATGGGATTTCTATTATGTCAAAGGCTACTGCAAGCAACAAAGATAGATCCACTGTTGAAAGGGAAGCGTCCCTATGGAAACCTGCCTGGCACAGGAAAAAAGCCAGAATTAGACTAAAAAGAGAAATTTAAAATTGTGTAATGTTGGATTTATGGTTTGTTTTAAGGATTATGATTTTAGAGTTAGAAGCAAGAAAAAAATATAAACATATATACATGAGGGTGATTTTTAGAATGGATATTTTAAATAGATTAAGAATATTTTTGGAATAATAGATATATTTTGAGGAAACTTATGTATTGGAATTGAAAAAATATTGATTTTTTTAGATTGGAATGGTTTTAATAATTAATGGAGTGTTTTAACTTAGATGATTTTTTTTGTACAATAACATTGATGTGATAAGGTATGACAATCAATTGGATGAAATTTGAAGTTTGTGTAATGAATTGAAGTGAATTAAGGTTTAACATTATTTTTTAACTAAGATAGCTATCATGTAATGGAAAAAGAAATAAATGAGATTGGTGATAAAAGGAGGGATGAGAGAAATTAAGAACTAGAATACATCTGGAAGGGATACCTGAATTGATAACTTGTTGATTTAAAGTTAAATTTGATTTTGGTAATTGTAAACTGATAAAGTTTAAAACAGGTTTAGTAGTAATAGAAATTTAATTTAGAAATGGAATATTTTAAACGTATTATGTTATTTGAGGGAAATAGAGAGGAGACAGTGAATGTATTAAGTTGAGTTGTTCATTTATGTTTTTACTTTTGAATGTTTGATTACCCAAACACCACGGTGTGTCCTGAGTACTTTTCCTTAAAAGTTAAAAAAAACAATAAAATATTTTTTAAAAAAAACAATTAAAAGCTACGCACAACCAGGAACCACATTAATACAATGCGTAGAACAGCCCAGTGTACATTTCCCAGAGAGAGAGAAGTTCCCTGATGATGGGGTCCATTATGAACCAAAAAGCTTGGATTAATACACCTTTGCTCCTGGTGATGGACTCAGATTGGAACCTCAGTTGATTTTGTCATAAATTCTGTCATCACTGTTGATCCTAGAGCTGCTAGAACTTATATTATATATCAGTAAGGCAAGGGAACATTTGTATGTTTCTTTTTTGGGAGAATTCCATGGGTAATGTAACAAAAATCTGTGCTTAATGAAAGCCTAAATAAGAATCAAATAACCAACAGTAATAATCTCTCCCTAATAAATGTTTTCAATCCAACTCAGAATAGAAACTGGTACAGATCAGCCAAATTTCTCTCCCTGTTTCTGTTGCAGCTAAATTCCTGGAAACTCTAATACTTACAAGCGTTTATAATTCTATATATTTAAAATAGAACTGTAACTACAGCCAGTCCTCAACATACGACCACAACTGAGCCCAAAATTTTTTGTTGCTAAGTGAGACAATTCTTAAGTGAGTTTTGTCCCATTTTATAACCTTTATTGCACATTTGTTAAGTGAATCATTGCGGCTGTTAAGTTAGTAATATGATTGTTAAGTGAATCTGGTTTCCCCATTGACTTTGCTTGTCAGGAGCTCTCAATTGTTGATCACACGACCCTGAGACACTAGGACCATCATAAATATGAATCAGTTGTCCAGCATCCAAATTTTAATCATGTGACTACATGGATGTTGCCATGGTCGTGTGAAAAACGGTCGTAAATCACTTTTTTCAGTGCCTTTGTAACTATGAACGGTCACCAAATGAACTGTTGTAAGTCAAGGACTACCTGTATTTACTGTTAAAATAGTATATATTATACTATTTTTTTAATTTTTCCATGATATTTTTAACTTATTTTTAAAAGCACTTTCTGTGATAATGTATTTTTATTATAATTATCTTTGTTTTTCCTTTTTTCCTTTTTTTTGCTAGTTTAAAAACAATAATAAATAAATAACCTTACGAGCAGTGATTCTCAATCTTTTCTTCACCATGGACCCCCTTTAAATACCTTTTATGACCATGGATCATGGCCATGGACCCCCAAGAGTTAACTCAAGATTTAAATCAGGGGTCTTCAAACTTGGCCCTTTTATGACTTGTGGACTTCAACTCCCAGAATTCTTCAGCGAGGCATGCTGGCTGAGGAATTCTGGGAGTTGAAGTCCACAAGTCATAAAAGGGCCAAGTTTGAAGACCCCTGATTTAAATCATAACATTTCTTCAAGCCTTCAAAGACCTCCAGTGACAACATTGTGGGCCTGTCAGGGGCTCACGAACCACAGGTTGAAAACCATTGCTTGCAGAAATGTTGTGAAACTTGATTTGATTTATTAAAAATATTGTGTGTCATATTTTTAAATGTAGTTAAGGGAAAGGCAAAACTATTTAAATGTCACATTGGGGATTATTTGGAGGGTAGAGTCTGCAGATTGGAAAGTGGAGCTATGCGGGTGAGTTGGATGTAGTCTTCTGAATTGGAATTATTATACAGAGGTAGAATGTGGTTGTGTATATGGGAATTGCTATGCAGATATATTGGGAGACAAAGCAGCTGGAAATGCCAAAAGATGCAGAGGAGAAGCAAGGACTCATGGGACACTAACCAAGATAGATACAAAAATGAAAATAAAAAGCTCTTTTCCAAGTAGGTGATAAGGGCTTAAATGATAAAAACATTTGACATTAATGCAAAAGAAGAACTTCAGATTGCCACATCCATTTCCCCAGGTGTATTTATTTGGCATGAATGCCATTACTAATAAAATATAATATTGTGGCTTGCCTGCTATAATGCCTTTTCTATATAAAATTCACTGCATTGTTTTGCTCTACAGAGAACTATCCTGCTTTTTGCAAGAGTATTGCTTGATCTGGACACTCGTTCCCCACTTTTCCCAAATGACAAGCAGATCCTACTGGCTTAAAAGATTGCCAGCACTCAAATGAAGTAAAACATTTATTTCAACACATGTTTAACAGAGCACCACAGCATTCAAAATATTTTGTTTTTTAAAAAACAACAAACCTAGGAGTCAGGGCTGCATTTATTTTTCTTCCAGAGTTACATGGGAAATTCTTCAGAATGTGCTCATATTTTGTTGGTTGCTTTCCTTGGCAAGGATGTTAAAAGTCATGTTGTCAGGAGTAAACCTGACCTTTCAACACTGATAAAATAAGGTCAGCCTCAAAGGTCAGTGTGAACAATACACTGAATGGCCTACTGAAGACCACAGCTGCACATAGAATTCTGTCTTTTAAAAAAATAGACACAAGCAACTTTATACTTTGTGAAAGGATTGTGCTAGCCTAATAAAGCTGTATTCCAAAGGAGCCATCCCATTCATCAGAAAACCATAATTATCTTCATGGGGTTCTTTCAGCTTGTCTTGCTCTCAATCTTTATTCACGAGAATCTCTGTACGTAGCAATAGTATACTTCTGAATCATGGACACTGGGGTGAGGCTGTCACCTCCTTGTACAGTGTGTGAGTTTCCATAGCTGACTGGTTGAAAATCGATTGTGGGTTTGCATGCTCAGAGAAAACTAGCAACACGTTGCTTCTATAGTGTTAAGTCATTAATGAAACAATAGAAGACATGACTGCCCCATTTCAATAATTGTAACTCATATCTTTGAGTTAGACAACTAACTAACCATGAGCTGTGGTGGCACAGTGGTTAGAATGCAGTACTGCAGTCTACATCTGCTGATTGCTGGCTGCCTGTAGTTTGGCAGTTCGATTCTCACCGTGAGGGTCTGGATGGGGGGTTAACAGACTCAGGCTCAATCCTGACAAGACCGAGTGGCTTTGAATGTTGCCTCCAAGGATCATGTTAACTGTCCAGTGTTGACTCTAACAGGGGAACATATACCCCCTTCGGAGCGGGTTCACAACATGGGTGTCCTCCTTGATCCACAGCTGAATTTGGAGCATCATTTGACGGCTGTGGCTGGGAGGACCTTTGCACAAGTTCGTCTGTTGCACCAGTTGCGACCCTACCTGGACCGGGAGGCTCTCCTTACAGTCACTCATGCCCTTGTCACCTCACGTCTGGACTACTGCAACGCGCTCTACATGGGGCTACCCTTGAAAAGTATTCGGAGACTACAGTTGGTCCAGAATGCAGCCGCGCGAGTGATAGTGGGTGCTCCTCGGTACACCCACGTTACACCTATCCTCCGTGAGCTGCACTGGTTGCCTGTTGGTCTCCGGGTCCAATTCAAAGTGTTGGTTATTACCTTTAAAGCTCTATATGGCTCAGGGCCTGGCTATTTGCGAGACCGCCTACTACCTCATAGTTCCCTTCGTCCGGTTAGATCCCACAGGCTGGGCCTCCTTCAGGTCCCGTTGGCCAAGCAGTGCCATTTGGCCGGGCCGCGGGGGAGGGCTTTCTCTGTGATGGCGCCCACATCTTGGAACCAGCTCCCCCCGGAGATTAGGACCGCTCCCACCCTGTTGGTTTTCCGCAAGCTGCTTAAGACCTGGCTTTTCCGGCAGGCCTGGGGTTTATAAAATCTGACCCCTGGATGACTGTTATTGTACTGTTTGTTTTGTCATGTTATATGGTGTTTTTATTGTTAGCCACCCAGGGTCCTGTGGAAGTGGGGTGGTTTATAAATTTTAAAAATAAAATAAAATAAATAAAATAAACTCAAGGTTGACTCAGCCTTCCATCCTTCTGAGGTCAGTAAAACGAAGACCCAGATTTTGGGGGGGGGCAATATGCTGGCTCTTTAAACTGCTTAGAGAGGGTTGTAAAGCACTGTGAAGCGGTATATAAGTCTAAGTGCTATTGCTATAAAGTCCCCCCCCCAACTTCATCATTGTGGAGTAGCTCACTGAACACACAATTCCCTTCTAAAACTTCAACTCTGCCCTCTAGATGCTCCATTCCTCTTAGTTCATCAACTGTAAAGTTCTCTGGAGCCACGTGGGGCTCTGAATCTGGGGGTTTATCTGTCTAAGAGAATTTGTAAGGCAAACATTCTTCCAGTGAGGCCACAAATGAAATTGTTGCATATGCCTGAGACAGAAACATATGTTCTCATATTGAGTCTCCATGTAAAATTGGCATTGCAGATATCCTGAAAATTCAGTATCTCCTATTCATTTTGGAAGTTAAAGACATTTCAGTATGTGAAACAAACATTGGCTGTGGCCAGCTCTTAATTAAAAATCTAAACAGTGAATTGTTTGCTTTAGGCAAAGAAAATGAGAAACATTGAAAAATATAGGAGACAGATAAATACGTCTGTCTAAACAAAGGCTAATTGCTCTCATAAATGTAGGGACCTTGTTGTTTAAGACCAAGAGTTTATGTATTCTTATGAGAAAAGAGTGGACTAAAAAAACAACAACGGATGAAATTGCATCCCATAAAAGAATTAGACTCCATGGGTCCCTCAGTTGTTTTGTTGTACAATTTAGATGCCCCGCCAAGTTTACATTCTCAGTGATTTCAGTGAATTTATAATAACACAAAAGAAATGGCTCCAGAAATTTCAAGGGGATGTCAGTATGGTTGGTAGCATAACCGAGAGCCAAGCAAGAGAGAAAGCACTGGAAGGTTTGTTTATCAAACAGCTAAGTGTATCTGTGAGGGTTTATTTTTTACATTTTTCTTTTCCTATGCTTAAGAACAAAGCATAGCAAGTCTACTGAGATCCTAATAAAGTATTTTGAAAAATCCTCCTTCCTCTTCCCTATTCATCCTTTAATTGATTATAATTACATTCTTCATTGAAGAACTAAAAAAACCACAATACAGTCTTTATTTATATTGTATTTGAATATCTCCCCAAGAAATCCAAGATTGCTTGCAATTAAAAAGCATTGATTTGAATGTAGATGTAGTCATTCATCAATAGTTGAATAAATTAATTGTGGCTAAAATAAGTCTCTCTGATTTCAGTGAGTTTACATTCATCGTGTCCAACCATTTGTACATATATTTATTTTACTTTTTAGATTCATATCCTGCCTTTTATTTAACAGCTCAAACTTGCATACACACTGCTTTCTTCTATTTTTTTCTCACAAAAAGGATAACGTAAGGATAGAAGAGAGAGAATGACTCAGTGAGCTTTCATGGCAAAAGATGGATTAGCAAGGTAACCACTATGCTACATAGGCTCCTAAAAGAGATTCCTGAATCAAAGTTTTTAATAGTCAAGGAACTTTTCTGCAAATAAATCCTATTGAACTCATTGTGACTTGTTTCCAAAGCAAAACAGTAGAAATGAAAATCAAATATTTGATGAAGAGATAGAGCTAGTTTACACAAACAACATAAATTTGAAAAAAAAGAACATCAAAATTAAGTTTCCAAGATTTTTTTTTATATAACTTAAAAAAGATTTCTTAAATTTGTGTCATTAATTTTGATGGAATGTCTTTATATTTCTGGAGGAGTGGATTTTATACTGCTGAACTATACCTTCATTTTTACAGAATGACTCGGCAATAGAATTATGGCCCCAATCAACAGGAGAACAGGCGAGTAATAGCGAGCGCAAACGGGATGGGTATCTCCTGCGCTCTCATATATGTATCGAGGGGGCAATGAGGGTAACAAGTAGTGGAGCCATTCCAAAGACACGCCTGGCTAGCAACCCATTAACACACACAGGAGCTCACCAGTTAGCGAGAGAGAGAAGGGGGGCGATAAGAAACAGGAGCAACGAGACAACCAACCCCCAGGAGTTTACACACGGGCAAGGAAAGCAACAGGGCTGGCAAATAGAAGAACAGAGCCTGAAGCACACACGCTAGATAGCGCAGCAATACAGAGGCAAACTAAGATGAATGAGGGGGTGGGGAGAGACAACTGGGAGTGGATGAACAGTGGATCTCCAGGCACCCACACACGCACAAAGAAAACAACAGCAATTGGAGACGACAACTTTAGAAACCACCCCTTTAAGAACTACATAGCCAATGCTAATGGGCAGACCTATGACCCGATCCAGGGTCAAAGCGCAGAGGCAGCCAGCCACATAAAAACAGACTGCCGGATCCAGCATTTTATATCCTGACGATGTCGGTAGTGTGGCCGACGAAAGCTTGGTTTTATAGATTAAACATTTGTATTTATGATTTTATCCTGGTGATCACTTTATTTTATTTCACATTATATGTATACCCAGGATTCGTGTTTTTAATACTATTAAGGACAAATATATATATATATACATATATCTCTCTATATATATACATACATACATACATACATACATACATACATATATATATATATATATATATATATATATATGTAGGTCTTTGGTTGTTCGGGTTTTCTCCCGTGTAAAATTGGAAGTGTCTTGGCGATGTTTCGACGAAGTCCCATTCGTCATCTTCAGGCTGGTGTTTTCAGCTTCATGCTTTGAGCAGCAATGTGTGGTCTTAGCTGTTTCTTCCTTTTAACTGCCAGTGGGGGTATGAACTGATTGGGTGGGAGCTTGGCTGTGTTCTGATTGGGTGGAGGTGTGTTCTGAATGGTTAGGGGCTTGGCTGTGCTCTGATTGGCTGGGGGAGTGTTCTGTTTGGTTGTGCTCAGGTTAGTCTGAGTTGCAGAGGGGTTTAAGATTTTGGGCTGCCTTGCTATTTTTTGGCTTCGCGTTCGTGGTCGTGCCTCCTCTTCATGGAGGGTGTCAGTTTGCTTCATGTATGGATTGGAGGGGTTTAAAGTGGCTAATGATGCAGCTGTGGTCTGGCTTCTGGTTTGTGGTCGTGCCTCGTCATCGGTGTGGCTTTGGGTTTGTTTTTTGCATGGATGTGTGGTGGTGACATCCTGTGTGGTTTTTGTGAGTGTGGGTCTGGTATCATTTTTTGTGTTAGGGAGTCGTTTGTCAATAAGGGCGGGTTTCCAAATGGCTGGTAGGCGGGAGGTATCATCTCGCTTGTTCATGCTGTGTGGGCGTTTTTCTATCTCGATGGCTTCTCTGATTATTCTGTTATTAAAATGTTCACTTTTGGCAATGGTTCTGGTATTTTTAAAGTCAATTTCATGTCCTGTGGCTTTAAGGTGTTGGACCAGGGAAGATGTTGGTTCCTCTTTTTTGACTGAGTTCTTATGTTCTTCAATGCGTGCACTTATTCTTCTGTTGGTTTGTCCGATGTATGTGGTGGGACAAGTGGTGCATGGGATTTCGTATACTCCTTGATTTTCTAATTCAATTTTATCTTTGGGGTTTCTAAGGATGGTGGATATTTTTCTGTTTGTGCAGAATGCTGTTTTGATGTTGTGTTTATGGAGGATCTTACTGATTCTGTCTGTGGTGCCTTTTATGTATGGGAGGAGGGCTTTGCCGTTTTCTTGTTCTTTGTCTTGGATTTTAGTGGGGGTTTCTTTTTGGATTAGGTTTGTAATCTTATTTCTATGGAATCCATTGGATGTTAGTACATTGGTGAGAGTGTGTAGTTCGGGTTTTAGGTGTTGTTCGTCAGCTAAGCGTTTTGTTCTGGAGATGAGTGTCTTGGCTACAGAGTTGATCTGTGCTGGGTGGTGGTGTGAGAGAGCGTGCAGATAGCGGTTTGTGTGTGTTTTCTTCTGGTAGATGGTGTGTCCTAGGGAGCCATTGGATTTCTTGTAGACTAAGACATCCAGGAAGGGAAGTTGGTTGTTAGCTTCTGTTTCCATGGTGAACTGTATTTTGGGGTGTAGGCTGTTGAGGTGTGTGAGGAAGTTGTCCAGTTTTTCTTTCCCATGTGGCCAGATTATGAAGGTGTCGTCTACGTATCTGAGCCAGAGTTTGGGTTTGTGATCCGATTTTTCTAGAGCTTGGGTTTCAAAGTGTTCCATGTAGAGGTTGGCAATGACAGGTGAGAGGGGTGATCCCATGGGTGCTCCTTCTGTTTGTTTGTATTTTTGTCCATTATAGATGAAGTATGTGTTGGATAGGCAGTGGTTGGTCAGATCTAAGATGTGTTTGGGGGGGTTATATTTGTTTTGAATAGCTGTCAAGGCTTCTTTGATAGGCACTTGGGTGAAGAGGGATATGACATCGAGTAGGTCGCTGGGCTGTAAGTTTTGTTTCTTTATGATCTCTATAAACTGGAATGAGTTTTTTACGTGTGAGGTGATGGATTCTGCATAGGGCTGTAGTTGTTTGGTGAGAAATTTGGCTAGGTTTTGTAGAGGTGAGCCTATGGAGCTGACTATAGGTCTGAGTGGGGTTCCTTCTTTGTGTATCTTGGGGAGACCATAGAGTTTGGGGCATCTGGATGATTTCTCTCTGGGAATGATTCTTTGCTGGATCTCTTCGCTAATGGGGGAGGCTTTTATTTTGGATCTGGTGGTTTTTTCCAGGTAGGTGGTGGGATCTGTATTTAGGGGTTTGTATGTGGAGTCTTGGAGTAGGTTGGTTAATTTGGTTTGGTAGTCAGATGTGTTCATAACCACTGTGGCATTGCCCTTGTCTGCTGGTAGGATTATTATGCTGGTGTCTTCTTTCAGGTTACGTAGTGCTGTCTGTTCCTCTTTCGGTAAGTTGCTTTTGGGTGGCTTGCTGGTGCAGAGGATGTTGGTGATTTCGAGTCTGATTCTGTTGGCGTCGTCGGGGTTGATTTTGGTCAGGCTGGTTTCAACTCCAAGATGACGAATAGGACTTCGTCGAAACGTCGCCAAGACACTTCCAATTTTACGCGGGAGAAAACCAGAACAACCAAAGACCTACATACAAATACCCGCGAAAACCTCAGAATATATATATATATATATATATATATATATATATATATATATATATATATATATATATATATATATGATTAAAAAGGTTAAAAATATGAACCCTGGGAATATTCATAATGAAAATATAAAATGAGCACCAGGGTAGTAAAAACTATAAAAGTTTTTAATAAATTAAAACTATAAAAGTTTTAAAAAACGCCAAGCTTTCGCCATCACCTGCCGGCATCCTCAGGGCTGGCGCGCCAGAGAATGAGAAGGTCTTTTATAGGCGTGTCGAGGTCTGCGCCCGGCTCCTCGATCTTGTTATCGGGCCTAATTGGTTCAGCCGTGTGCAATTAACCTGTGCTTCTTTTCTCTTTTTGGTTGCATTTTTATCCTCATCCGTCTCCAATTCTCCCAACTCCGGATTAGCTAGATGGCAATTGCAGTTATTTCGGTTGCCTTTATATTCTAACCTCCCCTTAGGCTCAGGTGGTAGTGCACATTCCACATTCCTTTCTCCACCATATCTTGTCCAGTTGTTACTTTTAGGATCGTATTCATTTCCGGTCTCAATACTTTCATTTTTAATGTGTCCGTCATCCTGATGATCTCGTAAGTTGCTACGGGTCCGGTGCAGCGTGGGGGGGTGTTCCGCAAGGTGGAGGGATCGTCTCTTATTAGTTGTCATGCCCAGCTGTCCTGCACGTGTCCTACTCCGGGTGCCCGGTCCAGGGGGTGTGTGCGCAGCAATCAAGCCGCGTCCCTCCTGGTTGCAGCGCTCTTCCTCAGTTCTCCCCTTTTTTACATTATTAAGAGCATTCGCTTGTATTCCATGGGAGTCCTCAGGACCATCAGGTAGGGGGTGTGATGGCTCGATCTTCCGTACCCTACCGCTCTCCGATCTTCCCTCCTCCTCTATAACGGTGTGCGAGGGTTCTTCGTCAACCACCCCCCGTGGTTTATCCTTGTTAGAGCTAATCGCTCTGGCTGCATGAGGGGTTCTTCTCCTCCTTTCCGGATCAGCCGTGATGTTTCTTTTGATGTATGGGCGGTCCGTTGCGTTTGGCGATTCATCCGCACTTCCACCTGCCGTATCTTCTCTCGTCTCCTCTTTGCTGCCAGGGGGCCGGATCCTGGTTCTTAGGGGGGTGATAAGAGAGCGGTAGGGTACAGAAGATCGAGCCGTCACACCCCCTACACACACACACACACACACACACACACACACACACACACACACACACACATATACATATACATATACATACTACCTTCTCTCCTGGACTGACTTCAGAAGAAATCACTGGGTCCAGTTGGTTACAAAAAAAACACTGATTGATTGGTGTTAATCATCCTGATTCATCCTGGAGAAATTACTCCAAAATTTAAAAGTTTATGACTATGCCTTTTAGAGATATAAAAATAGAGGGGAACAAATAACACTGTTTAGTAGTAAAGTCTTACTCCTACTTGCAGGTACAGTCTTAATGGAATTAAGCCCTCTGTTCACTCTAGAGGTAAAACATTTTCTTCAACTCAGTTCCTGTGAAAAATACAGAGAAGTCCAAAATAGAAGATACATTGGGTTAGAGAACTTTCTGGAGGGTCCTGAAAAAAAATCCTCAAAGACTAGCATTGTTAGAAACAAATCTTATCCTTCACTGTGTATTGAAACAGATTCATGGAAGCCAGGGATGACCTCACATTTTATGAATTACAAACTTTAATCCATGGCCAAGCATGATCCAAATGTTCTGGGACTGTAGATGGGAGATCTCCAGGTGGCTGAGGAATTTTGGAAGTTTCATCGCAATATCCCTGGAGGGTTCCTGTCACTAATATATGCTAAGGGTAAACTTGGGCATAATTGTTATGTGTGTTTTCTGAAAAGAGGAAAAAAAAATAAAATGAAATTTACTTGAGCAAAACACTACACCAAACACAATCCTCAAATACAGACCAAATGAGGATTGAGAGTATTTTTAAGCAGAGAATTTGATAATTGGGAGGGGTATTGTGAGAGAGGTTCTCAAAACCTTCTGTGATTTTTATTAAGACGTATTATGGAGATGTCATTGCTTAATTCTGTACCACTCTGTTGTTAAGATATTGGACAAGGTCCCAGATTTTAGTCTGCCATGAAAGCTCAATGGATGACTTCAGGCCAAATAAGTTGGTCAGTAGGTTGCTTTTTTTCTTACCAAGCTACCTCAGAGGATATCATTTTGGGGGGAAATTGGCAGAGGGAATACTGTTATGGGTAGTGTTGAACATCTGAACAGAAGGGCAAGGTAGAATGGAATAGAATAGAATAGAATAGAATAGAATAGAATAGAATAGAATAGAATAGAATAGAATAGAACCTTGGATGTCTTCTAATCCAGCCCCCTGCTCAAGCAGAAGAACTGATGCCATCTCAGACAAGTGACTGTCCAGTCTCTTCTTAAAAACCTCCAGTGATGGAGCACCCATGATTTCTAAAGGCAAGCTGTTCCACTGGTTAATTGTCCTCGCTGTTAGGAACTTTCTCCTTAATTCCAGGTTGCTTCTCTGTTTGATCAGTTTCCAACCATTTTTTCTTGTCCTGCCCTCTGGTGCTTTGGAGAATAATTTGTGGTAGCCTCTCAAATACTGGAATACTGCTATCATGTCACTCCTATTTCTTCTTTTCTTTAGACTAGCCAGACCCAGGTCCTGCAGTCGTTCTTCATATGTTTCAGTCTCCAGGCCTTTGATCATCTTAGTTGCTCTTCTGTGAATGTTTTCCAAGCTCTCAACATCTTTTTTGTGATATGGTGACCAAAATTGGCTGCAGTATTCCAGATGTCGTCTTACTAGGGTTTTATAAAGCGGTACTAATACTTTGGGTAATCTTGATTCTATGCCTGTGTTTATGCAAACCAGTATTGTATTAGCTTTTTTGGCTGCTGCTGCACATTGCTGGCTCATAGTCAAGTAATTGTCCATTAGGACTCCAAGGTCCCTTTCACAGTTACTGTTTTTGAGCCAATATGTACTTATATCTTGATGTTTCCTACCTAAATATAAAACTTTGCTTTTCTCCACATTAAAACTCATTTTGTTAGATAGGAACCATTGTTCCAGTTTGTCAAGATCTTTTTGAATCCTGAGCTTGTCTTCTGGGGTGTTGGCTATTCCTGCCAGTTTAGTGTTATCTGCAAATTTGATGAGTTCCCCTTCTATTCCCTCATCTAAGTCATTGATGAAGATATTGAAGAAAGCTGGTAAATAAAGTTTATTTCTCTTATATTAGAATTACGCCAGTTTGATATTTTGCAAGATCCCTCCTCCCTCAAGTGTACAGTAATTCAGACATATTGTATGTGTAAATATATCATTATCCTCATTGTTTCTAAGTTGAAAGAATGCATCCCCTTCCCACCCTATTGCCTTTTCCTTTCCAAGGTACCTTGTGGTAGTGGTAGACTTTTCACAGACTTGTCATGTTGGCAGAAGCAAAGATGCTGATGCAGAAACCAAATATGTCTTGGCAGACCTCCTATATGCCGATTGCTGTTTTTTGTTTGTTAAACAAAGGCAACTGTGGTATTTTTAGTTCTATTCAAAATACGGGAAGCAAAAATCATTTCTGCCAAGTGGCAAGGGACAGAACTGGCCAAGGGGAAGAAACGGTTTCTATATTTCTATAAAAGAATTTGAAAGCTTCAATCTCATGTTGTGCTTCAGTCTACTTGTCTCTCTATATATTGTCTCATATATATATATATATATATATATATATATATATATATATATATATATATATACACACACACACACACACACACACACACACACACACACACATACCAACAAAAGTTCGTGTCCTCAACTGGTGTGAATCTTCAACACAATGAAGTGTTTGTGTGGTGAATGTCTATGGAGATTCTCAATCATCCAGGTCATGGTTGTCTTTTTCAAAAGACAACTGGGCTTTCTTTGTTTTTCCTTGAAGATATTTTGCTTCTCATCCAAGAAGCTTCATCGATTCTTCATCTGCCAGGAGTGTGTTTATGTGGTGGTGTGGGGGAGAAGAGATTTTGCTGCCACTCTATGAGATTCTGCGCATACATTTACATGGATGTATACTCTTAGTGTTAGAAGCAATATATTGCTGAATGCCCATTCCTGGAAGCAAAAGGCAGAAGATATCATTGTACCCATTGTCTTATGTTCTTGTTGATTTCTCAGAAGCATCTGAATGGTTTGGTGATCAGAATGCAGGAAGAAATAAGCCTTCAGCTGATATCTTGAGTGGAAGAACTCTCTTCTTCTGTTGCTGCAGTGAGCATGAGTGTAGAGCCAACCCACGCTCAGGATAATGGATTAAAGAGCAGGAAATTTACTTATTTACTTATTACATTTGTTACTAGAGAACAACAATAACATCCAACCATCCTAACACCAAGCCTAGGCGCAAAACTAAGTCTTAAAGGACATCTGGAACCCTTGAAGTGTGTGTCCTTCCTCAAATGTGCTTATTGGTTTATTTGTTATATCTATAATATATACACAAGGTGGCATGCATGGTACTTCCTCCTCTCTTTTTCTAACTTTTCTCCACAAAAGTAACCTCATTTTTAATGATGTCCACTAATCCATTCAGTGGATGAAAATGAGTATAAATTCTCTCCCCCACAGTAGTCCATCCCCTTAACCATTACATCAAATTGGCATTGGCTTTTGCCATCCCCCAAAGTCTCTTCTGCATGTTGTCTCTTCCTTTCTCTTGGCCATCTCTGTATTTCTGTCTCTCTTGGTAACACAGAGGTCGATCCTGTTCTCAGCTATTCCCTTCTAGCATCCTTTCAGGCTTTGGGTTCATCTTCCAACTAGTAATTATGGATCACTATTTTTTCATTTGGTTGAAATGCTAAACCATTTCTCCCGATTTCTTCAATTATTTTAAGCTAACAGATGATTAAGCCTCTCAGGTTTTTCTTAAATTTAAAGAGATTGGAGGTGGGATTCAATCTGCAGCCATCCCATAGTGCTGGTCCAATCGAATCTTCGGTCTTTGACTCTGATGACAGACATCAAGCACTTGTGGCTCTTCTAGACTAAGCAGGGAACTGCATGAAGATGCAGTGAGAAAATCTATTGAGGTATCTGGGTGCTGGCATCAACAATAGTTGATTGTGATTTTGTATTATGTATTGTGTGATGGTAGCTACATGTTGGCTGCTTTTCAGTCTTCTATTTCTAACTATTTTTATGATTTTTAATAAAATTCACATTTGTTATCTCTGACTGTTGTTGGTTGCAACAATCCTATTAAAAAGGAAAACAAATACAGGATTAGGTTATACATCAAATACTTTTCTTTACCATGATGTTAAACTCTGAAATTCACATCTCTCACAATAGTAAAATTCTGGTTCTACAAGCAACCACTGCTCTCATCAGCCTTATTTCAGCATCCACAAACAATCCTGGGAATTGGAAGGAAGCTATAATTACAATCATCCTGCACTAGAGGATTGATAATCATAGAGGGGTTCAGTAATAGTCTGGTTTTTTTCAATTTTGAGTTTCTTCAGTCACCATAATATAAATACACATTCCTGAATTGTTAAACATGTTGCAATCAAGTGTCCATTTGAAAAAATTATATTGTTCAATGGAAAAATAAAGTTTAATGCGTACATAGCCATCTCGAATTGCCCTCCTGCTATGCTTTACTGACTCCATACCGTCATTAAAGATTGTGCTTTTGATGCAACTGTTGCTAGGTATGTGTGGGTAAGAGTTGTGCAGTGGTTTAATATTGGAGGCTTAAAGGTAGCATAGCTCAGGAAAATAAATACTTTCTTCATTCATGCAAATGGAGGAGGCAAGTCTGTTCTCAGCTTCTTCCTTTTCACCGGCCTTTTCTACTAAACAAAATGAGTGAAGTTTTATGTTTAACAGTTGTGCTGGCCAGGATTTTATCTGGTTTGGATGCACTTTAACTTTATACCAATTGGTTGGTTTTTTTTTTTTTTTCATTTTCATCATCATTTCCTTTCTTCAGCCATGAAATTGATGTATTTTTTTTTACTTAATGGACATCATTAAAAATTCACAGAAGGGCTTTTTGCAGATCATTCCATCCCCTGCACAATTAAGGTTGTCTAATGCCCAATGTTTAAATGGCTGTTCTTAAGTGTTCAGTGTTTACACATATCCTTAAAATGAAATGATCATTTTATTCACTTTCCAATAGGAAGTGGATGCTAGAGCTGAAGCAGTAGATAAAAGGGACTTCAGCAGAAGTGAAAATAAATGAGGAAATAAGTCTTGTGGATCATCTGTGCTCACACAATGAAGATTGTACAACATTCGTAGAACCACATCAATATATGACATGTCAGAAACTCCTATTCAAGATGAAGGAGCAGACCCTGAGATTATTTTTTGTCAAACATATTTATGTTTTGTGGAGGTTTAGTGACATTATATTACATTATATTAGATCATTGAATTTTGTGTGCCTGTTTTGGAGCTTTGTTGGCAAATGCAATCATACTGTTGACAACTCTAATGACTGTTTTTTGTTTGGAAATTTCAAATGAATCCATAGAATTGCTTTTACATACAGTAGTTAGCCTTCACCCCCCCCCCTTTTTTTTTTTAGTTTCAAGCAACTCACTAAATTATTTTCCTTATATGGTATATGCAGTTTCATTACTTAAATATGGCCAAAAACCTTCCTTGCATTCTGGTTAAAAGCTATTGTTGAGGTTTTTGGATTAACAAGACCCTTTCCACACTGTCTTGACTGCCATTAAAGTCTTATGTAGAAAATTGGCCAAATCTATTAATCCTTATCTTTGTTATCTTTATGAAAAGAGAATGCAATAAGAAGAAAACCAGAATTACCCCATGATTTCCTAGGCTGCAGAAACAGTTGTAGTGCTTAACTATCTTGTTATTGTTCATCTTTTTTGTTGAAGGTGTTGTGAATTTTAAGAAAATTCCAGATACTTTGGATCCCTGAAATGTTCAACCCTCAATAATCTCTACTCCATAAAAAAATTACTTTAAAAAAACAATAGGTATTTAGATCCCCCCCCCAATATATTTTTGTTGTTTTCAAGCCTATTACACACATTTGCTTCACACTGGTCACCAAATTAAGATTCCAATTCAGTAAAGGAGAGGAAACTCAGCCTGCTAGAATCATAGGAAGTGTATGCTGCCCACCTTGACTAAGAGGTGTTGTCTATGCTAACAACCAGTTTGTTTTCTCTGATGGCAGATGCCACATTCATTCTAAAGGGACTGCAAATCAATGAGGAAGAATCTACACATCCTGGGAAAACAATATTCCCCACAATAGGGAAAGAAAACATCCTTCCCCAGAGATGTATTAAACTTTTGCCTGAATACCCTGTGGAATTTTGAGTTCTACTAAAGCTACAGTGTCTGTTTCTTTGCTAAGGTGTAATTAAGAGATTGTTCAAACTATTGCACCATTGCACTCATTTCACATGCAAGTAAAGTTATGCTTAAAATCCTACAAGCTAGATTCCAGCAGTATGTGGATCGAAAACTTCCAGAAGTACAGGCAGGATTTCGAAGAGGTAGAGGAACTAGACATCCAACTGCGAACATACGCTGGATCATGGAGAAAGCTAGAGAGTTCCAGAAAAACATCTACTTCTGCTTCATTGACTATGCTAAAGCTTTTGATTGTGTGGATCACTACAAATTGTGGCAAGTTCTTAAAGAGATGGGAATACCAGACCATCTCATTTGTCTCTTGAGAAACCTATATGCGGGTCAAGAAGCAACAGTGAGAACTGGACACGGAACCACTGATTGGTTCAAAATTGGGAAAGGAGTCCGACAAGGCTGTATTCTGTCGCCCTGCCTATTTAACTTATATGCAGAGCACATCATGAGAAAGGCAGGGCTAGATGAATCAAAAGTTGGAATTAAGATTGCCGGGAGAAATATCAACCACCTAAAATATGCAGATGATACTACTTTAATGGCAGAAAATGAAGAGGAATAAAGAGCCTCTTGATGTGAGTGAAGAAGGAGAGTGCAAAAGTTGGCTTGAAACTCAACATTAAGAAAACCAAGATCATGGCATCCATCCCTCTCAATTCCTGGCAAATAGATGGGGAAGAAATAGAAGTAGTGACAGATTTTATCTTCCTGGGCTCCAAGATCACCACAGATGGGGACTGCAGCCAAGAAATTAAAAGACGCTCCTGGGGAGGAAAGCTATGGCAAATCTAGACAGCATACTAAAAAGTAGAGACATCACCCTGCCAACAAAAGTACGTATAGTCCAGGCCATGGTTTTCCCAGTTGCAATGTATGGCTGTGAAAGCTGGACCATAAGAAAGGCTGAGTGCCAAAGAATTGAGGCCTTTGAACTATGGTGCTGAAGAAGACTCCTGCAAGTCCCCTGGACTGCAGGGCAATCAAACCAGCCAGTCCTAGAAGAGCAACCCTAAGTGCTTTTTAGAAGGCCAGATCCTGAAGTTGAAATTCAAGTACTTTGGCCACCTAATGAGAAGGAAGGACTCACTGGAGAAGAGCCTAATGCTGGGAAAGATTGAGGGCAATAGAAGAAGGGGACAACAGAGAATGAGGTGGCTTGACGGAATCACTGAAGCACTAGGTGTGAGCTTAAGTGGACTCCAGAAGATGGTAGAAGACAGGAAGGCCTGGAGGAATGTTGTCCATGGGGTCGCAATGGGTCGTACACGACTTCGCAACTAACAACAATAATTAAGAGATTGAAGAAAGAATTTTATACTTTAATTCCTCTAAAAAAATTTTTTTTTTAAAAAATGTCCACGGGGAATGCTAACAATGGCAACAATAACATGCAAACATACCCTTGATCTTTGGGATGAGGCTTTATCTATCATTAAATATTTTTCCTGTCTCTCACCCTCACTGAGAATGAGAGTACCAAAACTGTCCTTGCACGTTGCTGAATCAACATCTCGTGTTCTGTGAAGTTGTCTACTATACATGGTGCTCTGAATTAATATTGTTAATTGCTCCAGCATGAAATTGCACCATGAAAGAGGGTACATTCTTTTTATTAGTTAATAAATTATTAGCCAATGCATCCTTTTTACTAGCTTCAGATATCTTCAGAAAGATGGCAACATGTTGCTTCATCACGATGGTGGTAAGGAAATAAATGTAATCAAGCTTTGTAATACTACTGTCCCATACGAGAAGGTACCCGCTATGTTCTTCTTTCTTAATATTTTAATCCTCATTTTGCCATTAATGTTCTATATTTATACTTTGATCTAAATAAACTACAATGAAAATAAATGAAAAAATGTAAATAACTGAACGAATAAAATGTGAAGACGTGCCAATCCCGAACAATCTCTTGAGTTTATTTCTACTACAAATTGTATTTATAAAACCAGGCATACTATATGAAAAAGCTGGTTGCTTTTTTTTTTTTTTTTTTTTTGCTGTTCTTTGGCTTTATCTATGCAGGCATCCAAACTTCAGTTCAAGTGTCCCTGATTACTTTTCTAGAAATCCAGAACAGCTGTTGCTACTCATGTTAGGCAAAATTGAGGTAAATGGACCAATGATTAGACTTAGTATCAGGACATTTCATATGTTCACCTTGTATCATGCTAATTAAAATAATAGTTGTATAAAGCTGAGTATAAAATAATTATATGAATTTTTACGAGCTTTAACTTTCTGATTTGGGTAGACTACTGGGGAAAGAGTAATTGCTTCTTCAAAAAAATATTCAATGTTATTATTTAATTGCTAGAAGATACCCTTTTTGATTCCACATTCATTAGATTTTAAAATAAAAATTATTTTATAAATATATAGTAATAAAAATTATATATTTATTCTAGGATCTCAATTCTAGTTTCATGTTTCCATAGTTGCATGCACCTCTTGGTTCAGAAGTAATACCATGATTGGAAATAAGTCTTTTCTTACAAATTGAAATAATCTCCATGACAAAATGAAGTTTACTAACTAGTACCCTTCAGATATGCTGGAAGTTCAGGTCCCAGAATCTCCAACTATATTTGTTTTACAAAAATTCTGGCATTGTAGCGGAGACACATGTGGAGGATATTTGGATGAAGAACTCTGATTTGGGTGTTTCAGGGTACCTGACAATACTGTTCCAGGAAATCACTCATGCTAAGTACTCGGCAAAGAAAGCCCTGCTGTGTTTCTCAGTTCTAAATGTAACGCAAATTTTCACAATGTTTGGCAAAATAATTGTAGGAAGTGAATTGATAAAAAAAAAAGTCAGTGATATCTTTTAGTTTGTTTAAAAATCCATCAGGCACTAGTCTGAGCTTGGCAACTACTGATAATAAATGCAGACAGAGTCTGTTTTTATGTATGTAGCCTTCTTAAGCATGAACATCCTTGGGAGCATTTCATGTTGATGCAGAATGTGGCTCCGAACTTATGAAATTCTCATCATCGTGTCCTTTGGTGTCTTTCAGATTCCGACCTGAGCATGCGCACTCTGAGCACTCCCAGTCCTGCGCTAATATGTCCACCAAATTCACACAGCTTGCAGAATGGAAAAGAGTCTTCTACATCTTCCTCTTCGGTCACCGGGGAGACCATTGCGATGGTTCACTCACCTCCTTCCCCCTGCCTCACCCACTCTCTTATTCATGCTGCCTCTTGGCTTCAGAAAGAACAAGCCAATATCAACCGGCTTCCTGACCTTTCGGTGATCCAGATATTTTCTTTTTTGCCCACCAATCAGTTGTGCCGGTGCGCCCGCGTGTGCCGTCGCTGGTATAATCTTGCTTGGGACCCACGACTTTGGCGAACTATTCGCCTGATAGGTGAGACAATCAACGTGGACAGGGCTCTGAAAGTGCTGACACGACGACTTTGCCAGGACACCCCAAACGTCTGTCTCATGCTGGAGACGGTAATTGTTAGTGGCTGCAGGCGGCTCACAGACAGAGGACTTTATACCATTGCTCAATGCTGCCCAGAACTGAGGCAATTGGAAGTATCAAGTTGCTACAACATTTCCAATGAGGCGGTTTTTGATGTAGTGTCCTTGTGCCCAAACTTGGAACATTTAGATGTATCAGGTAATGGAAAAAGTCTACATTTACACTCTGGCTGGAGCGTTTTGGATAAAGCATGTCAAATTTAATGGAGAAAATATTGTCAACATTTTTTATCACAATCTAGATAGTAACTTTTTCACTCTGTTACTAACATTTTTGGAATATCTCTCTGTTCTCCTTTCTTTCTGCTTTTTTTTTTTAAATAATATTTCTCCAAATAATCTTGCATTTAAATCTCAATTTTAATCTTGCATTTAAAATTGTATTCTGTACTGGTAAATACTTCAAAGTGTTTGTAATTGAGCATGAGTCTTTAAAGAGTGCCAGGTTTAGTGTGTCAGAACAACAAAGGTCCCTGCAACTCTTTAAACAGTCACATATTATTGCATAAGCATTTGTGGATCTCAGCCCTTTCCATTATGTGTGCAGAGTACCAATCTGTTAGTGTTTAGATGCCACAACACTTTACAAAAGAAAACAGTGTGACGTTGTGATTAAGATGCTGAACTGTGAGCAGAGACCCAAATCTACCTACGGAAATTCACAGGGCAATGTAGGATCAGATATTTTGTTCTCAACCCAGCTGAGCCTTCAGATATGTTGGTGAACAATGAAGAAGTGAATGCCCTATATCAGGGATGTCAAACTGCCCACCCCATTGCAGGCAATGGGGAAAAAAGTCACAATATGTCCTGACATGTCACGTGACATTATGAGTTTGACACCCCTGCCCTATATGCTTCTGGGAGACCTTGCAGGAAAGACAGGATAAACCAATAAAAAGTTACTACTGTCCTTATGAAAACTCTTTTTTTTTTCAAAGATATTTTTTATTAAATTTTGAGATTTTACAAAAACAAAACAATCTTCCCCCCAACCTCCCCAACCCTCCCATTCCCTCCCCCAACCTTCCCAGAGCTGAATATAGGCTTAATTAAAATTTCATCAAAAAATCTTAAAAAAAGATATAAACCATAAATGAATCTAACATTAGTTAGAAATCTAAATACATTAATTAGAAAAATTATAAAATAATTAACAATAGTATATATATAAAAAAACATGAATACAAAAAATAAATGTTTAGAAAGGAAAAGAATAAAAAAAAGGAAAAAAGAAGAACAAAAAAACAAAAAAACCCAAAATATTCCATTTTAAATATAAATTGTTAAAAAACTAAATAATATTTTTTATATCCAACTTATGTTGTATAAAATCTATCCATTTTTTCCATACCGCAACATACTTCTCTTGCGATTGATCCTTCAAGAAAGCCGAAATCTTTGCCAATTCTGCCAAATAAGAAACTTTGAGAAACCACTCTTGCAAAGTAGACAAAGATTCCTTCTTCCAACATTGCCCTACTAACAACCTTGCGGCTGTAATTAAATTTAACATCAATGTAATCTCCTTAGTATCACAATCAATAACGATACCTAACAAAAACAATTGTGGGGTAAATTTTACCCTCCTTCTAAAAATTCTTTGAATATTCCACCATATCTTAATCCAAAAGGCTTTTATATTTTTACACGACCACCAGATATGATAGTAAGTAGCATCCAAACATCCACATCTCCAACATTTAGGCTATAAGTCAGGATACATACGAGACATTTTTTGTGGATCAAGGTGCCATCTGTAAAACATTTTATAAAAATTCTCCCTTAAATTCTGGGCTTGTGTAAATTTAACATTTCTCACCCAAATAGTTTCCCAAGTATCTAATAAAACTGGTTCACCAAAATTTTGTGCCCATTTAATCATACATTCTTTAACTAATTCTGCTTCTGAATCCAATTCTACTAACACCCCATAAATTCTCTTAATGTGAGTTCGTCTTTGATCTTTTACTTGTTTAAAAAAATTCTCATCTTCTCTAAGCAAACCCACATTACAATCTACCTTCCATCTATCCACAATTTGTCTGTACTGAAACCATGAATATATAATATTTTCTTGTGCTAAATCTTCCAAAGCTTTTAACTGCCAATTTTTACCATCCCATCTAAGTAATTGTGCATAAGAAACATTATCCATCTTAACTCCTCTCCTTATCCCCTCTATCGCATGCCATGGTATGGCCCATAATGGAATTTTAGAATCAGTTCTATAATATTTCCTCCAGACCCGAAGTAAAGAAATCCTTACAATATGAGATTTAAAAACCCTGTCAACTTTTTTATTAAAAATTAAATAGGCATGCCATCCAAAAAGTAAATCCCAACCCTCCAAGAGGAGTATTTCTACATTTGTTAAGTTAACCCAATCACTAATTAATGTTAAAACCACAGCATCATAATACAATTTCAAGTTCGGTACCTTGAGTCCACCTCTCTCACGAGTATCTTGTATAATTTTAAGTTTTACTCTTGGTTTTTTCCCTGCCCAGATAAATTTGTTGATACCTTTCTGCCATTCATTTAAATTAACCTCGTTCTTTAAAATAGGTATCATTTGAAATAAAAAAAGAAACTTTGGCAGAACATTCATTTTAATCACCGCAATTCTTCCCAGAAGAGATAATTGCAACTTCTCCCAATTTTTCAAATCTCTTTGTATCTTGACCCACAGCTTTTCATAATTATTTTTATACAGTTTTGCATTAGAGACAGATAAAGTAACCCCCAAATATTTTACCTTATCAACAACCTCAAAATCTGTCAAATTAACCAAAGTCTGCTTATCAAGATTGGTCATATTTTTGGATAATATTTTAGTCTTATTATTGTTGATTTTAAAACCCAAAACCCGTCCATATTGATGTATCAATTGTAGTAACTCTACTACAGAATGAATAGGTTGTGATAAGGTAACCACCAAGTCATCTACAAAGGCTCTTAATTTATATTCTTTTTTATTGACTTCTATTCCTTTTATTTGCTGTGATTCTCGAATTTTAATCAGCAATATTTCCAAAGTTAAAACAAACAGCAGTGGTGACAATGGACATCCCTGTCTAGTCCCTTTTTCTATTGTAAAAACCTCTGACAAACCCCCATTGACTATAAGTTGTGCCGTTTGTTTTTGATAAATAACACCAAGAGCTTGTAAAATTTTTCCTCCAAAATTCATTTTCTCAATTAATCTTAACATAAATTGCCAATTCAATTGATCAAAAGCTTTTTCAGCATCTAAAAATATCAATCCTGCGGAAACTTGATTATTTTTATCTAAATATTCTAATAAATTAATGATTTGTCTAACATTATTCTTCATATACCTTCCAATTATAAAACCTGTTTGGTCTGTGTGTATGACATGATGCAAAACCCTCATGAGCCTATTGGCTAAAATTTTCGCAAAAATCTTATAATCTACATTTAAAAGAGATATAGGTCTATAATTCTTTGGTAAAGTAAGGTCTTGATCTTCTTTTGGAATTAAAGATATAAAGGCTCTACCCCATGACGGGGGAATCTCTGAGCCCTGTAATATATTATTAAAAAGTTCACTTAAAGGTTGAGCCATCTCTTGTACCAAAATTTTATAATAAATAGATGTCAAGCCATAAGGATGGCTTATGAAAACTCTTTTATGACCAGGGCTCACTTCAACAGGAATATCCAATTTTATCCATTTAGTCTGCATATAAAGAGAATAGTCAACTCTGATCATAGATTAATTTTCTGGGTTGGAGGAAGTAGAAGGCAACACCAGCTACAATTAGTTTTTAGGGTATGCCACTTTTGACTTGCAAGTCGAAGAAAGTGAGAAATTAAAAGAAAGACAAGTCAGTAACAGTAAGCTTTGATCCTCAGATCTCTATGCTATACCAAAGACATCATCTGACCTCTGTAATAGTGATAGTGTTTTTTTCGCCACAAAGCTCTTTGCTATGTTAACAGCCACAATCATCATCCTTGCAGAATTCACTTTCAGATTTTCTCAGTGTGATGTTATTGGGCAAGCAATACTGCCCTCTGCTGAGAAAAATGCCCAAACCAGCAAGGGTGTGTATATGTGTGTATAGCTATCTATCTAGATAGATAGATAGATAGATAGATAGATAGATAGATAGATAGATAGATAGATAGATAGATAGATAGATAGATAGATAGATACGATGTGATACGATACGATATGATACGATATGATATGATATGCATATACGGGCATAGACGTTCTTTCCCTCAATCTCTCCCTCCCCCCTTCACCTACCCCAGATTATTTCAATGCATTTCAGTCACTTGCCAGTAGATCAATTCTGTATTCGGTACAATTGCAGCTTCCTGAACCTAGTTAAGTGCCATATTATGAGAAAAATCAGCACTGTATCCTAATGTAAAGCACCATTCATTTACTATTGATCCCCAAACCAGCAGTTCCTTCAGACTGTTTCATAGATTAATTTTTTTTAAAAAGCCCTTACAGAAAAACAAGTAGGAAGTAAGAATATTTTTCATTAGGAGTTGTTGGTTTTGGAAGGGGAAAGAAATAAATTCATCTCACTGCCTGCAAGGACTTTGATTCAGAATATCTTGAAATCTCATTGAATTGGTTTAGAAAGAATATAGGTAGAGCAGCATAGGAACTACTAGAAACAAAGACTACATAAAGCTAGCAGAAAACTCTATCTGGTAAATGGGTTACAAAATTTACACACAACAGATAAAATCTTGTAATAGTAGCGAATATCTTTAGCTCAGGTGTAGGATGAGTGTGAAAGTTCGTTCTCTGAGTTTGTGGGTTGGTTTCTGAACATTTTGTTACCAGGCTAGGTAACATCTTCAGCAGAGTTTAGGGGATGTCAGTGTTCTACACATCTATAAAATCTGGATAAATTTTTATCCATGTACACCAATGTTTTCCAAAATTGGGAAAATGATGTGTATATGCATGTATGTCAAATGTAACTGACTTGGGAATATATTCATGGTACCATTTTTCTTCCAACAGATAGCTGATCTGTAAAATATTAAATATAGATAGAGTTTTCTACAAAGAACCACTTTTGTGCAGCAGTTAAAGATGCTAGATTAGGAGCAGAGAGACTGGAGTTTTAGTCTGTCCTTAGGCACTGATGCTATGTGGGTGACTCTAAGCAATCATTTGTCCCATTCCTACCTTGGGAAGTTGAGAAACATCCTTTAAAAAGGTATTGACAATGTACTTTCAAAAATCCTGCCAAGAAAACTGCATAGATCCATCCACATAGACACCAAGAGTCAATATTGATTCAAAAGATCATAACAACAGAGTTTTTGCTAGCTGCCACCCTTCTGGCATACTTGCCATTTTAAATTTCAAATGTATGGTTCTTACTTCATGCAAAATGATATTTCTCAGGAAGCAAAGGATCTCTGTGCCTCACATGCATGCTTTCGTTCAGCCACTAGAACAAACATTCTGCTAAATAAACAGACCTGAACATGGCACACACAGTACATAACTTTTCAGTGAAAATATACAAGAGAATGTAAAAAAGAAAGAAAGATAAGTGGGAATAGAAAAATGCAGAATCTTTGGAGTGTATAGCTATAGTATAATCATTATAGAAATATTGTGTTAGATATAGTTTGCCCTTACATATTTCCGTGTGTGTGTGTGTGTGTGTGTGTGTGTGTGTGTGTGTGTGTGTGTCTATAAGGAATTAATCCTGTACACCTGGTTTGGAACACGTCCTTGGTTTTAATAGGCTTTACCTCTCCAAATGTTTGGCATAAAATAGATGCCTGTATAAAATGGGATTTTATTAGTATCAACATGACAACTTATCTGTTAGAATATTTTGCAGGCCTCATGCGAGACCTAGTTTACTTTGTAAACTCATTGTGGGATTTTAGGAATAGTGCATCCTAGAAATTATGTTATTATGTCAAAACCACAGAAAAGTTGGATATCAGATTTTCCACATTTTTTAAAGGTCTCTTTCAGTTTTAAGGAGACTGCCTATGCAGATGAACTAGACTGCAATCCATTATCTCATAACTGGCCAAAGTTCATTCAGAGTTTCAAAGTTTCCTGAAACTTTCTCATTTTATTTAAAACCTTTTACATTTTCTCTATGGAAAGACTGTTGCCAAGAGCCTGTATGTTTTTTTATTATTATTATTATTATTATTATTATTATTATTATTATTATTATTATTATTATTATTATTATTATTATTATTATGGGTAGATAAAATGCTTCCAGACATAGAGTAGGCAAATATCCTAAACTATAGAATCTGTAAAAGGAGTTGGGATGGACACTATTTAAATCAGGGGTCCCCAACCTCTGGTCCATGGACTGGTACTGGGCCGCAGCATGCCAGCAACTGGTCCACACAAACACGCAAAGCCTCATCTGCAGGATGCAGGTAGCACACAAAACCATGCCCCCTGCCGTCCGCAGAAAAACCTCCCTCCACTTAACTGGTCCCTGGTGCCCAAAAGGATGGGGACCTCTGATTTAAATGGATTATACATCAGGCAAGCATGATTTCACCTTCTGACATTGCTTCAGGAAGTAACCAACAGCTTGCAGAACACAGAGACTGGGAAGCCAAACTTGGCATTACTATAGTCAACCATTGCCATCTTCTATTAATTCAAAATTTGTTGTCCTATGATGCACTGTTTCACTTAAGATTAATTAAATCTTACTGGAACAAGTATTTTAGTAGTATATAGACTGAGGCAATTAGATTTGATTGAAAACTGGTAAGTTTTTCAGAAACCTTTAAACTTAAGAAAAAAATACAATCTGGGAAATGTTGCTTAGCCTTCACTATTTTAACTACTGAATTTAGGCCAAATGTTGCTGACAGACTGAGTGAGTCCTGGGATGAAAATCCTATACCACTAAGATCATTTATATAAAGGGGAAGTGGACCATCTTTGTTAACAATTTTCCCCCCTTTCAAATATAGGTTGTTCCAAAGTGACGTGCATCAGTTTATCCCGTGAAGTTTCCATCAAATTATCTCCTTTACATGGCAAACAGATTTCTATTCGCTACTTGGACATGAGTGACTGTTTTGTCCTTGAGGATGAAGGACTGCACATTATTGCCACCCACTGCACTCAGTTGACACATCTCTATTTGCGCCGCTGCATCCGCATTACCGATGAAGGCCTCCGTTACCTGATGATTTACTGCCCTTCCATCAGGGAGTTGAGTGTGAGCGACTGCCGCTTTGTCAGTGACTTCGGCATGCGTGAGATTGCAAAGCTGGAGTTCCGCCTGCGGTATCTCAGCGTTGCCCACTGTGTCCGCATCACTGACGTCGGTATCCGATACATCACTAAATACTGCAGCAAGCTACGTTACCTCAATGCGCGAGGCTGTGAAGGCATCACAGACCACGGAATAGAGTACCTGGCCAAAAATTGCACAAAACTGAAGTCACTGGACATTGGGAAATGCCCTCTGGTCTCTGACATTGGCTTGGAGTTTCTGGCCCTGAACTGCTTCAACTTGAAGCGACTGAGCCTGAAGTCATGCGAAAGTGTCACTGGACAAGGCCTGCAGATTGTAGCAGCCAATTGCTTTGACCTGCAAATGCTGAACGTTCAGGACTGTGAGATTTCAGTGGAAGCTTTGCGATTTGTTAAGCGCCATTGTAAGCGCTGCATTATAGAGCATACTAACCCTGCCTTTTTTTGAAGTGAGAGTCATACCTGTTGCTGAAACAAAAGATTAAAATTGTTTGTATGTACGTGTGCACAGTTTGTCCACATATGCAACTGTACCTTTCTTGTGCCAGCAGTAGCAACATAGACTTTGGCCATCTAGGTTGGTCCCTATATGATATCTTTTAGCAGACTTGCTCAACTCTTCAATTTCTGAAAACTGCATAAAATCATCACTCTCTGGACTTTCAGCTTACTGAGAAAGTGATATGTATGTAGAGCTCAGAAATCAGAAGGCAAGTACCAAGTCTAAATGTGTTGTTGGTGATGTCAAACATTATGGTTCTAATTCAGAGAAAGATTAACTCCTTGAAAACCAGTTGAAAAAGATAGTTATGAGAAATCTCTTTGTTGTTCTCTTTGAAACCTTAGGGCTATCTTTAGCTAAATTGGAATGATAAAAACCTACCCTCTTTTAAGACTCTGTTTGGTTTTACATGTTTGTGTCACAACTATTGCAAAAAAAAAAAAAAAAAAGTTACCACCCAAAGTGCAATACTTTTAGCACCTCTGGCTTTCTAGTCATTGTAATTATGCAACTGTGAGAAATTAAGCACACATGTATTTTAATTGTGATTCTCAGTGTTGAATGAGTTCCCTGCTTTCCCTGCTCTCTGGTGCCTCTCAGGAATTCTACTGAGTTTTTCTCTAATAGAAAAATGGTTGTAGGACACCTTCCTTCAGATTGTCATAGCATATCCTGTTATTTAAAAGAAGCATATATTTAATCTACTCAGTATCCTCAGTATAACAATCCATTATCTCAAAACATATATATTAGACAGGAGGCCACTTTTGACCTCCCAATTCCCCTTTGTTCCTCTCCCCCAAACTCTGATTGACCATGATTGCCGAAAAATGACATAGTTTCCTACTATATTTGGGCTGGAAACAGATAAAGACTACTGTAACCAATAAAGGAGAGTATTTGTAGCTCAGGGTTGAAATGAGGGGTTTTTGGTGCTCTCTGAGCTTGGTTGTTTTCTTGCAGACATTTTCATTACCAAAACTAGGTAACGTCAGCAGTTGCTCATATTACCTAGTTTGGGTAATGAAATGTCTGCAAGAAAACAACCAAGCTCAGACTACTATAAACCCTAAAACAGGCCCATCACAAAAAATAAAAATATCTCCCTCCAACTTCCTCCCAAATCCCAACCCACCTACAAAACGTAATCAGGCCATATTCACCTGCTTACAACAAAATGTGGTCATTGACTAGTCTTCCCATTCCCCCTCTATGTAGAACAGGCATGTCAAATTGCCAGCCTGCGGGCCGGATGCTTCATACTGAAACTGCACCCACCTCATTGCCGGCAAAGGGAAAAAGTCGTGATACGTCACGTGATGTCACGTGACTCATGAGTTTGACATGCCTGATGTAGAACGTGATCCATTCTTTGCACATTCTGTCCTGTCTTTTACTATTTAAGACCTGGAGAGCCTGTGGCACAATGAAAGGAATATTCATAATATTCACATTTGTGTGATTAATGGTAGTCACCTAATTCTATAGTACCCTTCTTGGTTTAGCATTTTAGAAACAAGCCTTAATTGATGCTCAAGAGACTATGTGTCCTGTCATGGCACTGACAGAAAATTATTAGACAAAGCAACATTAAGTTGGAGGGAAATAGGTGTGTCCTCAGTGGTTATTCAGGAAAAAAATACCTTATTCAAAACAATATAATGTTGGTCACTTGTTAGATTTAACAAGAGGAAAAAAAAATGTTAACCATGAAAGCATACTCACCTGACATTTTTTGCTTAGTACTTAAACCCTATTTCTCATAGATTCAAGAATGCAGTAAATTGTTATTAGTAGCATAGAATAATACTAGAATCAATACATTCATCATATTGTTCTCAGTCTGATAAGACAATGAAAATTGACCTGTTAGGACAGGGGTCTTCAAACTTGGCCCTTTTATGACTTGTGGACTTCAACTCCCAGAATTCCTCAACCAGGCATGCTGGCTGAAGAATTCGGGGAGTTGAAGTCCACAAGTCATAAAAGAGCCAAGTTTGAAGACCCCTGTGTTAGGTTCGAGAATTATTTTAGAGACACTGCATACTAAGAAAATGTTTTAAAATATATAACTCTCAGTGCTTTGAGATTTATCTCTATCCCTATTTCAGAGTTTTTCTTTCCCACCTCACATCCCTGTTTCCTTTATCCTGAGTGCCTTTCAGATGCTTCACAATTCACTTCACATTCATGCAGAACTTTATCATTCAGAAATATCTCAAAAGAAGAAAAAGATGATCACAGGCTATAGTCTCAGCTTTTAGACCAGAGAGTTCTGTTTACATACATTTTTGTAACATCAATAAACAATTTTATAGGGAAAGTTGTATTTTCAGAGTGCTAATACTGGTTCATTTTTCAGACCAAAACGATAGCCATTACATTCTTCCCAAATACTTCTGATACAATAATTATTCAGAGTGTGTACATATTAAAGAGGCTCCATGTATATTTGGTCAAATCTGAGCAAAAGTTTTATATATTTGTGCAGAGACTGAGGCATTTTTTTTTTGTCATGGATAATGTTACAAAAATGCTACCATTTTTTCCCATTTCTAAAGCACAGATGATTTTCTGGATTCCAGTTGCTGTGCAGAAAAAGTCCAGGGATTAATAAAGCAAAGCAGAGCGCAATTTATTCTGCTAAACTTGGAGAAATATTAAGGTTAGTAGAAATTTTTTTAAAAAACTCAAATTTCTGTTGGATTTTTTTTTTTTTTACTGAGACAGGAAAACAGGAAACCTGTATCCATAAATCTACAGAAATAAGAAATTTCTTACAAGTTTTTGTAAGAAATAAGTTTTTCTCTAAGTCTTGCTATCATGGTATTCTTAGTAATTTTTTATAGAAGTAACAGGCATAATATGTTTGTTTCTCAGTGACAAAGGTATTTCATGCTGTTAAAAAAAATCCTTTGGCTCATGTTCTAATATTCTTTCTGTCAGACCAAGCAATGTTTTCCAGACAGTAAAGCAATTAACTTCAAAACCATTTCCTTGGAGAACAGAGATTTAGGATACTCCATCGTCTAGTTAAAGAAGGCAAATTGAAAATGCAAGCCAATTTCCACTGTATGTATGCCATAGCAAAGTGGGAAACACAAATATGAACTCCAAGTGTCTTATATGGGCATGGAAACCTTTTTTGCAGGGATGTTCTAAAAACACTGTTCATATTCCCTAGAAGTGCAGGGCCAAAGCCTGAAAGGTGTGGAGCCGAAGCCAAATGCTCTCCATGCATACATATCTCCTTCCCCAGACACTCTTATGTACAAAACATGTAGGAGCTACTGCAATCAAGTTTGATAAATACCTCCTGTTGGGATCATGGAAAGTTTGCTTTCAAAGTACAATTGTAGAGTGTAGGAGGAATTTTCAGGGAAGCCCCAACAGTCAGCAGTTGCAGTAATATTCTGTACAACTGACCTGCAGCCTGGATCCACAAATCACAGGAAGCTGTAATGTGGTTTGTTTGATTTGGGCTTAACCTATTACGGCAATACAGTTATGCAGTTTGATCTGCTATAGCTAAGTAAGCATTCTTTTATTTTAGTTGCTGAAGATCAACAGATGTTAGGAAGCCTAAAATCATAGCAGAGTAAAAACGTCTGTTGTCTCGAGAACCTAAAAAGAATTAGAGAAGGGCAATATTGGACACAAATGTTGGATTTTTGCTCTTAAAAGCCAGATTCGAAAATCAGAGGTGTTCACATGTTTTGACTTCATTGATTCATCTTTGGGGAACCTTAGTACAACTACTGCAGATCTTCTCTATATATCAGAAGCCAGTGCAGCTTACATAAGAGATAGGTTTTTAGGGCCCTGACCAGGCATGTAATTGATCCTTACTTTTTTACCCACATAAACTTGATTCGCACAACATACTAATCCATACTAGGGTTTTTTTAGTTTGGCTTTGTATGTTGTAAAAACTCAGACATAGTATTTTATTCAATAAATCGGATCAGATTCAACATGGAAATAACCTAAACAACTCTCCTATAAGTCATTCATCGTAAGAGAAGCACCTTGAGTTTAAAAGAAGCTGTCGCCTTCATTCTGAATTACTGAAATACCCTAAGATGCCAGCATTACAAAGTGTAATACAATACTTTAAATGTCTTTTAAAAGTATTTTCCTCTTATTGTAATTACTTTTTTCCTGGGCAAATGTTTTCACAATTTCTATCTGAAGAATCAGACTGTATCCTCTAATATGAAGCTCAGCCAGGATGGTTATATCTTTAGATGGACTTCCTCATGTATAGCTAATAACTGATTTATGAACATTACTGAAAACATCTCTTGAACAGATCCATAGGAAGGGAATCACCCTGTCTGGTTTTCATTTTTTTTTAAAAAAAAAATGTAACTAGAGTATCTCCAGATGTGGAACAAACATACAGCAAAAGATTCACATCCTAAGGAACAAACAGAATTGCCGATTATTTGTAACAATCCTTATTCTAGAAACCCTTTTTAAATGATTGAAATGAGAAAGTTAAAAATTGTTTCCACTATTATTAAATGAATAATACAAGTAAACAATACTAATATATTGCAGTAGCAAGATGCTACAATGCTCAGATATGTTAAACTGCAATGCTAATCAATCTGGGCAAGAAAAATCAGAAATTGGAGTTGATCATCTAAAGATAAGATAAAATAACCTTTATTGTCATTTTTATACTGTGGGCACGATGGCACATATCAAAAATGAAATTTAGTTGCCCGGTCTCAAAGTGAAACACATACATGACACACACCTAAGCCTACTATGAACAACATATGTATAGACCCACATCCCTACATATACATAGCAAATAAATATTAAATATTGTCCATCTTGAATATATAACGGAAGGAGGAAGCTTGAGAGTTCGCAAGGTTAATGCTGTATGGAATGAAACTCTGGTTGAATCTGGATGTTCTGCTTTGGATACCAAGAAGCCTCCTCCCAGAAGGTAACAAGGAAAACAGGTCATGAAGAGGATTGTCTATCTTGTGTTTACTGTTTAGACTTTTTATACATACATAAATGTTTTCTTAAACCAGTGTTTCCCACCCTTACCAATTCTGAAATGAGTGGACTTCAAATCTCAAAATTCCCCAGCCAAAATACTGACTAGGGAATTCTGGAAGAGTTGAAGTCCACACATTTTAAAATGTTGAAGTTGAGGAACACTTTTTTAAGATACATATCCAAAATGCTATTGCCTCTCACTAAATAATACATTCAATACCAGTTTCCTATTATATTTTGATCATCTATATCCAGCAATAATAACAGTAGAACACTGCTGTAATCCTAGAGCAAATTTTGAGAAGCAGTACTACTAATAGCCATTTAATTTCTGTCTTTTTATTTATGGGTTGATTATTTTGTACAATATTATCCTTGCCTGAAATAGTCTTCACTATTCTTTGCTTACAGAAAGGATAAATGTAGATTTAAATTATGATCTGTGTCCTGAAGGAAAACTAATTGTGATCTGAACAAGGCTTTCTTTTTTCAAATTTCAAACAAGACTGAAGGATGTTTTTTTTTCTTTTTGTCTTTGAACTAAGTTGGTTTGCTGATTATACTACAAGGAAAAAAATAACACTACATGATTCCTAAAGGGAGTTAATTTATAGATTGGCTTTTATTGTGATAAAGCCCTAATTCACTACTACCAAGAAATAAATCAGTATATTAGTATAATGCCTTGATTGATCAATGAATAAAATTGAAAACTGTTCATACGTATGGGGACAGCATCTCACTTTAAATTTCTTTTAAGAAATGGCTTCATCTTATACAAAAAAAAAAAAGTCAAGGAAGTGGCAGAACTGAAATGCTGATATAGGTTGTACATTCCAGATGGTGTGACAATATTCTTAGCAATTTATAGAAATTTCACCTCGTCACCTTGGCAATCTGAGGAAAAACAAAATGGGGGCACATCACAATGCTGGTTCCATTAGCTAACCAAGCCTTTCCTGGCCAGATATGCACTTTAAGGTATTCAGTTCTCAGAATTCAACCAGTGAGAATAACTAACTTCCATGGGTAAGAACCATCTCATGCATATCAGTTACAATTGTAAGCTGGTATCTACTCAATCAGATTCTGACTCCATTTCTCACTTGTCCTTCCAAGCTGAAATTATTTAATTGCAAAGAACTTGACATTAGAATTATATTTACAACAACAGCAACTATTTAATGTGGCTAAACATGCTGATAACATATGTTGCCTGTTAAATGTAGGCTAGACAAATTGTGTGGTTCCAGGTCATGAGCCCAGCATATGATGAAACCTTCATTTATATAAAGGGCCTGGTGATATTCCCAAACTGGTTATTAAAAAATATATGTGATGAAATAGTTCCCATATGTACTATTAGTTCTTATCACATGGACCTAGGAGTGTTTTGTATGATGCTTATATACCAGAATATTCATTTAAAATAAGGATCATATAATTTTACATATATAGTGTTTTTTTTAAAAAAAAATCAGCTTTCTTCAACCTCTCTTTTCCCAGACCCTACCACTAACTGCCAACTTTTATTTACTCCTCCCTAACTTTTAAATGTAAGCAGTAATAATGTTGCATTCCTTATATAGAATATTCTCCAACTTATATTATTATACTTGGCTTCCATAGTTGCATTATTAAAATACAACCAATAATTATTCATATAATTTTAAAATCTAAATATTGTAAAAAAAAAAATAGAGAAATTGACTCCTTTTTGTTAAGTAGATACTCTAAATGGTTATGTAGCTCCAATATTTGGATAGTAGCCCTGATACATTTTTTTTTCCCGACACAATACAGATACTTCTAGACTTAACAAACACAATTGAGCCCAAAATTTCTCTTGCTAAACAAAACAGCTGTAAGTGGGTTTGGCCCCATTTTACAACATTTCTTGACACAGTTTTTAAGTGAATCACTGCAGATGTTAAATTAGTAACACAGCTGCTAATTGAATGTGGCTTATAAGTAGGAGCCAGTTGCCAAGCATTTAAATTCTGATCAGGTAACCATGGGGATGCTGCAATGATTGTGTGAAAAACAGTCATAAGTCACTTTTTGGTGCTGTTTAACACCAAGGTTGTAAGTCAAGGACTAACTGTATTGATTTCAATGTAATATTAACTTGCAGGTGACCATTTTTTTTAATCACAAGTGATTAATTATGTGCTGTGACACCCCTCCCAAAAATGCACAGAAAATCATATTTATGAAATGAAATATTCATGTTCTTTTCCCATGGGTAATTTTAAGTTTAGTAGTCTGTTGTTCAATAGTGTTTTAGTACTGAACCATATTTTGGGTCTTTTCCTTGTTTTTTTTAAATCATTTCATTCCAATAACTTTTCTTAACTCCACTTTCATTTCTGCCAGGGTGCAGTTCTAAATATTTGTTCACCATTCTTTATTTTGACATGAGAATCTACTATAGATTTTAACCTTGAGGGAATGGAATGTGCTCAGCAACTCAATTAGAGGTCTGAGAACTACTGCATTAGCTTGGGGGTGAGCATTAAAATCCTTTCATACATTGATGCACAAATCTCTAAGTTAAAAAAATAAAAGTATGATGGTGTGCCATATAAACATATATTTAGTAAATGTTAAAATTTCATCATGAAATAGAGCTACTTGTAAAATAGAAGCACTTCACTTTAGCTATTTAGGTGGTATCATTTTTTTCATTAACCAGCAAACTAGTATTTGGTGTACTATTGGATTGATCTGATCCAAATGTGCCTTTTTTTTTCTTTCTCAGAACTCTTTCTTTCCTTCAATTTTTTTTTTTCATTTGCTGTTCCTTCCACTGAGCTGAGCACTGCGAGAAAGCTGCATCTGATATGTAGCATGTAAATAGAGGGGGATCTTAAAAGATGGTATTACTCATTGTGAAAGGCCCTGGGATGCTACTGTGCAGGCAACCGAACCAGGTGAACCAGCCATGCCTCTGCCTAAAAGCCGAGCTTCTTCCCTTGGCTCAATTTGCAAATCTTTGCAGAACTCAGCGTCTTGATACCTACTTGTCTAGCTGCAAGCAAGGAAGGAGAAGCAACAAATGGAAACTAACCAAAGTGAGAAGCAACCTAGAACTAAGGAGAAATTTCCTGACAGTGAGATTAGTCAGTGGAACAGCTTGCCTCTAGAAGTTTGGTTCCAGATATATGTATAGTGTATGTAGGTGATAAAGCACAGCCGTGTGACACAACTATATCAGATAAAGGACAAAACCCTCAACTGAATAAAATCATCTCTAGAATCTATATCAATATAACTGTCTGCCTGGGAAAAGCAACTCATTTCAAAGTAATGAAGGTCACAATCCAGTAACATAACTTGCTTTTGTCACACGAGATACCTTTTGATTGCCAAAGGACTACAGGTTACAGTCCTCTTGCACCATTTTTTTTTAAACCCACATGTACAATTAATACAATGGTATTTAATCTGAATACTCATTACTATGCATTACCATGTTTATTCATGAAAGCACTCAATCCACACCCCAAAATAATCTGAGATAGGCCTTCTCACTAATTTACATCCCAACTATTTTGGAATTCCTTCCTAAGGGATGTAGATATGGCCCCCATGCTCTTGTTCGAACAACTGAAGCTTGACACTATTTGTAATTCCTTCAGGATAACACTGAATGTTTATGATCTTTTAGGGCTGATAATCTTATTATTGTTTGATTTGTTTTGTTGAGATGTTTTTGTAAATAAAACTACTGTAGTTTTCTTCAGGAGAAAAAGTCATATAAAGTTAGTAATTTAGATGCATTCAGAAATGTAACTGAGGAAAATGCTTCTAGATCTGAGACCAGAAAGTTTTGCAGAATGAGAAATGTCTGGGGACTTTTAAATTACCGCTTTTGTTCTGAGATTCATTGATTTTATTCAATATGATATATAGCTCTATTGCCAATGAAGTTTCATTTTTTTCTCTGTGATATTTTATATAATAAGAATAATAAACATTAATGACCATTTTCTATTTGAGAAGTACCACATTAGGAAATAGGAGGGGGAAAGAAGAAAAAAGAACAATGAAGAGATAAGCACCAGCACTTAAAGTATAGGGATATCCTCCTTTTTTTAAAGTGAAATTAAATTATCCCATATTTAGTGGATACATTCATATGCTGCAATAAGGCATAATGTAGTTTTACAGAAATAGCTGGTCGCTAAAACAAAATATTACTTAATATGTTGTCTGAAACTAGAGAATGAAGCAACTGTAGGTTCTACGCTGCACTGTCCAAGCTTGTATTATAATAATTCATACAACACCAAGCAGAGTTATTTTGGAATTAGGAAAAAAAATCCCTTGGACATCTGATGCCCAAATACAGCCCAGGGTTGGCTTTAGAAAGAGGAGGAAGAACATAATGGTAGCAAAGGATTTTCAACTACACTGATGATATGCACTGCGGATTGTGAATATTTTGCATTGTTTCTTATTAACTTCAGCAAGAAATCTATTATTAAACATAGATCTGTCAGGATATTGTTGTTTAAAAATAATGAGACTTAGAATATCTGTGCTACAATCCAAATGACCTTCAGCAAAAAGATAAAAAACAACAGCAACCTGTTCAGAGTCCAGTCTATTTGAGTCCATTCATTAATTTGAAACTTCATTTAATCATTACTGGTTATTGACTGCAGCTGTAGCTATTCCAATGTATGAAAGGGTTCATTCACATGTTTAAGGTAATTATTTATACAGTGGACCACAGAGTAAATTTAGTCTAGCTTAATATGAAATAATCCATCTTATTTCTTTCCATCCACCCACTTCTAAGCACTAATGCACAGTGAGCTATTTAAAAGGGCACTGATACTCTGGATAAAATCCACTGAAGAGCACACCAACTTTCACCTTCCTTAAGGCAAAGTAATTTAATATACTAGATATGAAAGATGGATTAAAGATACAAGGAAAAATTAGCATTTCTCCTTCTATGAGCTGTGAACAAGAATATTGAAGTTCTGGGTATGATTTGCCAAATTTTAGCAATACTGATTAAAGAATAAACCAATATAAAACCACAGCCCATAAAAGTATGCACTATTAAATTTATCAACCATTAAACTGACATAGCATAGGTTGTGACCTATTTGCCCATACGTTCTACAGAAATATTTAGCAAAGTGACAGGACACAGAAAATAACAATTTAATAATTCTGTAAACAAAGGAATTTTCAACATATGTAACTTTGAATGCCAGACAGACATACCAAATGCTCTCTTCTACAGAGATGTTAAAAGTACAAATGTCCTGTCTTATTTTTCTAAATTAATCCAGTCTTTTGAGACAGTTGTATTTGTGGCCTTACAGTGAACAATTCTTAATGCAAGACTTTTCAGAAACCTTTGGGAAAGACAATAGTTCTTTGTCCCAAAAAAAAAAAAAAAAATCAGTTTTAGATTTAAAAGCATAAAATGGCAAAGAAATGGAGAAAGTTGAACTATGAATTACCTTTTGGAATTAGTTATACTATAATTGTTTCATGCTTTGTACAAAAGACTTACCAAAGCAACACTTTTTTGAACTGATAAAATTAGATGGCCAAATAAAATCAAACAACATTTTTCCTATGCTAATTAAACAAATAAGGTCTTGGGGGAAAAGAACTTTCTCCAAGGTTTGATGCAGCTGGAGCAGCTGGGGCTTTGGATTCAAATAGATGACTTGGAGAAGCTCATCTTTCTATCTTTGAAGCTTCCAAGCTTTATACATTTTTCTACTTCAGGATTTTGGCTAGTCAGTCTCTTTTCGGTTAACACACAAGATTTCCAAAAAAGATAATATAAAATGCAGTATACATTACTTCCATCACACATTTATTAGACTAGAGAGGGATGATTCCAGTTTTCTAGGAATGAGTGAATAAGTTAATGATGATGACATCTATGCACAGATCTTTCTAAGCATTGTTGTTGCATCAAAATTTATTCAAGAACATGACCCACTAATTTCAAGGATAACTTGTGCTGTCATATATCTTGTATATGTATCGTGTTTACTTCAAACTTAGATATCTCTATTTTCTGACCTGTAAAGACTTTATCAGTTCAGCAACAGAAAATTGGAGCCACGTTTTTACAATATTATTTGAAGACTTCAAGAAAAGAAGCTAGGTCAAAATGCCTGGGAAGACTTGAATTAAGAAAAACTAATAAAAATAAACACTGATTTATAACTCTATCCTTGTTCTATTGTTTTACATGAAAATATTATTTAAATTCATTCTGCATTTTTGAAGCGTATGGTCCTTTAACTTGCATTCCCTGGACTGTTTGTTTTCTTTTCTTCCTCAACTTTATATTATTCTCAAATGACAAAAAAATATTAAAAAGCAGAGATATGGGAATTTTAGTTTGAAAGTACATATCTTAGTCCAATACACAATATACTTAAGACATCTCCTAAAATTCATATTTTATTCATACAATTTGTATTCCCCTTTTCATTGTTAAATATTATCCCAAAGCAGATTGCATACAAATATGTTTTATTTAAAAATGCATTTTTTTTAATTTTTTCTTTATTTAAACTAGTGGTTGATGCAAAAAAATAGGATTTGTAACCCATATGAACCCATCCTATGAAACTGTCAGAGTAGAAATAGACTCATCTAAATATCATATTCCTCTAACAGAGGAAGATCAGTTTAGAACAAAAGGAACTATGCAAAAATTGATATTTTCTACCTAGTTTGTGGATTTCTCCAACTATTCAGAACATTGGAAATATTTAATCAAGTTTTTTTAAAAAAACTTGATTTGGACCTTGTGTCTCAAGGTATATTTTCAAGTGCTGAAGTGTCACTTGAAGGGAAAAAAAAGAAATGTTGAGGAAATATAGTAAATGTTCTAGAAGAATGGGAATTAAGATTGGGCAATAAAGGTAGTGAGATTTTTAAAGACAAGTATCTTTATGCTATATACAAATGTTTCAGAAGGAAAAAATAACTTTTGTTTTATTGCCCACTTTTTAGACACACACTTGGAGCAATAAAATATTCATGACTGGGGCTTTCCTAACTTTATTTTTTAACTATGTATAGCGCAGCAAAGGGAGGGCCTCTTCTCTTGAAAATCCCTTTCCAAAAATATGCTCAGGACAAGAATTCTTGCAAATCATGCAGTAGACATAATAAGGGAAGAGCAGTTGCTCCCTTTAAAACAGTCTGGTATATACAACTTAGTACTTTTCAGATACAGTATTTTGAGAATGCAATGGCCCAGATTCCCAGACAATTTGCTGTTAGTTTATTTCCTAATGATTCTGCAGGACAAACAAGCTTACAAAAAAGTCTTTTACATTTAAATGAGAACACATATTTATATATATTGCTATTACAGAACACTTACTGTAATGCCCTTGTTTGTTGCATTTGTTGTTTAAATCATAAATATATGTTGTACCCCATCTTGACAGTTTTGGTAACCAAAAAATTAAGTTTGAGTTGAGTTTAACTAGAAAGTATATTATAAATCTAAATAAGTAGATACATCACATTGAAAGTAAGATTTTCAACAGAAGGTTTACTAAGTGTAAGACTTAGGGCTGCATTATAAATATTGCACCTACTTGCCAGGATATATAGTGTGTTAATCAGTGAAGTTTGCAGCCAAGTAGGACCGCAAAGAAATATAACACTCATAAAAGATTGGAAATATCTCTTTCAGCTCAAGCCCATGCATTTTTACGTAGATATTTCATCATATTCCACAGGACTAATACTAATGTTAAAAACTGTGTAGAATTAACAGTTTAAATATCTTAAGGCTAAAGTTCTAGTTATTTTGGAAGTCCTTGAATGTTAAATGAATAAGCATTCTTCATAGTTAAGTTCACAATTTTTAAAAAGAATGAAGAATAACTATTAATGTCAGCCCAGTCTGAGAAAGACCAAAGTGGACAACTACAAATTAGCAAAATTACTATGGTGGCTTTCCAGGATATAATTCAGATATATTTTCAGTCAACTTTGCAATTGGTAAGAAATAACACCAAAAATTAGACTGATTTTAAAAACCTGGGTTTTTAAAACTTTTTTTTTTTTTTTGAAAAAAAAATCTCTAAATAGTTCCAACTCGGTATTGTTTTAAGCATGAAAAAGTATAATAAAACAATATGACATAAATATAAAATTCTAATCTAAATCAACATTAGTTCTTTCTTATCACAAAGCTATTTTGCTGAAATCCTGGCCAGTGTGCTTAGATGTTTTTGGCTGTGTGTGTGAAAAAGTTGTAAAAAGGCTATCTCTCTAATATAATCTCAAAATAGGGTATTATATAATCTGATCCTGCTGCATCCAATTTGTGTAGGATTAAGAAGGCTAAATTATTTTTCCTTCATTGTCATAGTATGCTATGATGAAGATGATCAGGTAAATCTATTTAATACAAATTATCTGTCCACATCTTTGTGCTGTTTTAATACTTATAAGAATTTTATCAATCTCTTAGATAAGGTTACTCAAGTATCATGAAACTTTGGATGAATACAAATAAATATTATCTTTTTTTTTGCAAAGATATCTGGATATCAAGCAGTTACTTTTTCTTTTTTGTCTTTAAACAACTGAAAATTAATTGAAATGTTAAATGCAGAAGAAAGGATACAAAGGATTAAAAAATGGGAATGCAGTAAAGTACATTTCTTTCAGTATAACTGAATTTAATTTAGCTAATTTGAAAATAAAATCAAATAGAATTGTCATGAAAGTAAGAAACAAACCATCTTGCTAAATGCTTACAGTCAGAAATCCTGAAAACAATTGTGGAACTTTTCTTGTGCCTGTTTATTTGCTTATTTTTGTTTATTTGTTTGTGTTTATTTCCCTTTTTTCTCATAAAAAACTCTAAAATTGTTTCATAGAACCTATATCATTAAATATGGATAACAATGTCTTGGAATCCAGGTGACATGTGTATATCTGTGAATCATAGTTCACAGATAATTAATTTATTTTCAATAATGCAATATTTTTTCACCTCAGTTTACAGCACAACACCACTATCCAATCCTAAAATAACTGTATTTGTCCAAAGACCAAAATGAAACATACGCTTATTTCCAAACTGAAATTACGTAGATGAATTTCTATTGTTACTTCAAGCCATGTCATTAATTTAATTTATTATAACTGGAAAAATTATAGATGACTTAGAACTTTGAAAATACATTTAAATCTATCAAAAATAGTTGTAGTTTAAAATATTTGTCTTCACATTATTAAAGCTACTGTTAAATTATATTTTTATAAATGCCAAGTACAAATAGATAAAAAGTAATAAATCATGGTATAAAAAGAAAGAAATACTTCCTTGGGAAAATGTATTTGCAATTCAACTGATCATATAAAAGCATAAACTAAAAAAGTTTATATATTTCTATGTGCTATGGTTTCACCATTCATTGCATTGCATTCCAGAATATTTCACAAGTTCTGGGCACAATGTCCTTGTGTGTGAAGCATAATGATTTTACACTGAAGTCACTCTCATAACAACCTCCCCAGAACTGTTGTCATCTGATGAATCCTCTGGAGGTCTCATTCGACTGAAGAGTTGTAATAAAACATAGCCACATTGAAATCTTGGTGAGGTTAACTGTGTTGAATGAGCTAAATTTCTGTTTCTCAATGCATTCAGTGGTAGCCACAAAGTCCTAGCTGTAGAAGATTCTCCTCGAGTGCTCTCTTCTATGTCTGTTGCTTTGTCATAATTTTGTACATCCCAAAGCAAATTGACAGCCCTCCAACGCTTAAATACTCTGCAGACTGATGCTCCTTCATGTACAATAAGTCCTAAAATTAAAATAAACAGATTATTGAAGCCCATAGTTCTGTACCTCAAATGTACTTTTTGTTAACAAATACAATTAAAATTGAAATGCTGGCTTGAATCAAAGCACAAAGACTTGGATTCTGGATAACTGATTCCCACATACCCACTGTATTAAACATTAATATCCAGATATATCTTTTTGGATAGCTTACAGCGTGTATTATTAATAAACAGAAGAAAGATAATGCTTTTATTTAAATATTTAGAAGTTAGCATAAACTGGGGGCCATTACTAATTTTAATAAGTACCATTTATGATAGATGATAGATATATAGATTAGAGAGAGAAAGAGAGAGAAACAGAGACAGAGATGGGAGAGAGAGGAAGAGATGATAGAGAGGGAGAAATATTCCCATGCCTTTGATTCAAGAGACATAACCAGGAAATCCAGAGCAAAAAAAGCAGCATCAAACAACTATAGGAAGCAAACAAACAGTAGGCAGTAGAATGGTCAATGTTCAGGAAGTTTCGTTATGTATACAGCAAGGTTCAGAAAGCTAGGAAACAAGAGACATCACAAGTTCAACAGATACAGAATTACTTGCATTGTCCAAGAAAGAGTCATCTTCAAAAAAAACAGAGGAGTCAAAATACAGCTGTCCAATATTGTTTCAATGATTAAAAGGAACTAGGACCAAAAGCTCTCGGTCTCCAGCCAAACAATGAATTTTAGTTACTGAATTACTTTAAAAAACAGCCTACGTTAGAATAAGATATTTGTATTTGTATTTGTATTTAATTTTATTTATATGCCGCCCAATCCCAAAGGACTCAGGGCGGCGTACAGAGTTAAAACAATCATAAAACAATAAAATAATAAAATAATACAGTCATACCGCGAGTCCGATCATATCCCGGCCCCCCCGGGGACATCAGCCCCAGGCCTGCCGGAACAGGAGAGTTTTAACGGCTTTCTTAAAGGCCGGCAGGGTGGGAGTAGTTCGAACCTCGGGGGGAAGTTGATTCCACCAGGTCAGAGCCACCACAGAAAAGGCCCTTCCCCGAGGGCCTGCCAGCTGACATTGTCTGGCCGACGGGACCTGAAGGAGGCCCAATCTATGGGACCTCACCGGTCTCTGGGAACTATGCGGCAGAATGCGGTCCTGTAGTAACCTGGCCCTATGCCATGAAGGGCTTTGAAGGTGATAACCAACACCTTGAATTGCGTCCGGAGACCCACAGGAAGCCAGTGCAGCTCGCAGAGGATAGGTGACACGTGGGCGTACCTTGGTGCGCCCACAATCGCTCTCGCGGCTGCATTCTGAACCAACTGCAGCCTCCGAACGCCCTTCAAGGATAGCCCCATGTAGAGCGCGTTACAGTAATCTTGTCTTGAGGTGACAAGGGCATGAGTGACTGTGAGTAAAGCCTCCCGGTCCAAATAAGGTTGCAACTGGTGCACTAGGCGAACCTGTGCAAAGGTCCCCCTGGCCACAGCTGATAGATGTTGTTCCAAATTTAGCTGTGAGTCCAGGAGGACACCCAAGTTGCGTGCCTGCACTGAGGGAGGTAAATTTGCCCCCCCCCCAGGACTAATGATGGACCATCCAGTTGGCCTTTGGGAGGCAAGACCCAGAGCCACTCGGTCTTGTCAGGGTTGAGTCTAAGCCTGTTCACCCCCATCCAGACCCTCACATCTTCCAGGCACCGGCACATCACATCGACTGCTTCACTGAAAGGACACGGGGTGGAGATATATAATTGGGTATCATCCGCGTACTGATGATACCTCACCCCGTGTCGCCGAATGATCTCACCCAGCGGTTTCATGTAGATGTTAAAAAGGAGGGGGGACAGGACCGAGCCCTGAGGCACCCCATGATCGAGGCGCCTAGGGGTCGATCTCTGTCCGCCCGCCAACACCGACTGCGACCTGTCAGAGAGGTAGGAGGAGAACCACCGCAATACGGTGCCGCCCACCCCCACCTCTCCGAGACGACGCAGAAGGATACCATGGTCGATGGTATCGAAAGCCGCTGAGAGGTCAAGAAGCACCAGGATAGAGGAATAACCCCTATCCCGGGCTCGCCAGAGGTCATCGGTCAGTGCGACCAAAGCAGTCTCAGTGCTGTAGCCGGGCCTGAAACCAGATTGAAAAGGGTCCAGATAATTAGTTTCATCCAAGGATCGCAAGAGTTGGGACGCCACCACCTTCTCTACAACCTTCCCCACAAAGGGGAGGTTGGAGACGGGACGAAAGTTCTTCAAAACAGCTGGGTCCAGGGAAGGCTTCTTGAGGAGGGGCCTCACCACCGCTTCCTTTAAAGGTTGCGGGAAAGACCCCTCCATCAAGGAGGCATTGATTATCGCCTGGAGCCAGCCTCGTGTCACCTTCCTACTGGCAGAAACCAGCCAGGAGGGGCACGGGTCCAATAAACAGGTGGCGGCATTCATTGCCCTCATGGCCTTGTCCACTTCATCAGGGGTCACAGGCTCAAACTCACTCCAGATAACATGACTAAGACCAGCCCCTGGCAACTCGGCTGGCAATGCCCAGTCGGAGTCCAGGTCTCTCTGAATCTGAGCGAATTTGTCCGAAAGAAACTGAACAAACTCCTCAGCTCTCCCCTGCAAGGGTTCCTCCGCCTCCTCCACTTTAAGAAGGGAGCGGGTCACCCTAAACAAGGCGGTCGGGCAAGATTCTGCGGACGCAATAAGTGCGGAAAAGTGAACATGCTTTGCCGCCCTTATCGCCACTAAATAAGTCCTAAGATAGGCTCTTAATAGTGATCAGTCAGATTCAGAGTTATTAATTCCAAGGCATTGTTCCCCACAATATGGTATTTCTATTTTTCAGTTCTCTGCTACTCAAATGAGAGATGGAAGCGTTCTTATAGATTTTGTGCTTCTGTCCTTCCTTCAGAGTCTGAGTCTAACATAAGCAGAGTCAGAGATTGTTGAAAGTGACTCCACCAAGATCTAAGAGATAGAATTAACTTCCTCAGATTATACTTACTAGAATCTTAATCTTCACCTAGTTCTGCTTCTCTTCAGAGGAGGCCTGTTGGGGGTCCATCATTTGCCTTCCCAACATATACCTTCTCCAGTTGTATAAAAACTGATTTATTTTATTTAGAGGAAAATGGTTTGTCAAGCTGAGAGAATGCATATCTAAAGCACTCCAAAAGAGAAACCTTCTAATCACTTCCCAGATACTGCACACATCAATAATAGAAATGAAAATTAAAAATCTGTACTACTTCATAATCTTCTTGTCCTTTAATCAGCATTGTTAGAGGATGAAAGAGGCTGACATGACCAGGCTGGGAAGGAATATTAAGAACAGATGTGTAGTTATATGAATGTAGCTGGTATGCTGTAAGATTAATTTGAGCAGTTATCTTGAAGCCTGCTATGACGTGTGGGCTTAGTCTGAGCATAAAACAGTAGATGATTCATGGAAAGTAAGACTTGTTACCAGCTATGAAAAAAGTTCCATTTTGTGTCTTCTGGTCTGTAGAGACATTGCAGTCTTGTTTAGGCCATTATTATTCTATCCAGTGTATCTAATCCACTGTAATAACTGAGGAAGGAATAATTCTATTGGGAAAAAACACAAGTGAAAATCTGGAATGTTGCTGTGTGGAAGCTTACTGTTACAAGGGCAATTTGGAAATAAACCTCAGTTTGGTTATCAATGACAGACACTTGCAGATACAGAACCTTTATTATACACATTAGAAAACTACAACATTACATTACTTTTTGACATAATTGCCATTCAAATTGAGGCACTTGTCATAATGTCTTACAAAGTTTGAAATTCCTTCTGCAAAAAAATCTCCCTCTTGGGATGAAGCCAACCTGTAACAGCATCATGAAGCACATTGTCATCATCAAAGCAATGTGACGCAAGCCAATGTTTTATGTGCCTGAAGAGGTGGTAGTTGCTCAGTGCCAAATCTGGGCTATGAGGGGGGGTGATCAAAGACATCCCAATTGAATTGCTTCAAACATTTTTGGGTGCGTCTAGCAGTGTGCAGGCAAGCATTATCATGAACCAACACCACACTGTAAGTCAGCATGCCCCGATGCTTGTTATGGATGGCTCATCTGAGTTTTTGTAACGTTTCACAATAGATTTCTGAATTGATGGTCGAACCACCCTCCATGAACTTCACTAGCAGTACTCCTTTGGCATCACAGAATACTGTTGCTATAACCTTTCTTGCAGACAAGCTTTTTTGAGTTTCTTTGGTGAGTGCATATGACATCACACCATTGATTGCTGTTTGTTTTCAGGGTTCATGTATGACACCCAGGTCTCATCACTGGTCACAATTCTGTTAATAACACATGAGAAAGTCCAAAACAGAACCCATTTGGTGTGTTTGTGCTCCTCAGAAAGGATTTTGGTACCCAATGAGCACAGAACTTTCAGTATCCCAAATTTTACCTTGTACAAAACAGTCCCAAAAATTTGGGGAAAGTGTAGAGAAAGTGCAGATATTATGAACAGATGGACTTCACGGACCTTTTTGTCAATTTCCTGCCTGAGTTCATTGCTGACTACAGATGGGCGGCCACTTCTTGCCTCATTGTGCATGTCAGTTTGTCCATCTTTAAACATGCAACACCATTGACATACAACACCTTCATTCATCATGTTTGGTCTGCAAACATTACACAGTTTGCGATGAATCGCAGCTGCCAAAAGTTTTTACACATACAGGAATCATATTACTGCATGCACTTCACATTTGGCAGGATTTTCTATGGCAGGATTCATTTTTAATTGATCTAGCGGACAAGTCAACTGCAACACAATCTTCTCCTTCCACTCTTCACTGCCTACTTAACGGGCATAGTTATCCCCATCTATTTCTCGCACATGCTCAAATGGAAGTTTATTTCCAAATTGCCCTCATATAAGGCAACAGGTTTACTGATAACTAATATAAACACATATATTGCTCCAAAGTGGCATTGACATTCTGCCTATCTAGCTACAGTTATACAAAGTAGACAGCTTGAATACTCTAAACATTATCTTGACTATGTTGTGCCTGAAACTTCCAAGAAATTAAGAGCCTCTGTTTATGGTTATGTATTCTGGGAGACCATATAGGCACAAAGATACAAAGGAATAATTTTGCAATTTCATAAACTGCAAAATTCAAATAACTACTAACTGGAAGAAAGGAAATACAAAAAAAACCCCTCCTCTCTTTGTTGCCATCAAACTGTCATTCAGTTTTTTTGCAGTTCACATTTTACATCCTTACTTCATGAGCTGTGGGCTAGGATCAGAAACTGACCACATTAAACTATGAACAAAATTATATTTTGACTTATACTTGAAAATAAAGTCCAAAACTTGAGGACAGAAACATAAGAAGACATGTACGCTAACCAGACAAGCAGTTCACTCACCTACATTTAAGAGACATTGTAATGCATTGATAATTTCTGCTCTAATTTGATGACACCAAAGGTCACTGCAAGTATAAAGTCTTATAGAATCCAAAATGTCCAATAATCAGATGATCATGATGTAATTTAATTTGATTTTATAATTCCATGGGTTATATTTATTTGGATTTTAGCAATAAGCAATTTTGTATAGAGTACAAGGTTCAATGGAAACTGACCTGGCTTAACACATTCTCATACTATGACTTGTTAATGTTTCTTGTTACTGATAAATGTATATTTTCTCAAACACAAGTGAAGGTTCCAGAAAATAATAGAAATTCTCCAAGTGCAACATGGTGGTTTCCAGGACCTCTTTATAGGCCAAACTACTGAACTTGAGTTTGTATGACAAAATATATGGTTTCTGATTCTGGACCTATAGTAGATAAGAGGTGAGGAAATTAAACCATGAAAAGAGACCAACAAGCCTGGCATTAGCTGAGCTTTTAGAAGTCTGAAGATATTCAAGATTATATTATTTTGTATACTTGATGAAGTTTATTCAAATCATTTCACATTGAAAAAGCATTCTCAATAGCCAGCAATTCTGGATCTCATATTGTATAGTTGAATTTTGTAAAACAGAGTTTCTGTGCAAAATCTCTTCTGAGCCAGAGATTTATAAGAAAAGCAATTCTACAATATCATCCTTACTACAGAGGAAATCTGATGACTGCATAATGGTGAATTCAGTCAGAAGTGAATAAAGTCTTGAATTTTTAGAATATATGCTTAGTAGCCATCTCTCAAAAATAGTTTGGACCAAAGCAATTGCTACCTGGGTGAAGGAGTATAAATTGTCAGTAATAATTTACAAAGCTTAAGTGCTTTTGTACTATCCTGATATTCTGACAGAGAAGAATTACTTAGAGGATTCCATTACTTGCTGAAGAAATAGAAGAAATATTTACAAATCTGAATAGGAAATTCCAGAAGATACAATTCATAAAATGTTGGAAGATGACCAAAATGTTGCACAGTTCAGTAGGTATTGCTATGTTCAGGCGGGGGCTGGAGTAATTACTGTGTCTAGTATGTACCAGACAGTATGCATCTTAAAACCATGATTAGGTATGGATAACTGTTCCTTGTAAATGCAACAGCAGAACCCATATAGTTGCATATGTCATTTTTCTATTTCTCCTATAATCATTGCATAATTTTTTTTCTCAGTATTTTCTTTGAAAATAAATCCAGAAAAACCCTAGTCGTTCTGATGTAACTGAGCCTGTGGAAAAATAGCATCAGGAAACAAAAACTCTATGTCAAATTAGGTATAAAAAGTTAGGGAGATAACCTTGAGGGAACTCTATGGAGAGTGTTGAAGTATGCTAAACTTTGTACTCTTGGAGGTGGTTTTATGATATAAATATCTCACTGGTTTTAAAAAAAGGGGAGACTTCTCAAAAAACATTCTTTGGTAAAGCAATTTGGTTCTTATGGGCTTTTAGATCTTTCATACGTTTCAACACACTAAGTGCAAATTCAAAAGTCATCCTAAAGAATGAGATGTTGGAGTTTTTAAAAAACTGTTCTGGTCAATACTTACTCATAACTATCCTCAATAAATGAAGAACTCAGGCTTCTGGGGAAAACAGTAACTTTAGCCAGTATGCTAAGATGCAGATCCAGGCATGCATTTCAATTTTAGTTAGCCCTACCTTCCTCTTTAATACTATATTTGGAATGCCAGGAGTTATATATAATATAGCCTTTAGGAATTTAGATTGGACCCATTTATAAGGAGTAAATGTAAGGCCCCAGCTAGGCACTGAACAGTAGTTGTATTTGAGCCTCAGGTGAATATAATTTCAGTTTTACTGGGATATACTGTACTCCTCTGGTAAAATGAAACTAATTTTAGTTTCCACTGATTAGTGGAAACTAATCAAGGAGAGAAGCAACCTAGAACTAAAGAGAAACTTCCTGGCAGTGAGAACAATTAATCAGTGGAACAACCTGCCTCCAGAAGTGGTAAATGCTCCAACACTGGAAGTTTTTGAGAAGAGATTGGACAGCCATTTTTCCAAAATGGTATAGAGTTTCCTTCCTGAACAGGGGGTTGGACTAGATGACCTCCAAGGTCCCTTCCAACTTTACACTTATTATTATTATTATAAATATATGCAATGTTACAGACAGGTTGAGATGCTGTGCCATTTTGTTGTGTGGATGCGGATCTGCTTTTTGCACTCAAGATTTAGAGTCTTCCATTTTCTGGTCTTTCCATTGCTACTTGCTTCTTGGATGCAAAGTAACCATCTTGGCCAACAGATAAACAATTCCCTCAAAAAGACAGGGTCTAGCTCCTTCCAATTGCATTGATTCCTTGACCGCATGATTTGGCTAGGGATCTACTAAAGAATCAGGTATTATCATATTCTCTGCCAATGAAAAATTACTCAGATGTGAATCACACCAATTTCCCAAACATTCATCAGTCTGTAAATGCAACTGCTTAGACTTTAAAGCATTGGTTCTCAACCTTTCTAATGCCGTGACCCCATAATACAGTTTCCTGTGTTGTCGTGACCCCCGGGGGTGTGGCCAAGTAGGTGTGGCCACCAATAAGAGGGAGAGGACAGCTAGGGAAAAGGGAAAAAAATGGCGGACAGTGTGGTTTGGCGACCCCCATGAAATGGTCATTCGACCCCAAATGGGGTCCCGACCCACAGGTTGAGAACCACTGCTTTAAAGCATTAGAGCACACATCAACTAGCAGGTAATCAACTAACATTCCTGGCATTCATCCACGAATATAGTCTCATTCCAAGAATTATCATAGTAATAGCAATAGCATTTGGACTTATATACCACTCCAGAGTGCTTTACAACACTCTCTGAGTGTTTTAGAGTCAGCTCATTGCCCCCAACAATCTGGGTTCTCATTTTACTGACCTCAGAAGGATGGAAGGCTGAATTAACCTTGAGCTCTGTCAGGATCAAACTCCTGGCTATAGTCACAGTTAGTCTGCAATACTGCATTCTAACCACTGTACCACCACGGCTCCTAGTATACCACAGTAGTCATGAGCTACCAATCAGAGTTTATTGGTGTATATAGCAACAAATCTCTGCCCTACAATTATTATGCACAGGTGTATAATATAGCTTTTCACATTTTCTAGCATTCTTACAATTTATTTACATTATCTTTGCAAAGATTTTTATATAAGGTGTGACAGACTTGGAGACTGGACTCATCTGTATCTCTCTCTTGTAATGTGTTATACAGTAACAATAAAGATTGCTGGATTCTCTTTGTGAACTGTCTTGCTGTCAATTTTGTATAGAAAGTATGCTGGTCAAAGGTTACTGGAAATATTTCAGGATTCCCATCAGATTTTCCAGACAGAATTATTCAGAATTTGCATTTTGGATGCTTAGGTGATGAAAATAGTTAAGCCATAAGCTGGTTCAACTAGCTCTTCGTATCATTGGTGACCATGAAAAAGAGGCACTCGGATCCTTTATCCTGCTAAACTCCTCTATCTGTGCTTTAGTGTCTGAAAAAAACTGCTTTCTTTTAGTGCAACTATATCAGAATGGTAAATTAAAGCAGCAGAAGATGGCAACTAAGAGTTAGACTTTCTGTGTTTCTTCACTGCCATCTAGTGATCTTTCTTTATCTTTCCAAGTCAGTAGTTGTATTCATTCTGTCATAACAGTGCTAGAGGCATAACTAGACAATCCTGAGTGAAAAACCAGCAGTAAATTTTTACACCAAAGATAGTAAAGGACTTCTTAGTTAAGATATGATCCAGCATTTAAGGAATATTGTTTTGTTTGAAAAACAGAGCATTAGACAATAATTGTACCAATGTTCTGGCAGATAGCTTCATATAAATGACTTAGATGAGGGAATAGAAGGGGAACTCATCAAATTTGCAGATGACATTAAGCTGGCAGGAATAGCCAACACCCCAGAAGGCAAGCTTAGGATCCAAAAAGATCTTGACAGACTTGAACAATGGGCCCTATCCAACAACATGAAATTTAATGTGGAGAAAAGCAAGGTTTTACACTTAGGCAGGAAAAAACAAAGGTACAAGTACAGATTAAGCAAAACCTAGCTCAAAAACAGAAACTGTGAGAGGGATCTTGGAGTCATAGTGGATGATCACTTAAATATGATCACTTAAATATGAGCCAGCAGTCTGTGACAGCAGCCAAAAAAGCTAATACAATCCTTGGTTGTATAAACGGAAGCTTAGAATCAAAATCATGGGAAGTAATAGTACCACTTTATAAAACCTTAATAAGACAGCACCTGGAATACTGCATCCAGTTTTGGTCACCACATTACAAAAAAGATGTTGAGACTTAGGGAAAAGTGCAGAGAAGAGCAACTAAGATGATTAAAGGCCTGGAGACTAAAATGTATGAAGAACAGTTGCAAATTTGGATTTGGCTAGTCTAGAGAAAAGAAGAACTAGGGGTGACATGATAGCAGTATTTCAGTATTTGAGAGGTTGCCACAAAGAGGAGGGGGTCAACTTATTTACCAAAGCACCCGTAGGCAGGACAAGAAACAATGGACAGAAACTAATCAAGAAGAGAAACAACCTGGAACTAGGGATAAACTTCCTAACAGTGAGAATAATTAACCAGTGGAAGAGCTTTCATTCAGAAGTTGTGGGTGCTTTATCACTGGAGGTTTTTAAGAAGAGACAGGACAGCCACTTGTCTGAAATGGTATAGGGTCTTCTGCTTGAGCAGGAGGGTGGACTAGAAGCCCTCCAATGTTCTTTCCAGCTGTATTCTGATTAACATCAACATTAACATTATCTGGATGATCAAAGTAAAAATGAATTTCAAGAAATAACAGTTTCAGTTATACTTTTAGAAACATCATGTCAGTACCTTATGAATCCTTATGAGCCCTTTAACCCAGAAATTCCCACTTTGCTCAAATACAGTCAATACTGCTTCAGTTGAATTGAGATTATAGAGAGATGATAGAACAGTGATGGCAAACCTTTTAGAGATCGAGTGCCCAAACTGCAACCCAAAACCCACTTATGCATTGTCGGGTGTTGGGTGGGCGTGGCCCATTAGGTGGGCATGGCTGCGGTGGTAATGGCAGACTGGGTGGGACTAAAAAGTTCAATCAATCAATTCCAACTTTGCAAGATCTTTTTTTTCCCTGCGAGAAGTTGAAATTAACTGATTGAACCTTTTTTTTTTTGCACACGGCAGCGGCGGCCTAAAGCAAAAAGGTTTTATAAAATCCAGCTGAAGGCCTAGGACTGGGGCGATGGTGCACGTGCCCACAGAGAGGGCTCTGAGTGCCGCCTCTGGCACCCGTGCCATAGGTTCACCACCACTGTTATAGAATTATAGCACAACCTATTCAGAGCAACATCTTATTTCTGCCTAGATAAAGTGCTCTTCCCAGAAATCTGGTACTTCATTTTTCTGCTCCCAACTTTTAGAAGGTATTGATTTCTTACACATTGTGGCTCTATCCTTTCTTTTGAAACTTAGTCCAAGTTTGCAAAGCTGGCAGCAGTAGAAAATGATTTTAAGCTTAAATCATACCCGGGCTTCAGAATCCAGACCACAAATTTATACCATTGCATACATAGTTTTTTATCTTTTTGCTGTAATATACTGTAGTTGTCAACTAGGGTTTTTTTTAAATCCCAATATGGGAGTCCTAAGACTACAAGCTAGACCACAGGTTGGCAACCTGCGGCTCCAGAGCCGCATGTGGCTCTTTGAGCCTTCCCTTGTGGCTCCCAGCCTCCTCTGCCATTTGCAGAGAGAGAGGGGGGGACAGAGAGACACTTGCGCTTCCCTGCTTCTCTCTCTGTCTCTTTGTGTTTGTGTGTCTCTGTGTGTGTGTGTGTGTGTGGTGTGTGTGTAAAAGAGAGTGGACTCACGGTGTTCTCCGAGGAGCTGAAAAGCTTATTGGGTGTGGCTCCTCCCTTTGCTGCGTCTCTGCATGAAACAGGAAGCAGGAAGGGCAGGAGAGAGCTAGTTAGCCCAGCTATGCTGACTCAGGAATTCTGGGAGTTGAAGTCCATGAGTCATAAAAGAGCCGAAGTTGCCTATCCCTGAGCTTGTTAGAGAACAGCTTGAAACCAGCTTGCCAGGTGAGCAGAAGATCGGAGAGAGGGAGGGGGGAGAGAAAGAGAGAGAGAGAGGAAAGAGAGAGAGAGAAAGAAAGAGTGGGGGAAAAGGACTGGCAGATCAAGGGCAGAAAGAGAGAGAGGGAGACAGAGACACACACAGAGAGAGAGACCCTTTTGACATCTAAAATAAAGATAATACTGCATATATCATTTTTTATCTTTATATATATATAAATAAAAGGTAAAAAAGGATATATGTAGTGTTATCTTCATTTTAGATATCAAAAGGGTTTTGCGGCTCCCAGTGTTTTGTTTTCGGTGGGAAACGGGTCCAAGTGGCTCTTTGAGTGTTTTGGGTTGCCTACCCCTGAGCTAGACCATAATTCTTTAGGAGTGTTCTCATCAGATACTTTTTCCTAAGCAAGTTAAAACTCTACATAAAGAGACAATCATCATTTATTAAAATAAAATAAAATAAATAGGAACATCAGCATCAATGGAAATAAAGGCACATTTGTTTTCAATGGGTTCAAATAATATTTAAACTATTTTTATTATATATCAGCAAGCAAAAAATTGTTATGGGAAGGAATTTCCATTACTAGAAGCACTTAGATAAGCACTAGTATCTCACATGGTGAGGAAACAAAGCATTACTTCAGTTCATTGGTTGAATTCATCCTTACAGAAACCTTTAAAGTATATGTGGGAGAACAACTAGAAGAGCCTTTAGCTGCAAAAGATGTAGCTTACAAAACTGTGGGAATGTCTAGCAGCTTTTCTCTCTAATCAAATAACTGGTAGGGAACTTATTATTATTATTTTCCCTTTGCTATTAGCAATAGAAAATTGCTTTTCTCTTTCCCATCAGATATTGATCCTGTTGATCAATTGCCTGGGAAAGTAGATGCATCATTTTCTGCTGCTAATGCTAGAGAAAACAGCTTTCCTGAGGAGAACTGTTTGTGGATAGGGATAAGGCATATAGTCTCCACAGACTCACTCAGAATTACTGCAAGGAAAAGGAATTATGCTTCCATTCTCCTTTTCAATACTAGGATCTTTTGAGTTGGAAAGAAGAATACCATCTCATGGGCAGGCAGGTATTGAGAGAGATATATATATATGTAATACATGAAAATGGGGACATATCAATATTAACCATCTATTCAAATGCAAAATGAGAACTGGGGCTGAAGTCATACTAGAAATCAATAGACATTGTACAATATTAGCTAGTACATTTTTTTTTTCCTGGGCATAGTTTTCTCACAACCATATTATGAAAGGCTCAGTTTTTATAGATACTTTAAAGCAAGGGTGTCAAACTCAATTTCACTGAGGGTCACATCAGCATTGTGGTTGCCCTTGGGGAGGCAGATGGGTGTGGCCAGAGTGGGTGCAGCCTACTGGGTGGATGTGGATGGAGGGGGTGTGGCCTACTGGATGGGCGTGGTCAGTTCTACATCATTCGCATCAAGGGGGCCTGTGGGGGCCTGGGCAGCAGTGGGACAGAACTGAGGGTCTCTGGCAGAAGGGGGTGGGACCGGGGCAAGTGCCAAGATGGCCACCACAAAACTGTATATTAACTCCCGGCTGGCCTGGGCCAAGGCCAAGGCAGCAGGGGCCGTTCCCTCACTGTTTCCAGGATGGCTTCGTGGGCCACATGAAACCACTTCGCGGGCTGCATCCGGCCCCCGGGCCTTGTGTTTGACATGTCTGCTTTAAAGGCAGAAAATTAGTAGTTAATCTGGATGTGATTGAGTCATGTGTGATTGTAGCTCGATCTAATGTTTTGTGGAAAGGCAGTAGCAAACATGCAAACAATTCTCCAGTTCACTATCAGGGTACCCAGAAATTGTTTATTCTTTTTCCAAGTTGCAAACTTGATCAAGATCCCTGGTCAAAGATCCATCTACTGTTTGCAACATCTTGTTTCTCATTTAAAGTTCTTGTTAAGATCAATCTTATTCAAAGCAAATTAAATACAAAATAATATAATAACTATTCTATTCATTATTCCACTACTTTATTCTATATTGATTCTAGACATTTTTTAGGACATCATAACCTGTTTAAAATCTAATGGAAAAGGCTATGTCGAAAGTCACTTATTAGAAAAAATAAATATCCATTTATGTATTCACCAATAACTTCAAAATGTTATTAAATAATACGATAGACAAAAAGGAATCTGTGGGATTCCATGGCCTTTAGCTGTTTCTAAGCATACCCTTCAGCAAATTAACACAAGGAAGAATTGTATAAGTGTTTCTTGAAAAATCAATTGTATTGAAAATGATTAAGTAGTTCTCAAAAACCAATAGCAATGAAATAGTTATCTATGCAAAATATAGCTTAGTATTCAGATTATCCATCTGTAATGAATGGAATACATATCATTCAGAAATATGTGAAGGTTGTCCACTGGTCCAAAGACATTTGAGTACCTTGCCAAGGGTGCCCTATAGCTCAATGAAATAAATAGTTAAAAATCATTAAATTTGGTAGGATTTTTGCCAATATTTGTATACAAATACTATATACGTATGTATTCAACTATTCTAAGAATTATAGTATTTTTAATAATATAATAGGTGTTCTTTGTCAAAAGAATGGATAAGGTAGTAATGTAGAGACCTAATTATAAAGGTGAAGTCAAATTTTGGTCCAGTCTTTCTTCTATGTTTTTTGGCATTTTCCTATTAGAAATTTTATATATGTATGTATGTATGTATGTATGTATGTATATATGTATATATGTGTGTGTGTGTGTATATATATATATATATATATATGTAGGTTTTTGGTTATTCGGGTTTTCTCCCGCGTAAAATTGGAAGTGTCTTGGCGACGTTTCGACGAAGTCCCATTCATCATCTTCAGGCTGGTGTTTTCAGCTTCGTGCTTTGTGCTTTGCTCCTCGAAGCACGAAGCTGAAAACACCAGCCTGAAGACGATGAATGGGACTTCGGCGAAACGTCGCCAAGACACTTCCAATTTTACGTGGGAGAAAACCCGAATAACCAAAGACCTACATACAAACACCTGCGAAAACCTCTCTCTCTATATATATATTATTAACAATATATATTGTTAATTCACACTGTAAATAATATTACTGTTTTTTAGTGATTTTTAAAAGAGTTTTTTTAATCCCTCCTTTATTTATATAAATAAACCAAGACAGTAAATATACCAAATATTCCTTTTTGCTCCTATTTTCCCCACAACATTCCTGAGAGGTGAGCTGGGCTAAGAGAAAATGACTGGCCCTAAGACACCCAGCTAATTTTCATGCCTAATGGAGGACTAAAATTTACTAGCTCCTGGTTTTTAGCCTGGTGACTTAACCACTAGACCAAACCTGGCTCTTTTAAAATTTTCAAAATTTGCTACCAAATTTCAGAGATTCAATTTTGGGTGGTTCTAGAGGTATGTAACCCATGATCCTCTGATTGATTGTCCCTTGATATTCTTGAAGGCTGCTGTAATTTAATTTAAACTGAGAGTATTATGGATTTCTCTATGGGTATTGTGGATAAGAGTAATTATCAGGCAACTTTTTAATATTATTGTATATTTGAATTATTGCATCTTTAAAATTGAAATCTTGTTATATCTAAAAGTGACAATACTCCCCCATTTCTAGAAACTACCATGTATGTAAATCAGATATACAAAAACATACACTCAAATGATAACATGCCATATTTAACAAAATGAATGACTGTATTATTTTTTAACTTACCTATGCATACTAGATCCATAAAACCATACATTCCATAGCAAATTTGAAAAAGGAGGTCTTTTCTTTGCCATACTGCATAGGGACTGAAGGCCGACCACAGAAGCCAAGTTACACTTGCTACTAAGAATAGTGATCCCAAAATTACAGCAATCATCTGCACCTTTTCAACCAGAGTTACAGTAATGCTCTGCCACTAAAAGGAAGGAAAACAATATGAATAAAATATTTATCAAAAAACTCTAGGTCTGTTTAAACTCATCATGCCAATAGTCATAACGTTCTACTGCATTTGTTCATAGCATTTTTCATATTCATTCTGGAGAAAGAAATTCCATTCATTTCATTGAATCATCTTAAATTGAATAACTTTAATACTCTAGAAATGCCACAAATTTCTGTTCAGACATTATTTTTCAATGTTTGATAAAAACATGGTTTTTGTCAAAACTGGGTACAACACAATGAAGAATACTAATAAGGTTTGTCATGTTTCCTCTTTCTTTGCCATGATAATTGTACACATTGGAAATCCAATTTTAAAGATACATGCAGAAAATGCTTTCACTGTACATACAACAGGAAACAAAGAAGAAATTTGTTAGAATGATGCAGTGCTTAAGAATAAAGCTCTAAAATTTATGGGCACATTTATTACAATACCCTGCAACCCCCATTTCAGTGTCTCAATTTATATGAATATGCTTTTTGAGACGTTTTCAGGAAACATAACCCTAGCACAAAGAAAGTGAAGCCTGAATAATGATATATATATATTGTTTATAGTTACACATTAGTCTTATAAGCATGCTTGTATATACAAATTCATTGTGATTAAATACTGTATAAAGTACCATTCAAATAAAATGTGGAGAATTTTTATTCATAACAATTGTAAATAATTTGCATATTATACATGCAGACATATTATCTCTGCATGTATAACCTTACCACAAAGGGACAAAACAAAGTTTTCCCCATTCTTCAAAGCAGAACTGTCTCTTATATGACAGTTATTCTTTTATTCAACCATATACAGTAGATTAATACAAATCTATACCCCATCATTTGACTCAAATGGACAACTAACATTTCTTTTAAAAAAGTAAAACATAAATCAAATTATCAAAATTAACTGGTATAGATCTTCTGAAAGAGATATAGAATGGTTGAAGAATGGATGGTAGCTCGATTTCTTATAGTCTCATCTGTCATATCTATATGACATAGATTGTATATACTCTATATTTCCACTCTTGGTGACCCAGGTGATGCTGCAGCCACCCTTTCATGGTGCTTAAAGGCTGTGGGGGGCTGGATGAGGGACAATAGGCTTTGACTGAACCCTGGTAAGACCGAATGGCTTTGAGTATTCAGAGATCTGGGATCCGAGACTTTGTCATCCTTGACTCTGGATGGGGTGGCACTGCCCCAGAAAGACCTGGTCTGCAACTTGGAGGTTCTCCTGGACTCACAATTCTGGTTTGAGGAACAGGTGGCAGTCATGGCTAGGAGAGCTTTTGCACAACTTCCTCTTATGCGCCAGGATTCCCTGTGCTCAGTCATTCAATCCCTAGTCATCTCACAACTGGACTATTGTAATCCGCTCTACATAGGGCTGCCCTTGAAGAGCATTTGGAAGCTACAGGTGATGCAAAGTATGGCAGCGTGGTAGTTTCGGGCGCCCCAAAGATGGGCCCTGTAGCATCACCGCTAGCTACACTGGTTATCGGTCTGCTTCTGGGTGCAATTTAAGGTGCTAGTGATCATCTTTAAAGCCCTTCATGGTATCAGTCGAGATTACTTGAGGGACCATCTCACCCTGCTGGGATTGGCTTATACCATTCATGTCAGCAGAGGAGGCATGTTGCGGGTCCCGTCAGCCCAAGTATTCTGGCTGATCAGGTCCAGGAGGAGGGCCTTCTCTGCTTTTGCTTCTATTCTCTGGAATATCCTGCCCCCCGATGTGAGGTTGGCTCCAACCCTCCTATTTTTTCATAAGGATCTAAAGATGTGGCTATGCCAGTTGGCTTGGGGCCCCAGTGGGGGATCAGGGCAATGGAGGTGTTTGAGTAATAGCAGATTCCACCTGCCCCCACTCCTCCCCCGCCCTCTTCATGTGTCTGTGGCTGTAAGGTGTGATTTTAACATTTTATGTTTTAACTAAAATATAATTATAAGCCACCCAGAGTTACCCTATGGTATAATGGCCAGAAAACAAACAAACAAACAAACAAATAAACTTAATAAATAGAGAAAAATTGCTCATCACACTGTTTGAAGATCCAGCCAAAAAGGAAGAAAACAAATTAATTTTAAATGCAAGCATTTAACTCCAGAAGAAATCTAGGTATTTGTTGTGTTTTGCTGGTTATCAGTATCTTTCCTATTGAACTGAATAGTTCAGAGTTTACATCCAGCATATGAATGTCAAATGGAAGAGCATAGGTGCATGAAGCAGTAAGAATTTGAATTTCTAGAAATTGTTAGCAGAATTGTGAAAAATAGCATCATGGATGAAATAGCATTGCCAACAGTTCATATTCTAACTCTTGGTAAAGACACAAACATTACTATCAATACTGAAATTTTACTTTAAACTGTGATCCATATATTCCTCAAATTATAAAACCTTACTTGGAGAATATTAGTTTCAAATTTATGATGCTATAACAAGAATCTCTGAATTCAAAATGTTAATTAAAATAGAATGATCTAATGAAAATGATAATAGTACCATCATGATATCAAGATTCAATGGTGCAACCATATTGATGAAAAATGATATTATACACTTAGTCCAGCAATAAGGCATTACATGCCACAAAGATCTGGAGATTACTGATGCAAGGAAAGAAGTCAAATTGATAAAGAACACTAAAACTTTAATAAGTGGCTACATGGTGTTTTATTACTCTTCTACATATAGAAACCAGGCAAATTTCAAGAAATAGTGAATGTTTCCAAATGTCACTCTTCAAGGATTCAGTTTTGTGAAGTCATAAAATTAAATCTCTTCTAGACAGGAACTCTTAAGAAAATAATCAAGTAAAAAGCAATCCCGCAATTACATTCAGAAGCATCCTATGTGCTCAACTAGCACACAGGTTTAGAATAGAACAGAACAGAACAGAATAGAATAGAACACAACAGAACAGAACAGAACAGAATAGAATAGAATAGAATAGAATAGAATAGAATAGAATAGAATAGAATAGAAGCTGGAAGGGACCTTGGAAGTCTTCTAGTCCAGGAGTGCCACACTGTGTACTATAGGAGTATGATTTCAAGTTTTGGAATTCAGTTATTCCAAATATGAAGATTTTCTTTAGTTGATCAGAACAATGAGGTCAGCTGGTTATGAGCATGATTTAAGTTTAATAATACTTTAAAATCAAGTTATAGAATTGTTTACAACTGGATAATTTGGACATGCTAATGCATGTTAAGAATTTTCAGTGTTATGGATGTCTATTCACTGTTCACTGTTATGGTATTTATTCTGTACAGATACTAAAAGATCAATGCAAAGATTGCAGGGGAAAGGTTTAAGGTATATTATTCCTTTTTTTCTATAGTTTTTGACTCGTTCTACTAATTGAGTTATATAAAAGACTAGCAGACTGGAATTCATCTACTGTACTTTTCAAAATATATTATTTGTTTGTTATATATTCTGCCTTTATGAGTTTTACAAATAACTCAAGGTGGAAAACATTTCCAATACACCTGCCTCCTCCTACTTTTCCACAACAACACTGTGAAGTAGATTGGGCTGAGATACAGTGATTGGCCCCAAAGTGGCTTTTTATTGTACTTTATTGGTACTTTATTGTAATTACATGTGTATCATTAACATGTTGTAAAATTATTTTCATATTTATATATTTGAAACAGCATAAAAATGCAAAATAAATTTGTTGCATACATACTGTATACACCATAGTAAAATTGGAGGATACATTTATGTAGTTTATAGGCCACCCAATTAATAAATAAGTTTGGGTAACAAGTTTACAAATTTAAACCAATATCTGAAAGGAAGAGGAGGAAGAGGAGGAAGATTAGGAGGAGGAGGAAATGATGATGATAACCCAGGGACTAACATACCCAACATATTAATGAAGTCCCCCCCCCCAAAGGCACATGCTTTTTAACCCAGAGTTTGGGAAAAGAACCAGGTCTTCAACTGCTGGTTTAAAAGACAATAGGGCTAGGACAACTGAAATCACTAAAGGAAGACTGTTCCAGAGCATTGCTGCCACAACAGACAAGTTGTACTGTCTGGGTAAGCAACTGTTTTAACTGACACTGTATAAGAGCATGTTCAGGATTTAGTTCGGCACTCAAGTCATTACCAAGTTGGATAATTACAGGAATTGATGGAATAGCTATAGAAATATGGCACAGTGACCACAGATTGGAAGATGTTAGTCAGTATCAAAGAAAGGAGACTTAACAGAATATGCAATCTATTATAGAATACCCTTAATTTCACATGTTAACAAAATGATGTTTAGGATTGTCCAATGCAGATTAGGACCTTACATTGGAAGGGAGAGATGCCAAATGTTCAAGCTGGTTTTACAAAAGGCATTATTGTTGATGTACACAAGATAATTTAGAAAGTCAGTATATGCCTCATTGGTTATAGAAAGGCATTTATGTCAGCCATGACAAGCTGTGAACATACGTGGGGGAAATGGGATCCCAGAACTTCTAATTGTCCTCATGAGAACCTTATACATAGTCAAGAAGGAAAAATGATGAAACAGACTGGTTCTAAGTCAGCAAAAGAATGAGAGAAGGTTGTATATTCTCCCCTTTTTCATTCAATATATACACTGAATATAAATTGAGGAGGTTTGGACAAGAAAAAGATGAATCTGTGGTTTTAAAACTAGAGTAAGAAATATTAATTACCAGTGCTAAATTGAGGATACTAGCCTGATGGTTTATCACATTTTGGATGCATTATATGAAAACCTAGATCTCTTCAGATGTCTAAAAAGATGGGAAAGATAAAAACAAAAAGAAAATGATTAGAAGCAAAGTGGATGGACTCAATTACAGCACCAATGGATATACTTTTGAAAGATCTGAAGGGTGAGGCTGAGGACAGGTCATCCTTGTGTCATAATCATTTATTAATGCATTCTAATTAACTCCTTTTTTATTCTATAATATTGATCCTAGAACTTCTCCCTTGGAACACACCCTGCCCCCAATTTTAGAGAATAGAATCACTGTTTATGTAAACAAAAAGTTATATGGTAATGAATAAAGCAACATGGAATAAATAACTGGTTCCTGAACTGGATGTTTTGGACTACATTGATTATAATCCCCAGCCATTATAGTTTGGAATTAACCGAATACTCCAAAATATCTGAGAGTACCAGCTATGGGACTAATTAACAACATGCTGAAATCAAAGTAGCCCAGTAGGAAGTGGAAGCTTTGCATTTGCAGTTTTATGAAGAAATAAAGATTTCACAACAGGATTTTAATAAAGAACTTTAAGTGGTTCCTAAATTGTAGAACATCTACTATGGGTGAACCTATATGACTATCTCTCTGCTGGCATTTTCACAAAGCAGTTAAGATGTGGCTTTTAAATAATGTTTGGGGCCTAGATTATTATCATTATTTTGCTTTCTGCTGTAAATTTTCTTTGGCTGTCAATTATTTTCTATTTTAAACGATTGCTTTTAAATATTGTATTATAAAAGTAATTTATGGTCACTGATAAATTAGACCATGCATAGGTTTGGAATTCTTTCCAACCCCCTTAATATCAGCTCCACTTTGGGCCACATGACGAGGAGAGAGGAGGGAGGGACTTAGAGTGAAGAAGGGATTTTTTTTCCCCTGGCATTTTGCATTGAAATCAGATCCAGTCCATTTTCAGACTATATCTTTCTACTGTTGATTTGTCCCAAACCAAATCTGTCCCGTGCTGTTTTGTTTTCAGATAGTTATCATGTTAATAGAATCCTGAGACCCCAAGCCCCTTTTACATAATTCCTATTCAACATTCCATTGGGTTGAAAAAAATAACAAGCATAAAAATGAAGTACAGTCCATGCTTCACTTTGTGTTTAAGACACGTTTCTTATTTGATCGGCAGCTAACTACAGTTGTTGAAATGTATAGGCTATAAATTATTGCAGTTATTCAGTAACTGAGAATCAGCCTTCCTTCCCGTCTTCATCTATACATTATAGTTACCTCTCATATTAGATTGAATTGAAGATACCCATGCTTAAACTTAAATGTATTGTAAATATAGGTCCAATTCAGGGGTGGGATTCAAATATGTGAACAACCGGTTCTCTGTGTGGATACCACTTCCGGAAGTCCATCCTTGGCCTGGGCAACAAAAAATTAGCTACCGGTTCTGCCAAAGTGGTGCAAACCAGCTGAATCCCACCACTGGTCCAATTGCCAATACAACTGTCCTCTGGAGAGAAATTTATGAGAAAAAAAAGTGTGTGGGAGAAACAATTAAAATAGATGAAAAAAGTATCTTATATCTGCCTTAATGCTGATGTTCTGTTTTGTGTGGGGGAAGGGTTTGTATGTAGGTATGTTTATATGTGATACATGTGTACCAATGCATTTTCTAATTGTTGTGAGCTTTTCTGAAAGAGTCAACAGAAAAACAGAATATAATGATACTAAATGAATTAATAATTAACATTTGCCTATTACGGTAACAGTAATAATATTGAAAATATAGCAGAAATGACCACATCATAAAGCTTCTGGGTGGGCTTAACTTAGACAAGAAAACAGAAATCTTTAATTCTACCTTATCTCAGCTAAATTCATCTGGACAAATTTAATGGGCAAAACATGGAGAACAGATTTTATGTATCCTTTTTTTAGAGAAATACAATGTTGAAAAAAATGATAAGAAATTTTGGATGTTCAGAATATATATTTTACAAATATTAGATGCCAATTTCATTGTGTATGCAAGAAAGCAAATCCAAAAATAATTTGCTTGCAGCATGCACAGAAATGAGAAAATCTAGAGATAAGGAATTCTTATCCCCTATCCTAGTCAATCAGCTGAGTTCCATTAATCCTACAGATTTAACTAAGAAATAAGGAATAGTCAGACTCGTAGAACTTTGGGCAACTGTTACTCTCATAAATGTAATACAATGTTCAGGTTCAGTTTAAAGAAAGATGCTACACAATTTAAAACTAGAATTTATAAGATATAATTTTTTTATTGTATAATTTTATTCTATTCTATTCTAGTGTAGCTATTCTGATGCATTTTAGGGTTACAAAAATATAGGTCACCATTAACTGGGAGAAAAAAGGTAAAGAAGTCTGTACCTATTTTCTGATACTTATGATAGCTAAACAGGAAGGATAAAATTATTTTAATTAATTGACAAGGAGGAGCATATTAATGTATTTGCTTAATTAATACAGTGCTTATTTAAGACTTGAAGAAAATCTAATAGCAAAGTTTAATGCAATTTTCCTTTAACATGAAGGTTTTTTTTAAAGTGAAATAGTAGTAAGAAATGCTAATACCGTGTTTCCTTGAAAATAAGACTGGGTCTTATATTAATTTTTGCTTCAAAAGACGCATTTTCTGGTTAGGTCTTATTTTCAGGGAAATATGGTGCTAAATGCAGCTGTCTAGCTGACAATCTTAACTGGGGTTTATTTTTGAGGTGGGGCTTCTGTTACAAGCGTCCTGAAAAAAGGCTAGGGCTTATTTACTGGTTAGGTCTTATTTTCAAGGAAACATGGTAAGTGGTTATAATTGGCTATTCTAAACCATTTCCTCCCCCTCCCATGCAGTTCAGGACTGTTCAGCCTCTAGTCTTTGGTCCCTCTCTGGAATCTGTTGCCTCCTCCCTGGGAAGATGCAGTACTACTGCCAACATTCCCCCTCACTCCTTCTTCAACTATACATTCCATCCAAGTTAAGAACCAGCAGAGATGGAGGGCTGTTGGGTAGAGTAGGGCTTTTCAACATTTTCACAGATTGTACCACTTTTAGGATATGGGAATATTCGAGTACCACCAGTTGCTTAGCAAGGTGTCAAAAACTTGATGACTAAAAAAAAAAAGGAAAAAAAAGTAATAAAATACAGGTAGTCCTCAACTTACAACAGTTTGCTTAGTGACTGTTCAAAGTTACAATGGCACTGAAAAAAGTGACTTATGACCACTTTTCACACTTATGACCATTGCAGCATCCCCAGGGTCAATCTACGTTTGGATGCTTGGCAACGGATTCATATTTATGATGGTCACAGTGTCCCAGGATCATGTGATCCCCTTTTGTAACCTTCTGACAAACAAAGTCAATGGAGAAACCAGATTCACTACTCCTTTTATATCCTCTTTTCTCTCCCCTCTCCTTTTATATCCTCTCTTCTCCCCCCTTCTTTTATATCCTCTTTTCTTTCTTCCTTTCTTTTATATCCTCTCTTCTCTCCCCCCTTCTTTTATATCCTCTCTTCTCTTGGAGATGGCTGGAAAGGTAAAAAGAAAAGAAACAAAGTAAGAACTTCAAGGCTCAGAAGACAATTCCAAGAGAAAAAGACAAAATGGTGAACTGGGGAAGGGAGATTGCTAGTAGAAATATGGATATGTGTAGGTAACAAATATGGAGAGGTTGTTAATCAATTCAGAAATCCAGCAGAATGAAAACCTCAGAAATTCCAGGCAAATCTGACTTGGGACAAATAAGACTGACCATCTTGTCATTTTGCCAGCTCTTTACTATTTGGAATCCATTAAGAGTAGTGATGGTTGCTGGTGCAGAAAAGTGGTAGAAAGCAGTTGTGTGGAATCCATGAGGATTAAGATAAACAACCAGACTCAGTTGTAACCAAAGAGACATATATAAGCTTAGTAAATAAAATAATAAAATCCATCTTCTAGCTTTTAGAAGGTTGAGAAAGATTCTTCCTGATTGGTAGACAGTAAGAAAAGCAATTTTACTTCCTATGTAGCAAAATAAACATTGGAATAATTATTCCCTTGTTGTGCTGATTATTGCATGTAGCTATCGTATGATATAACTGTACATGCCCTTTGTGTTCTGTGAGTCTTGTACTTCAGAATAAGTAGTACATGTTAAGCTGCTTTTGTTTTTAATCCTTGGCATAATCCTTCATTAGTTTATCATGAATTAGAGTCTGGGTGGTTTTTCTAACAAATCCAACAAAGATTTGTTCATCCACTGCCCAGCTCTGTGAAAATCTGTGTTCACCTAGCTATCTAACAGGGAATGAAAGGAGAGCAGACTGTAAGTCCATTAGTGGAGATTTTTAGCTTCTAATGCTATCTCATTTCCAAGAACTTATTCTTATGTATATGAATTTAAGCAACACTCAGCTCTCAAGATTCTAAAAGCTTCATAATAAAATTAAAAAGAAAAGATATATAAATCTGATATCCACATTTTAAAAAAACCAGAAGCTCAAATACCATGTAGTCATAACAGTACTAAAAATCAATCCCCAAATGCCTGCTGGAATAAAGCTATTTTCATTGTTCTAAGGAATGAATGCAAATAAAGTGGGTTCCTAATGTAGGATACTGTATAACCAGGGAGCTATGATACAGAAGGATTGCCTTAGACTCTTTGTCCTTTTGCTTTCGCATGGGGACAGGACCCTAAGCATCCCCTTCCTGCTTGTGCCCAGTTTGGGCAGATAGTCTGTAAGGTATCCTTGAACTTAAATATATAAGATATATATCTTATATATAAGACATACAAGCCAAAAACAGTATTTTGAATTGGATTCACTAACTGGAGAATTGGCTCTCAACGCTAACATTTGTGCCCACTAAAATTTCTGGGACCTCGTGAGAGGCAATGTGATGCAGAGTACATTACAAAGCCTAATCATATAGAGATGAAGACATGAGTCACTTTTGGCAGATAGGGCTGCAATAGGCACAACTGTGTAAATGCCTCTCTAGTCGTGGCTTCCATTTTCAGCAGAAGCCCTAAGGGTAGAAAGACACCCAAAATTTAGAATTGCTCCTTCAAAAGGCAAATAACTTTATCCAGAGCTATTTCTGTGCTGTTGAGATTCAGATTAAATTTGTTTTGGCTCATTTAGACCTATACAAGACACCAGGTCAGGATTTCTGGCATGGCCTGAGGTGGTAATGTATAATAGAATATCATGATTATCTTTCCAGATTGAGGAACAACCTCTTCCTATTGATTAACACCTCACAGAAACCACAAATAATCATGAACAGAGATTTAATTAAATCATGTGAGATACAAAAAGGAACAAGAGAAGGTTGCCCACTATCTCTTCTTTTGTTTATTTTAGTTCTTGAAATACTAAATAGAGATATAATTCAATATGAAAAGACTACAGGTGTAAAGATTAAGAAAGAATCATAAAAGTTAAGAGCTATTGTAGATGACTTAATTTTGATTTTGGCAGAATCTTTAGAGCAGAACCAATACTAATAGGTGCCTTGGGTGCAATCCTAAAACATATGGAGCATCATTTGAACACCATCAGCATTGACAAAATCACCATCAGTTAACTCCAAATAGCAGCTTTACTCGGAACAGCTTACATCTGGTAATGATACCAATGACATCATCAAACAAGAACATCTGCCTATCCCAGGTCCTTAGGAAGAACTTGATAGATGGATAAAAATGCCAAATCCACTCTAAACATCTGGCTTGACTCAATCCTAATAATCAATCAATTCTAGTAATAATAATATAGGCAGACATGCCACAGTGGATGAAGAGCAATGTCCTAACCACTCATCCCCAACATGAACTAAGCTACTCAAAACAAGATAGCTGGATACCATTCTACAACACAATTTACAGCATACTTCTGCATTGTCTCAAGGTAGGCTCAAACATAGCCTCATATCATATTCACCGTTTATTTTTCACTATTTTTATTCTACAGATTTCTTTATTCTTTTCATTTCTCAGAGATAAAATCAATGGACTCTTAGTATTGGCAGCACTCTTATCTCTTCTTTATTCTACAAAGCAACTAGAGTTGCCCACCAGGTTACAGGGTAAGTCCTCAGGCAACCTCGGGAAGCCTTCTAGATTCATTAGACACCCAGGGCAGATCATATAGAAATCTAGCACATTTTCAAAAAAAAAAAAAAGGTAGTATAAATGTAAAGCTTGTACTTTAATTGCCTCACATCTCTGAGGAATTTTCTCAACTACTACAACAAAAAGAGAATATGTCCAGTTGACCTACTTTACAAGGCAGCTGGCATATTAGCGAAGTAAATTCTCTTAATGGGGAAAAAGCTTTGGTTATTTGCATTGGGAGGACATTTTCTGCTGGTACTCTATGAATTTCTTTTAATGATAACTGAAAATTGAGAGGGTGGATTTCTGCAAGGTCGATCGATGGATGGATTTTTCTCTAAACTTTAGCATGAGAAGAAAAGGCTAAATGAAATGTGTTATGTTGATGTGGCATGTTGATAGTGGAAATTATTTTATATTACCTGGCAAGGCCTTTTCATTTTAATTGCTATAACATGGTATCTATAGCAGCAGAGTTCACAAGTCCATGATCCTCGTTCACTGATCCACTTCAGTAGACAGAGTTGATGTGTATATCTTACAGAGCCATCACAGCGACAAGGATTTAACAACTCACCCTAGGAAAAAATTAAAAATGTAAATAAATATCAATCTTTTTACATTCCAAAATACAACTCTTTTTTTTTAAAAAAAAAAAGGTCTTATTGGCTGAATAAATCTAATGTTTCTTTCAACAACATCATTTTGCAGATTCATTTGCAATAATTATTACCTTTCTTATTCACAGATTAATCTCTTCAACTATGGAATGAAAAACACAAACTCTGTAACTATTCTTTATGTTGTTGTTTTTCTTAGAATTTGTCTCAGAATTGAGGATTTACTTTTGCACTACACTTGTTTGGTTCTCACAATAAAGTTTATCAATGTGTGAAGTAACAAGGGGTTTTGTTTTTCAACCAGATTGTCAGAGTCTAATGAAGATTAGGGATCAGAGGGAATAAATGCAACAATGCATGCAACAAATGTAAAGATATATAAAAATTCTAATACACAGAAATAATTCAGATTGTAATCCTTAATTATTAGACTATGGCATCTATGAAAAGAAAAATATTATGATTTTGAATATATATATTTTATTCTTTCTCATTTAGATCTTCGATATAGATTCTACTCTGAATTAAGATTATTGTGTCAGCAGATGAAGACCTGTTCTAAAATAGAATAAGGTCTTCTCAGTCTTCTCAGGTTTTACTGAATTTGTTTCAAGATGTGCAAAAGATCAAGCTCTCACAGAAATCACTTCCCTCATACCAGGCTAAATTTATGAGCAAAGCAGATAACAGTTTTTAATTGAAGAGACTAAAGATGGTTTCACTATTCAGCTCTTCTACAGATAGTTAGATTGTCCTCATAAAAAACAGCCACAATAGTGCTGCCTTCCTCCTTCAGTAACATTGCTGTGACTGCCTCTGAAATCAGTGGAGGAACGAACTCAACCCAGAAGCACTTGTTTATGGACCAAGTTGCAAGGGAAGCAGATAAATTTGTCTAGGTCAGGAAACAATATATTAAGCATAGATGTTAAATTTCAGAACAGACATTATTATCTAGACATGAAATTATATATTAAAAGAAAAGATGTTCAAGTAGACCGCTAGTTAAAACATATTAAAAGGATTGGAGAAAAATATACACTACTGTGAAAAGAGAATGTGTAGAATATGAAAAACACAACCGTAACGGAATGCTTGTAACTATCTGGAAAAAAATGAAATTTAAAGGAAGTGGAAGGGCAGGTTACTGTAACTAAATCTATTAATGTATTCAGCTCTATGCATCTGTGAGTTAAACTAAAAACAGTAACACAAAATTGCAAATTTGAAAAAAAAACTATTAAAAACAACAAAAATAAATAGAAAGAATATTTTTGCTAATTAAAAAATTATATAAGATTACTTGCATAAAATCTAAATCAGATAGGCAACTTTGCTGAATTCCCTAAACTTTGATAGAAACAGCTAAATAAAGCAACATATTTAAGATCCCACTGACTCATACCTTCCATCATAGGATTCCATCATCCTATTACAAAGAATGATTTTAGGATTACCTATTAGAATAATTAGAAGTTGCCATACAATTACATATGGAGTTGGTATTCTGGCTAATTTACAAGCATGTTTTGAAATATAATGTAAAAAGGGACTGGAAATAAATACAGAATTTCAAATCTGTAATTCTGATTCTTGTACATGAAACAGTTTAGAACATCCAGCCATATTTAAACACTTTTAATGCTAAATTACTTCAATAGAGTTCCACTGCTTTCGTGAGCCTACTCACTGCCCTGATTAATGTATATCACTAAGCTAAAGTGTGATTTGCCTAGTTTTGGCTTAGTATATTACACAAACCAGACAACTGAAATTCAAGCAAACCAGGTCTTAGTATGATGCATAAACTCACCCTACATAGCTGTAAATCTGAGAATATTTTAATTATGGATGGATAAACCATTAGTTTTACTTAGAAAGAAAATGATTAAAAGTCAGCAGTTTTTATTTAAAAAAAACTACAGAATCTGTGACCATTTCAGAGATTTCCTTACCGGATTCCTCAACGCTTTGAACAATGACAGAACTAATGTACTTGAAAAGTTCTTAGAAATTCAGTGAAATATTCAGAGATGTATCTGCTTGAATGTAGCCTATGTTAAGCTGTATAGCACAGGAAATGTTTCATGACATTTTTTTTATTACATCATAAAATGCTTTCTGTCAATTTTTGGGTCATGAAGTGGTTTATAAAATTAAAAAAAAAATCAGTTCCATGGGAGACATGAGTCCTCAGTTTTGGATGCATTCTGTAAATTAGCCCATTTGAGGTACTTTGGTTGAAAAGATTTTACTCTATGACAGTGTTTCCCAAACTTGACTATTTTAAGGCATGTGGACTTCAACTCCCAGAATTCCACAGCCAGCGTTGCTGGCTGTGGAATTCTGGGAGTTGAAGTCCTCATGCCTTAAAATTGTCAAGTTTGGGAAACACTGCTCTATGATATACAAATTCACCCAGTTAAAGGTTACATATATGAGAGTTTTAATAGTATATAGATAGTCTAGATCAGAGGTCCCCAACCCCCGGTTCATGGACCGGTACTGGGCCACAGCATGCCAGCAACTGGTCCACACAAATAAGCAAAGCCCCATCCGTGGAATGTAGGCAGCACATGAAATCACACACTCTCCGGTCCGTGGAAAAACCTTTCTCCATGGAACTTGTCCCTGGTGTTCAAATGGTGTCCTCTGGTCTAGATCAATGCTGCTGTAGTTTTTGAAAAAGTTAAAGTTCTGATAGACAAGGTAGAATTCTGGGTTTTGCAAATCTTCAAGTTTTCATCTAGCTCAATTAAATTTATTTTAAAAATATTAGATCTAATATGCCTCAGTTGTGTATCTGTAAGGAGATAGTTTAATTTTTTTTAGCTTAGAAACAATTTTAGCTTAGAAAGAATTCAATCAAAAATTTTAAAAATCTGATTTATTTATTTTTTAAATATGAGTCCACTACCCAATCTTTAACACTTGAATGCAATTGAAATGAGACTGCATTTTCCTTGGGATCTATTTAAGACTTCAATCTCTCAAATTGTGGCTAAAGCAAGTCAAATGGGGACTTTCCTTAATTCATCTCACCTTATTAGACAGGTTCTATTCTACTCTAAAAAGAGAAATTAATGATAATTTGCCATGTGTTGGTGTTTCCTTCTCAACATTATCAGAGTTGAATCTTGATAAAATTTTAATTTACCTGAAGCAAATGACTTAGGATTTAGATATGCAAAATAAAAGAGCCACAATTTCACACCCCTTTTATAGTGCAATTGATTCCCCTCCCTGGACTGTCCCTAGATATTTTTTTCAATATTATATGTGCCCCTCAAATGAGACAATTTGCCCTGGCATGAATTGAGATGCTACCTATTAGGGCAACCATTGGTATTTATAAGTCTCTCATATGAAAGCTGTATTTTTTTTCTGTTCAGATAAGGAGAAAGAATCTATTTCACATGTGCTATTGCATTGTCTGTTTTACCCATTGACAATTGAGTTTAATATGTACAATTGTTAACAACTTTAATTCTGTTGTAACAAAGAGGCCTGTCACTGTGTGACTGGATTTTTTTAGAACTGGATGTGTATTGAGGAGTATGAGAATGGCAATTGGTATAGGGAAACCAAGGTAATAGAGGCTTTTATGCTTCTTCACTATATGTAACAAAACTATTTACAATGGATATTTTCAACAAGATCCTAGTTTTTATCTCGTTTTAGGTTTTTTCCTCAACTTTCTTTTCTAAAGATTATTTCCCTCTAAATATTCTCCTAAATGCTTAACTTCTTCCTCTTTCAGTTTGTCTGCCTTACCCATTTCTGGAATTACCACAAGAGAATTAAAGGAAGGAATGTGCTGCATTTATGAATGAATGTGCTAAATGCTATTAATCTTCTTTCCTTGAATCTGTTCAGCTAATCATCATCTGCATCTTCTCTGTTAGGCGATGAACCTCTCTTGGGAATCTTTTTCTTATTCTTTCCGCAGAGACTAGGGCTTTGTCAAAGACTCCAATACTCTGTCCATAGCCAGCCAACTCCCTCCTACCCATATGCCATCTCTGGGACTTTGCTTCTATTCCTCCAGGCAAGTCACCTGTTGACTTTTCTTCTCTCTCTCTACAACCACAAACTAATAACTGCTCCACACACATCAACATTTCCTCTGGCTTTTCTTCTCCAGCCATTCCCTTCTACAACAGTCTTTGTAACTGTCATGTTGTCTCATTTCTTCTCTATTTTTTCCCCACTCTTCCTCACGCTTGCTGTCCAATTTTGGATTAAACTAGTAGCATGTTGTCCATCAATTAAGGAGTTATCTTCATCCCAGAAATCTTGTTCCCCACACCTATATGCAAGGCTTGACCAATGGCAATGATGTCTATGCCTGGCCCACAACAATCCTGGCCAGCAGCCAGGTCAACACATCAGTCCTTGAGACAGTATATCTTTACTTCAAGGCTAGAATTGAGCTGCTTCCCTTTTTCTCTCTCCATTTGCTCATGCACCAGTACAACAACTACCCCAGACCACTTAAAACATATGCTACAATGTCATTACCCTTCTTTAGGGTGACCATTTTTCAGAAACTTCGAAGATTTGTAAAATTTCTGTCAATTGCTATAGCTGATAGACGTCATCTAGTTTCTCCCCTATTCTCCTCACAGCTATTGTTAACTGTGTTTTCTTGCAATACTTTCAGGATTTTCTGTCCATATTTTTTTTCTTTTATGTATTTATTGTATTGTTGGTCTTTTTGTGTGTGTTTGGTCTTGGATCATAAATAAATTCTAACTTGACATAAAATATTAGTTAAAGAGCAGTTCACTGACACAAAGTGGGACCCAGATCCATGGGTAAATGTGAAATGAACAAATGTGAAATGATAAAGTAAATTAAGTAGGACAAAGATAGGAATGAAGAATGAAATATTTTTGTAGTTAAAGGGTCAAAGCTTAATCCAAGGTCATGAACTGATAAATGGATGTTGTGAGAAAATGCTAATGCTATTGATTTTAGAAAAATCATAGCATTCATTAATGAAAAAATAGTATGAAATATGCAATACTTTTAAAACATTTAAGAAATAATGAATAATGAATTATTTTTCTTTAAAAAATCGGATACGATGAAAAAAGCTGTTATCTAATGTTAAAGAAAATCTTTTCATATTATATTCATACAGAGAAAATGTGTGAAGAGATAGGTCTTCGTCAAATATCTACAAAATGCCAACAGTAGGGACCTTGCTAATTTCAAGAAAAAGAGTAGTACAGATTGTAGAGAGAGAGCATGTCTATCCATGAGTGATTATAAAGTGATATTCTGTGATAGTGGGAAAATACAATACAATATCTTCCAATTATCCTAGGGACTGAGTAAGTCTGTAATAGTACAAGCATCCTACCAAGCTTCCTGTCCCAAATTGTTTAATGCTTTATATGTCATAACTAAAATATAGCTTGATATCTAATTAGCAGCTAGTACAATTTCTTCAACAGAAATTTAACATGTATATAAACAGGCATTCTACTCAACAGCATGGCTGCTATATTATGCCTAGTTGTAACATTCAGATCAAGAGCAAGGGCAAGGACCCTATGAACAGTACATTAGAAAAATGAAGCATAAAATTGGCAATACATGCACAACAGTTGCTTGGTTGGCTCTGTTCAGGAAAAGGCATAATTAGTGCATTTTCCACAGAAGTTATTAGGACCTTCAATGATGCCATTGAGTTTATGAGTACATTCAAATGACAAACAAATTCTTGTTGAGGGATTGCAGTCAGTTGAGAATTTGGGAACTGCAACATGGTCTTCCTCTTGCAAAGATTTAATATGAAATTTTTGAGGTCACTGATGTTGATACAAACTATATTTCTGAATAAATCAACTATAATTCTGAGAGAAACATCTGCTGTAGGAAAGAGCAATGGCAAAAGCCAATGGGGAACATTATATATGTTATTTAAATAAAGCTATTGTTAAATTTTACAAAAACTGTTGTTATTAACACATGGGCATTGACTTCACAATATTAATTTCTCAAACATATTTTCACCAAAATATTTTATCCTCATAGGACAAAATTGACTGAACACAGAGACAGACTCTTCAGGAATGAACAGATTGCCGACTCCTTTAGAGCTGGTGGAATTATTCCATTACATAATACATCTACAACTCTCTGTATCCATCCAGAGAATAGGTAATACATCACAAACATCTTGCCCATATCCTATGAAAACTGAAAACAATCCTACTCGTTTATCCCAGTACAATGCATAACAAAAGCAGATTTTCAAGGAGCATGAAAATAAATTATTCTATCCTCAAAATGTCTCACAAATGTGTCACAATGGATGCGTGAGGACTCCTGCACTGGACTTTACAGAGTAAATTACAATAAGAAAAAAAATATTTATTTATGGTCAAGAAATTGACCACTCTAAAGAATTATGGCTAGCTACCTAAGAAGGCAATGGAGGATACAAAATAAGCCTTTTTTGCAGCCTTTGTTGCCATTTAGCAGATATAACTGAATATACTAAGCCAAACTCAATCAAGATAAATTTGTACTATACACAATCCAGTTATCTGTTGGCTAGCTTTATTTCCATCTCCAGAAAATCTGATGTGTGTGTGTGTGTGTGTGTTAGATTTCACATTGTTAAAGAGGATATTTAGTGATTGTCTCAATGGATCTTTCAGGGTCCAGCTACATATATAAAAATCCTAAGCAAATGAACCTATCATCTTAGAAGCTGAGGAGCCTAATGTACCATGAGGCAACAGATACAGGCCTTTGCATTCTTGATTAATTGTAGAAAAGTCAAGACCATCTAGGATTGGGAATAAGATCAGATCTGAGTCAAAATCTAAAAAACAAATATTTGCAGAGCCCAAGCTTAATTAATCAGGTCTATAATGAGATGTCCCTGGATGGGATGAGAAAGTACTTGGATACTATGCCAGTGGCATCGTTTCTAAAATTGTACTTTTCCTGACTCTCAGATGAAATGTGACATCTGCTACCTTGAACCTGATATTTTTGGGACTGCTTGCTGGAACTTTAATTCTTATCATGAATTAGAAACATTACTACTGCTTGGTTCCCTACTATTCTCAATCTCAACTTTCAGGATGATGTACAATTTATAAGCATTAATATCTCTGTGATTTACAACCCACTTGTTTGCAGTTCACTCAACTGAGTTAAGCTTTGAAAGGCCCTTCTGTTTTCTTAGTCCGTATATCAAAAGGAACATTAATAGAATAACTGATTCTTGCTTCAGGAAAATACACTGGAAATTCAAGAATCCATCAGATTTCATAAATCTCTGGAGTCAGATCATCTTAATAGCTTCTCATCTGGAATGGGGAAAATGAAACTGTGAAATGAAACTTCATCAAATAATAATCTAAGCATGGCTCCTGGATATACTAACTTCCTTAATATCCATGCCAAAAAAAACCCTCTACATCTAAGGTGTACCACATCCCCAAAACCATTTGAAAACTTGCTACAAAATTATACTTTTTACTGTGACATTGGGAAAGCAATAATATTAGCTGTATTCAATTACTTTGGTCTAAATTAAAGTTTACCCTCAAATTAAATCAATTTTTATTTATTTCTGGTCTCGTTAGCTGTTTTAGAATGTAATTCCTGTTATACATTAAGTGTGATTCTTGATCCAAATGAAGGTGCATCCTGATCTAGGCTGCACTCATATTGATACTCCCATATAACAATTAATACAGGCCAAGTAATAAATGTCAATATAAGCACACACACACATGTATCGCAGTATTATTAAGCACACAAAAGTAACCTGTTATAAGGTGATAGTTTACAATTTATAATGATCTAAGCCACATATTTATTTAAGTGAATTTCGTAAGCTATCTTCATTGAAAGACATTCATCCCTGTTAACATTCTCTAGATGCTGCAGCTATATATCAGAAAACAGCTTATGGTTAATAACCAATTCTTTGACCTGCAGATGTAGTAGCAAGCCTCTATATAACTTGTCATTGTAACAAGAAAGTTAACCTTACTTGTTCTTACTGAATGCAGAAAGGTGCCACCACCATGCTACCACCTTGACATATAAGAGGTAGCATGTCTAGTCTGGGAGCTTAAACCCCGCCTACTACAATATTATGATGATTCAACCCAGTGGCGAAATGAGAAACCGGATCCTTCACTTCCTCTTTTCTGCAGTGCTTTTCTAAGCAGCCACTGGCGCTGTCCGTGGTGCTGATGACCAGCCGTGTAGTTACTACTATTTCACTAATCGTATTTGAAGAAGCAATATTCCCAACGAAGATGTAACAAATGGAGCGAGGGCGGGGAAGCGCGCTCCCCCTTCTTTTCTGCTTCTTTCTCCCTGAAAGTCATTAAAGGGATCTTAACCTGTAATTCGGACGCATGAGACTCTGTGTCTTTCCCAATCGGGTCTCCTGATTGTACACAACTACAATTGCTGCCTGATGGGGGGGGGAAGGATGGCAGGCTGCAAATCTGTCTGCCCACCCTTGCCAATGGACGAGTCTCCTCTCCCCCCTCCCCCGAGCCCATCTCTACCCCAGCGCTCACCTGCTCAGCGCCCTGGAAGCAGATCTTGCAGATGGGGCCGGCACCGCCCCCGCCGGCTTCCCAGCTGCTGTTACTACACACCGAGCGGGTCTCGGATTTCTCGTTCTGGCCAGTCCCGCCTTTCGCGGAGCGGCTACTGGGGCCCGGCCCGGGCGGGACTCCAGTCGCTTTCCCAGCTGCTGTCCCAGGCGGCACAGAAGGCGAGGTGGTTTTTTGCTGCGGTAGTTCCCCACCGCCGGGGCTACCAGCGTCTCCCCCACCAGAGTTCATGGGGGACACCGGTGTCTGACAGCCCCCTTTTCACCCGTCTGCCTTGCCGGTCGCCGCCCCCTCCTGCTCTGCGGAGGGGACAGGGCGAGAGCGAAAGAGAGGCGAGGCGGGCACGAGCCGCCTGCTGGCTGGCTGGCTGGCTGACGAGGGCAAGCGAAGCGGTCACCGCGTGTCAGCGTCCTCCTCCCCCAACCCGTCCCCCCGGTTTGGTACCGGCGCGAGATTCCCCGCTTCTGACGCCAGCGGTTGCCTCAGAATGCGGTGGGTGAGAAACCGTTAGAGACCGTTACCGGGCGCGAGCGAAAAGGGGGAAGGAACACGGTGGGGGGGGGAGGGGGAAACTCCGCCACCTGCAAGCGGCACGTGCCTCCTCACGACCACCTTCCTCCCTCCCCACCCCCGACGATAAATGCTCTTCTTTCCCTTGGGCGCCTTTTCTACCCCCCACAGTCAACGAAGCAGCCATTCCCCATCCAAAGGGCGCCAGATGCCTTCTTCAAACTTCACCCTGTGGCCCCCACAGGTCACAAGGCTCCTCCTTTTCCCCTCATAGAAGCCCCGAAGGGCCCTCCAACCGCGCCAAAGCATTGGATACCTCTTGCCCTCAAAAGTACGTTCACTTCTCGCCCCTGTTCTGCTCGTCTTGACGCTGGTTTTATCCTCTGCATGTTTAAACATGTTTAAACATGTTTCTCAGCTTGCCTTTAGAAGTTGCAGGGGCTTCATCACTGGAGTTTTTTTTTAAAAAAAAGAAAAGACCTGACAGTCACCTGTCTGAAATAGTATAGGGTCTCCTGCTTGAGCAGGGGGTTGGACTAGAAGACCTCCCAGGTCCCTTCCAGCTCTATTCTGACTTCCATATCCCAATAGTTCAAATCTGAGGACTGGCCTCAGTGTAACCCACCACATTTATTCAATGACCCTTTAATTATCAAAATCTCAAGGTCTCAAAATTCTTTAATAAGAATTCTTCCCAGGAATGAAAGAGATATTGGTTATTGTTGTTTCTTCTTTTTCTTTCTTCCCATTTTCTCTTAGGAAAATAGGGGGGGGGAGGGAAGAGATTCATAGAGGCAATATTTCTTGGAAGCCAAGTGAAGTTTTAGAAAGTAACTGTGATGTCATCATGGCATAGTTTAAGAAGCATTTATTTATTACATTTATATTTTATTCACTTATGCATTTATAAACCTCATTTAAAGATAATCTCAGCACTGCATAAAAGCAACAGCTACATTCAAAGAAATAATAATGCTAACAATGACATACATTAACAGAAATACAATGTAAAATTATGGTGCATGTTATAATTTGCCTCAGCATCCTCAGGGAAGGGAGCAGATACATCAGTTTCTGCTATCCATCACTAGATTATAATGCACATCTTCTCTGTCTCCTGCTATGTTCTCAGTTTTTCCCACTTTGCATGAAGAGCTCATGCACACCCAGTGGAAAAACAATTAACTCAAGAATGGGGGTGGGGGGGGGAGGAGAGAAAATAGGCTTATCCGCCAACTTACTCAATGTTTGACAGACTTCAGCTGAATATCATATATGCACAAATATATCATATGTGGATGCCTTAATTGCCAAAAAGAAAATTTTAAAGCAGCGAGCATATTATTTATTTAAACCATTTGTTCATATATCCTGAAAGGACCATTTCTTCCTCCGTATAAGTGTCTTTTGTTAGTTAACTCTATTTGCATAGTTGAAGGAGCAGATTTATTTATTACATTTATCTTTTATATATTCATCCAATCAAGGCTAGTTTCTGTGGGCTACAAAAACAACAGCTGCACCCAAGGAAATAGTGATACCAACAGATAATATACAATAACAGAAATACAATATAAAATTAAGTACAAATTATAATTAATATAATATGCCTGGTATCAGAAATTCTAGAGGACTTGTCCAAAAGACCTTTTGGAAGAACCAAGTTTCTACTAGCTTTCAGAAAGCCAGAGAGTGGGTGATACTCTTTATTTGAGAAGCCAGCAGTTCCTAAAAGGAGAGTCATCACAAAAATTGTTGCTTTGGGTACCTCTCCCACCATATTTCTTGATAATTTAAGATTTTCAACAGACAGTCTCTGTCTGCTGACTGAGCAGGCAGAATATATACAGAATAGGTTCTGTATAGAATTGGTGGTCATGAGGATACCCAAGCTCTGACCCATTTATGGCTTGGGTATCTTGCCCTTGTAAATGTATCAATAGCCAATGATACTCCAAGAGTAAGAGTCTTATGCAGTTGTAACAAGACTATCCAATAAGCATATTGGCCATTGGATTTTTCACCAACTGAATTTTCCAGATCTTTAAAATTGTCCCATGTAAAGCTGATATTCATTTATTTATTTAAAATAAAACCTCAGCCAAAAAAAGAGAACAACCACTAAAAGGTAATGAAACATGCAAGATTCTAACCCAAGTCATGGAGAAAGAGCCTGATTTTCAAAGCTCTTTTGAATGTGGCCAGGGTGGAGGCCAGATGTATTTTGCAGAGGAGGAGGATGTTCCAGAGAACAATGCTGTGACAAAGATGGGCCTGACGGGATCTACTTAGTGGATGGGACTTGGAACATGTCAACTCTGCCTAATTGTACAAGCCAGAAGAAGTCATGGAAGACAATCCTTGGAAAACCAAGCTGTATGCCTTGAGAAACTATAGGTTTCTGAATTGCATCTGGAATCCTAATTGTAACCAGTGCAGCTCAAGGAGATATACCCATAATTGCCCATGCCTCTATATTCTGGATTAATTGCAGTTTCATGTTTAACACATTGCAAATTTACAGTAATTCTTGTACCACAAGGTCTTATGTTTGGTCATGCCCTAGTCATCTCCTTCTTGGATTATTGTAATTGGCTCTAAATGGAGCTTCCCTTGAAGACCATCTGGAAGCTTCAGTTGGTGCAAAATTGGTGGTATGGACAGTTATGTTTGCATCTACATCAGCATGTATTAGGTCTCTGCTCTACAAGTTGCATTGACTACCAATTTTCTTCTGAATTCAATAGCAATTACCTATAAAGCCCTACATGGCATAGAACTGGGATATTTGAGGGCCCACCTCTCCCAATGACATCTACCCATCCCATTAGGAAGCAGAAAAAAACATGTTGCAGGTCCTATCCACAAAGGAATGTCATCTGATGTGACCCAGACGGAGAGCATTTGCCGACATATGGTCCAGCCTTTGAACATCATCCCTGCTAAAGCGAGATTGGCTCTGACTTTGTTAACCTTTTGGAAGAGACTGAAGACATGGCTTGGGGATTCAGTGATGTTAGTAAAGAGACTGCTAAGTAGTTGTACTGTTAGGAAAATGAATGGTCCTCTCCCACAAATCATATGTTTTATGGTTTTAATAGTTTTTATTGTTAATGTTTTAATAATTTTTGTGGTTAAATTTTTGGTTGGTTTTGTGTTATTCTTTTGTATTTTCAACTTTGTAAGCTGCCCAGAATCAGGAAAGTGAGATAAGTAATTATATAAACTAATGCATAAATAAATCATGTAGGAGAAGACAAGACCATGAGTGACCAGCTTCAATGTCCCTTATTTCTAAGTTAGCCCAAAATTGTTACCCCAACTGAAGTTGGACAAATGTCCTCCTGGCCACAGTTTCCAATTGCTATTCCAGAAGGAGCCATAAGTCCAAGACAAATGCCAGGTAGCAAGTCTGTAGGAGCACAATCCTACAAAGAGCACAATCTTATAAAATAATTTGGTGGTTGAAATAGTCATTCTCTCTTAGGTTGAACCTATTCCTCCCTATTCATGTTCTGACAATCTACAAACACTGGATCAAGCTTCCCTAACAACCCCATTCATCCCAAGATGGAGATATATAACTGGCCTTCATCTGCATATTGATAATATAATGGGTTTCCCATGGGTTTTATGCAGATGTATAATAGGATAGGAGTAGGACCAAGCCTTGAGGCATCACATAATGTATCACCAAAGTGCTGAACCTTCCCCACCCAGCATGAAAACTAACTAGAATGTCTTAAGAAGAACTATAACCACTGTAAATTTGTGCCACCAACTTCCAAACTTCCTAGGTAGTCCAGGAGCATACTTTGTTCAAAAATTTAAAAGCCATTTAGCAAGACAAGGATAGTCATATTCCTATTAGGCAAGCCTTGCTAACTCTTCCATGAAGATGACCAATGTATTCTGTACCAGTATCTGAATCCTGTTTCTCATGAAACTAAATAATCCATTTGTTGTAGGTGCTTTGTAGCTATTGTTCCACCACTTTCCCCACACAGGGGAAATTGGATATAGAACATTATTTGTCAAATAAAGTGGACAGAAGACAGTATCTTGAAAATGGAGTGATCATAATGCCTCTTTCAAAGTTGCAATCATTATTCTGTCCCACAATGAGGTATTGACAATATTCTATCTCTGCTATGGGAACTCAAGGCAATTGAGATAGCTGCTTCCTTTTAATCATTTTATTCACACCATAGTCCTATTTCTAATCCCATGAATGGTTAAACATGATAATAATATGGCTGATAAATATTATTTAGTTTTCATATAAAACTAAACATTAAACCACAGTGATGCTTACCTTTTGTGTTCTCAACACAATCCTTGCATGCTCATAAAGAGTCTCGAATAAATTGTTCAAATCAAAAGGTTCTGTATAGAAATGTATTTAATTTTCATAATATAAATTTTGAAGACTTTACAACTCATTTAATTAGGAAAAAAGGCTAGTATTAAGTAATATGATCTGTTTCTGTTATCTTTTTAATTTATTAAATGTATATTTTATCTTTCTATTTATGCAATACATAAGGAACCTTCAAACAACTACAGTACTAATTATAAAATATAAGAATAAAATCAAAAAACAAGATCAAGAGAAAATTAAAATCAGGTAAAAGTATGTTTTTAGAGTATAAGTAATTTCATTTTTAGATAATTTTGTTAATAGGGTTTAATATTTTTATATTCTTGTTTTTATGATGTAGTCCCCAGAGCCACTCAACAGTGACATGGGCAGTAAATAAATGTAATAAATACATAGATACATGAAATCCTAAATTTATATATAACAACTACAACAGTTTTATTGAACGTTGCCTTATTTGAATATATTTTAGAACTATGAATCAGGGCTAAGAGAGAGGGCATGGAAGTCTGGAAGTCTCTACGTATACAAATAGAGTTTGAGACTGTGGTATCTTTAAAAACCTGACTCTAGGAGCCAATGCACACAGAATTACACAATCATAAGGGCAACAGAACATAATTCCCAACTCAGTGAAATAATGCATTTTGCTGCATCCCTGACAGATGGTTGCTCAGCCTCTGCTGAAATATATCTGGTGAAAGGGAGCTCCTCAATTACATTGTCCACTGTAATTTGTTCTTTTGTCAAATTCCTCTTATCATTAGGCATTTTTCCTAACATTCAACCATAATCTGCTTTTATGTAAGTTATCACTGCTGTACAGCGCTTTGCACTCAAGAACAATAGAGGACACATCTTGACCTTTTACGTAATACCTCTTCAGCTTCAGTGTTATCTTGCTTCACTCACTTTTTTCTCGAGAGTGAACATATCCAGTTGCCTCAGTCTCTTATAAAATTTAATTTCCAGTCTCCTGATCTTCCTCATTATTCTACTCTGCACTTCTTGCTTCGGCCTATTTCCTGACTATTCAATTGTCCTTAACTGGATTAATGCACCAAAGTACCATGGTGTCCTTTCTTGTATCTTTTATTGGGGAAGAGTTAAAGCTCTCCTAGCAGTGTCTCTTACGTTTTTAAACGTTATTGTGACAATGAACCATGCAAAGATAGGACAAGGGGCATAGGATGGCTAAATTTTGTTCACCTCTATTAGTCAGAGAGTAGAAGTGCTGTTCCACACATAAGCACTTGTTATGAGGACAAC